>NC_073697.1:70727182-71035514 GCF_023634085.1 Falco cherrug
TGGCTCTTTAATAAGTACTTGGTGAAAGGCTGATGTACTGGGTGTTCCCAGTAAGTGACTGAAAGGCACATTGTTGGTGTGGCAGAAACCAAGATTGTGGTTCATAGCTGAATTCTTTCATTAGGTCTTCAGTTCCTTTGCAAATGTAGTTGCTTCTATGCCTCTAATCCTAGTGCTCATGTGCATTCTTAACCGTGTCTAGTACAGGGATAAAATGGTGATGCAAAGGCCTTGTCTACCCTACCTGCCCCTCCCCAAGGGGTTTTAGACGTACAGATTTTCTCACTAACAGACTAGTGTGAGTAGCTAGTTGTGTGCTGTACGTATACTTTTAGAGTCTGGGTTGGTATTAACCTCTTCAAATGAGCCCTATAGACTACACAAAAAAATAGAGTGCTCTGCTCATATTTGGAGGCTTTCAGATCCTGATCTAACTTTACAGCATGGTTACTCTTTAAGAATAGCTTTCTGTGGATTAGAAACTGCCACGTCTAACCCCTATGTAAATGAGAGATATTAGCTCTTTGCCCAGCAGGTGTTGAATAACTTCTTTTAGTGTTTTAAAAAAAAAATAAATGAACTAGCATTTGGTGTCTACAGTAAAAAAAACAAAACACAACAGCTTTGTCAGGATGTACTTTATCTTTTCACTGTAATGACACACTGTCTTCATTTACTTCCATAAGAAATTTTAAATTTTATGAATGAGTCCATTAGTGTTTGACAAACTCTGACTTGAAGGTGCATCAAATATTATCTCCATTAATAAGAGGCCTACATGGTTGTTTTAAGTTGCAACTTTACTTTGCGTAGCCAAGGACAAATATAACAAATCCTACTAATCTGTTTCTGTTTACCCTTATTCTTTTTACAGTTCTGTCCTATATGCAGTAAAATAAGAATACTATATGAAGGATGAAGTTGTCTGAGTCAACAAGTCCTGTGTTTATACTCTCCTAAACCTTGTGTAGTTTTTACATTTGTGCAAAGTACATGTACAGTTTTGGACAAAAAGTATCCATGTTGATCTATATGTCTTGGTTAGAAGGACAAAAATCTTTTCTACTTGGATTAATCTTCCTAGAATTTTCAAGTAGCTGCAAATCTACTGTGGCTCCAATCTATGGAGCATACAGTGCTTTTTCTTGACAACAGTGAGCTGCTTCTCTACAATGCCCATTTTCTATGGCAAAAATCTGCCTAAACAGACAAAATTGTAACTTGAGGTAGGATGACAGCTGATCTGGTTTCAAGCAGGACTAGAGGAAAAGAAAAGCTGATACTGCAAGCACCTTTGAGACTGGCAGTAGGGTCTGAAGGAGAGGTAGTGTACATACATGTTCCATTTGCCACCTCAGACTTGTTAAACGGGAAACAAGAAATCATGAAACAAGATCATACCATGGTAATCCTGATGGAATGTATAGCATGATTAAAACGGTGATATTAACACACAGTCCTAATTAGGAAGATGTTCAAGCTCTCGTATGATATTTATTCACCCATGAAGAAAGGAGTACAGTTTTGGAAAAAGCCCAAGAAGGTAACTAGAAAAATTGATGGTCTGGATTCAAAAATTACAGGAACCCTGAATCCTGATGAGTTTCTCCCCAGAGAGGATCTGAAGTGGGACCCGAATAGGACCATGGGATTAGATTGGTTGAAAATGTATCAAAGGTTAATTTTGTATGGAATTCAGAATGGAATAAAGAAACCTAAGAACCTTGCAAAATTATATGAGGTAAGACAAGGAGAGAAAGAATCTCCTTCGATCTTCTATTAGAGATTGTATGAAGCAGTTCATAAGTTGGACCCTGAAAGTGAAGGAAACAGGATGCTATTCAATATGCTTTTCATTGGATGATCTGCACCAGACATTGGAAAAAAAAACTTCAAAAGGTAGAAGGGGCAGACGGAATGATGATTTCACAGCTAATGTCTGTTGTCTACAAGGTGTATAATAACAGAGATGAAGCAGAGGAAAAAGAGTCAAACCAAATTTCACATCTCATTGTTAGCTGCTTTAGCTAATAGACATGGATGAAGAAAAGGAGTAAGTGTCCAAGGGCAGGGAGGATTAAGAGGATTACCCCTCCAAGCTGACCAATGTGCCTATTGCAGGCAGGAAGGGCATTGGAAGAAGGAACATCCACTAATTGCAAGCAAGGGAGTCAGAAGGAGCCATAGGAGTTACAAATGGAAATTGGTCTAGATTGAAGGAGACTGGAAGCATCTATCACTGTTTCCCCAGCTGATTCTCTGGTTCCAATTAAGCTGGGTAATGGAACAATAGATTTCTTGATAGACACTGGGGCTGCTTATTCTGTAGTAAGTAGTTGCAAGGGACCTTTAAGTGAAACCAAAGTAAATGTTGTTGGTGCAACAAGGAGGGAGATCCACAGGCTGTTTTGACAACCAATGGAATTATTGATTGTGAAATTAATGCACAGATTTCTCTATATACCAGAATGTCCCTTACATTGGACAAGATCTGCTTTGTAAATTAAATGCATAATTAACCTTTTCTGAGGACTTTGTCCAGTTGCATATTTGTCCAGAAAATGCATGGAAGGCCCAAATATGCCTACTTGATGAATAAAAACTTATGGAAGAGGAGATTTCTACCAAGTTTTGGATGCAATTATATTGCTAGTTTGTGCATTCGAAATTCCAGGACAAGCAAAAAATGTGGATCTGGTAAAAACTGAACTGAAACCGGGAGTCCAACCAGTAAAAAAACCCCAAGATCCTATAAAGTTAGAGGCCTGACAAGGATTGGAACCATTAATAGACTCTTTTTTTTTTTAACTTGGACAAGAGTGTCAGTCAGAATTTAATATTCCATTTGTCCTAGTAAAAAAACCTAAATCCTTGAAATGCAGGTTGGTGTAAGATCTAAGAGAAGTCAGTACTCTGACAATTGATGTCCACCTGGTAATCCTAAATCCCTATACTCTCCTCGCCTCAATACCAGAGACTAATGTGTATTTCATAGTATTGGATCTGAAAGAAGCCTCTTTTAATATACCAGTGGACAAATACAATCCACTTATCTTCGCTTTTGAATGGGAGAATCTGACCACAGGACAAAAGATGCAACTGTGTTGGACTGTCCTTTCCCAGGATTCAAGAACCGCCCCACAATATTTGGTAATATTCTGGCAAAAGAATTGGAACAATGGCTGCATGAGTATGAAACCATTTCAGTGTTATGATATGTAGATGACATACTGATTGGGTCAGATACTCAGGAAGAACGTTTAGAGGCAATTGTTAGTTTACGCAGTTTCTTGGGCCTAGCAGGATATAGTCTCAAGAAAAAAAGGGCCGGATTGGAAAGAAGGAAGTCCACTATATGGGCTTTGAGATTATGAGAGCAGAAGAAGCTGGGTGCTGACAGGATAGAGGCAATATGCAAAATTGCATAGGTCTGGCATACCAGAAGGAATTTCTGCAGATAATGGACTCCATTTTACAACAGAAATAGTTCAGAGAGTGTCTTAAGTTTTTACAGATTGACTAGGTGTTACACATCCCTAATGTCATGGAAGACTTAGAAATCAAATTGAAGAAATAAAATGAGTGGTGAAATCTAGTAGAGATCTTAGAAGTTTGCTGGGGGAGAATTGGCTAAACGGTGTTACATACTTTTGAATTCTCCCTTACTGGTGATGTAGATTTGTAGGCAAACGTACTTCAGACTACAATTATAATAGTAATTTTTATTGTTATAATCTATATTGCTTTAGGTTGTTGAGAGAATAATTGTACAATCAGCTGTAGGGATTCATGCAATGATAGCTAAAAGGAATAGTGAGGCTTATGAGGTTTGTGATTAGGACAAATCTCTAGCCTCAAAGGGGGAGATGACATCAAATGATTAAGGGAATGATTGAGAAAATCAAATGTATTGTTAGAAATTTGACTTTAGAACAACCGAAACAAAGTAGCTGTTAATAGTTAATTCAAGATATAAGTGATTTTGTATATTTGAAAATTTATATCCTGCAAAGCTCTTTGTTAAGCATTGATGAATCCTTTGTCCAGAAGAACAACTTCAAAAGGAATCACCACCGCAAGACAGATGAGCTGACTGGAAGTCCACCATGAGGAATGAGCTCAGCAAAAACTAAAGGAAAGATAATTCTGGCAGGGGGAGATCGTGACTGCTGACTCATTGAACACCAACTCGAGAAATCCCCCAGACCCAAAAGAAGTTGAGACTGAGCATGCAGAATAATTAACATGAGAAGTGAAAGAATTATTTGACAAATAGGAAACTGAGTACTAAGTAATGAAGGAGTCAGGTAGTTTGTAACTAATGAAGGCCGATGTCTTTGTATACTAAACTGTATAGACAGTGTAAGGTTTTGACAGTCAGAGCTAGGCATTTGTGGGTTACCACCTAGCTCCCTACTTTGCACAAATTAGAATAAAGAAATAAGGAATACTTCAACTCAGTGTGTGTGAATTGGCACTACGCAACAGGTAATGAACCCACTTACAGGACAACAGCATCAGTCCAGGGGAAGATGATGCACTAAAAGCAGATAAAGCTGGCTGAGAAGACATGAAGTAACTTCTTATGGCCTCTCTCCCTGAGTATGGTAACCATGCTTTAAGCATCACTACCTATGTGTAATTAAGAACATTATCTTAGTAAGCTGAGGTACAAAGAAATTTAAATTGATAACTTTCGTGCTTAAGTTTAGCTCAGACTCAGTGTTTCAGGACTGCTCTTGTGTTGATGTTCTGGAAATGTGTGAGGAGGGAGAAATAACTCAACCTTCTGCTTTGTGTGCTGCTTACACATGGAATTCTTAGCATTTAAGCATGATAAATCAAAAGAAAGCTCAGTGTTGCAAGTGGATTGTCTTTAGCGTTGCTAGCAGGTTTAAGGGAATCCCACCTGCTGGTATAGCCCTAAACTGTGTAATCACAGTTGTTAAACAATGGAATCAAAACAGCCCTTGCAATGCCAGAAGAAAGTGGAAGGCACGTGTCTTCTGTTGGAGGGTGGAGAGGCTAGACTTCATTTAGAGTGAAGACTGTAGGTGTGTTGCTTCAAGCCAGATCTGGAGCTGCAAGTAATCCAGATGGCATGATTTGGGCAGGTCAAATAGTTTAGTGTGTCATGAGCTGGAAGATGATGAAGAGCTAAGGGGCATCCCCTAGGTTTTCTGATAAATATTTGGCTCCGCTTAATTTCAAAGGATTTTTGTCTTGTTCTAGCATCTGTAAAAAAATCTTCCCTGCAATTGCTGGCAGCCAGCATAGTTCAGAGCAGCATTTGGCTGCTTGAGGACAGAAGAGGTTTAACACCTTTGCATCCTTTGGATCTTTCCATGAGCTTTTTTCTGACTTGCAGCTAAGTCTTCATATCTCTGCAACTGTCTGCTTGCTGGGAATGCTGCCAAATGCCAGCACCTGTCAGAGCAGAACAACTGCATGGGCATAACCCTTGCTGTTGATCAGCAGGTTGCTGGGATTTAAGGGTGGGGGCAGGCCAAGAGGATGGCTGTGAACCTTCTCTTGGCAGGAGCAGTGCCATGTATTCCCTGATAATGTAGTTTTGCTCTAACAGGACTGAAAGGTAATGCCCTGAAAAAGCATGTAAGTGTTGTATAGATTAAAATAAAAATGCAATATAGTCATAAGCCGTTACTGCATGAAATGTGTTTGATTTTGTACAACTTGCTAGGGAGCAAGAGAGAACACTATTTAAAGTAACATCACATTGACTTTCTCAGGATGATTCCAGTTCCCTGCTCAGCAGCACACTTGCTCATCAGATCTTTTGTTGATTTACATCCCTGGCTTTCCATTCCTTTGTCTTCTAACAGTCATCTATGACTGCTCTTTAGTCTGTATTCATGCCTATCTGCTCTCTCTGTGCATGTGTTAGAAATGATTAAACTGATTTAGGCTTTATGCTACCGCAGCTTTGTTACCTAAAGAATTTTATTTCTCCTTGCAAATTTAAGAGAGGACAGAGAGGAAGTGTTCCATCCCTGATAAGATACAAAATCCTGGTTCTTCTTAAGATGTGAGGAGTTCTTTGGTTTTACTGAGGCAAAGCCTGAGTCTGTTCAGTGTTAAACACAGTAGTAATTAGTGATAATAAATTAAAATAAAGTGAAATCTGAAGTTTCAATTGAAGAATATGAAACGGCTTTAAAACCAGAGCAATTGCTCAATTTGAAGAGCTAAGATGAATAAGTGTTCATGGTAGCTCTTTGATGGAAGTTGGTTGTTGTTTTTTTTTTGATAAATCATTTGGAAGTGTTTCGGTTGTTTAACACAATTTTCCTTGAGTGTTGACAGTTGTTTTCACATACTGAAATATGGGAATAGCTTCACAGGTAATATGAAGTTATATATTCCTTGAATCTTGTAGCAGGAGATGAAGATTTTCTCCTTTTTCAATTTAGCATTATGATCAACCCCTATCTGCTTCCAATTTGTGTATGAGGACCATATCCTTGCCAAATATTTTATAATCAAGGAGTCTAATCCTATTGCTTCATTAAAAAGACCAAAATGGAAGTTGTGTATATGTACAACCTTTGCCTGGCAATATTAAAGCCACCACCGTATGTGGGTAGTATTAGGGCAGCTGTTAGTCATTGCATTTTTCTATCGTGAGGCTAACACCTCTTTCCTGTAGTTGTAATAGTCATCAGAATGTCTCAGAGAAGTTTAATCTTATTTCATTATTTGTATTTTTAAAAAATAACTTTCAACTTTCAGTCTACTCATTAGAAAACTCCGTAACAAAGTGTGGAGAAGGAGCTGAAATAGGAATGACCCAGGAATTGCTGCCCTTGAATGGCCTCTTTAGTATCCTGTCCTTTGGCTTTTGTCAAAGGGGGTGGTGTAGGGCACTAAGAACAACCTATTACTCTAGCTGTGTCTTCCTCCACCCCTTGTACTCTCAGAACAAGGAGGTTTTGTTTGAATTTGAAATACTCGCTTGTTACTTACTACCAAGTCAAGTGAAGGACAGAGACAGGGAAAGGTTTGCTATATAAACAGTAAGGAAAATAGCATGTCTGAGGAGATGGAAGTATTGAGATGCAAGTGTTTACATAGTCACAATATGTATGAGCTGACACTGTGACAGAATCTCTTCTCTGTAAACAAAGGTATGTATACTCATCACTAAACTATCTGAATTTTATTTGTGTTACTTTCAATCACCTAGATAGGTATAAGTAAAACCATTTTGAATTTTTGTTGTATGTTTAGTAACTGAGCTATAATTCAAGCATTATTTTTCATCACAACAAGAAGTTTAAACATCTCTTAGAGAAAAAAACCTAAGATGCTAAAATACCAACAAAATACTCTTATAGAGTGAAGCATGTGTGATGTTACATGGCACTTTAAGGATTTAGGCCTTGGAAATTCCTAAAATGTCACAGAATTTGTAATTTTACAATGCAAAACTTCTGTGTGTTGTTGGGTCTTTAATGGTGTAGTATGGGATATTTTAGCACTACTGTTCCAATTCTCTAAAAATTTTAAACATGAAAGTACTAGAAGATATACATACCAATACAAAGGAATGAATCTGTTCCTAATAATGTTCTCTATAAATCTGAGCACAATAAGGTAGCAGGACATAGTGCTGAGCTTACTAGCCCTGAGGTGATATCTGTAATGGGCACTGCAGGAGTAAGTTGGCTGGTTTTGCTATCTTAAAATGCTTCTGACAGCTTCTAATGTTGCTTCTCTGTGTGAGATTCCTTTAGATTTCTCAACCACCATCTGAGTGGTTAAGTCAGGACTTGGTATCATTGTTTCTTACTGCAATAAGTATGTTGGAAATGACAAAAGCATGAAAAAATTAAAATGCAGGACTACATTTGAGACCCACTGTTTAATTTTGGATTCCTCTGGCAATGTAGCTACAGATTCAACATCCCCTTCCTGCCCCCCAAATAGTTAGGGTTTCCAAATCCTTTCCTTATTATTCCTTCTGTGCTGTGAAATCCATAATCATGTTTTAATGCTCTGCTTTAGCTGGTCTGTGGAAGAAAACTCAGCTGGCCTCTTGGCAATTGCCACTTGACCTGATGACAGATATTTCAGTGATGTGGCAGCTTTGCCACACTTGAAATCCATTGCCTGTCATTGATCTCACAGGTGTAGCATTTGTCTCCCTACAAAAGAGGATCAGCTAAAAGTTTGGAACCATTAGGGAGGGTCATCTCTTACCACAGTTAGGTAATGTGTTGCTAGAAATAGGAGATACTAGTGCTTCTCCCACATTATTGTGAACTAATGGTTAACTTTGCTTCCTTGCACTCAAGCAACAAAATGACAGCATATCCTTAAATAACAGAGTTCTCTGTGTTCCAGGGTGAATTTATTAAAAAAACCAACCAAACAAAACAACAAAAAAAGTATTGGTGAAGTGCTTAACATGCCTCTCAAATTTTGAGCTTACCCCTTCTGCTTCTCTTGTTTAGGAATTTAATCCTATACACAGCCTTGCCCCTGTTGAATAGTGTTTATAGAAGGCCTGCTGTTGCAGCAGCACTGGCTGATGTGCAGTAGGAGTTAGCAAAGTGGATTCCATTCACTTGTTTGCATTCAAATCATTGAACTTCACTATTTGTAGATTTCCTGATCTGTAAAAAGTCATGTCGTATTTCCTTCACCCGCAGGTTTTGGGAAGATGAGCTTGTTAAATTCAGTGTTCTTGAGATCTCGGATGAAGGTTGCGCTTGAGGTGCCTATTGCTATTGAACTATTGCTTTGGTTGCCCTTTAGTGAGGACTGAAACTGTGTTTACTTACAGGAATTAGGTAGTGAGCCTTTTTTCCTGAAAAGATCATAATTAACCACCAGCAACTAGGTTAGGGATCTCAACAATTATGTTGAGCAGTAGACTGATAGTTGTTTACTTCTGAAGCTTTCTAACTGGTTGTGCTGTGCTCTTCCATCGTGTGGTGGTCTATACCCACCCCCAAAATGAACTATTTCTAGGGCAGTTGCTTAAGGCCATTTTTTTTTTTTTTTTTTTTTTTAAATTGGTGCCCTTACAGTTATTAGCATTTGCTCACAAAGTTTTTCGGTTCTTCCTATGTTTGTGTGCTAAAAATAAGAATTATTTTTGAATAATTTTATAATCTGTTCATGTTGATATACTTTGATAGCTATACAGTTAGATATAGAGAGGACGTTTCCACATCTGTAGCAATTTATGGTGTGCTTCTGCAGCCCAGAACTTGGGAAAATTGTGTCTGCACATTTGCCTCATAAGCTCACACAAATGGGGAACAAGCTGACCTGAACTTTCTTTTCTCTTGGCTGGGCTTGCTTGAGAGGACACCTTTGTAGGCCAAGCAAATAGAGACTATGGGACTCCCTGAATTTTTGACTTACAAATTGTGATTGTATTTTGTCCTTTGTTCTGCTTTGCCATAGAGATTCTACTCTGTTTTATACCAGAAGAGCATAACTTGACTCAAAAAAACTTAACATAATGTATTTAGTCTTGAAAGACCTTTAAAAGTGTTAATTGACTATAAATCTTCTACAGCAGTTTAGGGTTAGGATGATAAGAAACCAATGTGTGAATTGAGCTGTAGAATTATTGAACACTTCTGCAGCCAGCTTCTTTCAGTTAATGGTATTGAACTACTTCTCTGATTTCTTTTGTGATTTTTTTTTTTTTTCCATGTGACCTGCAGTTGCAAATCTAACTTTTTTAATCTGTATGTAACTTGTTCAGATCAAACTTTTGCCAGATGTTTGTTCTGTGTTATCCTTTAGCCATTTTAACACTTTCTATTCCCCAACTGATAGTAAATATACTTTGGAAGGTTGTGGTGGTTTTTGTTTGTTTGGAGCTTTTTTCCCTTTTTTTATTTTTAAGGTTTGAGTCACTTCCATGTTTGAGTTGTGGTAAACAAAGGCAATGGTGCTGCGGAGGTTTTTTAGTATGCTGACCTGATGATAAGTTAACATACAGCTTCCAAAACATTTTTTTAAGTATTTTTTTTAAGTAATGGAATCTTTCTGGTTCTGTAAACTCATAACTCCTTTAAAATCAATGCTTTGATACATTTGTGACTTCAGCCTTGGCTTTCTATACACGTTGTGTATAAGGACTAGACACCAGAGCTGGCAGTACTCCTGCTTCAGTAAACTAGGTTTTAATGGTGATAGGCCTGAGTTGAGAGTACAGGGCTGTAAAGCAAAAATAATTAAATATTTAAAGAATCTGCTGTCACTTACAAATGTTTTTTCTCAACTCCTCCCTGCCAAAAAGAAACCCAAACACACTCATACATGCTGTGACATGTAACTTTAACATTAAATAAAACATTTAAAACAGGTGTGCCATGAGGAAGTAACAGATGGCATTACAAATTCTTACATAAACAGTAAGCATGCAAATTTGAAAATCACCACCACCATCTAGATCAATTGCTTGTCAGAAATAACTGTTCCATTAACATTCTGACACTTTGAGTACCAGCGAGAGAAGGTTCAAACTTATACTTCATACTGCCAAAGGCTGCAGGCAAGTTAGTCAAATAATACTGAAATGCCACTGTACATATGCACAACTTCCCTCTAGTGTTAAGGGAGAATGCCAAGGGAATATATGAATTTTTTTATATTTTCTGGTACTTTGCTCAACACAGTGACATATCTTGGAAAACAGGGCACTGTGGGAAGGGTGGATGATGAAATATTCTGCTTAACTAGAAAATTTGTTGGGGAGAGAAAGGAGAAACCAGTGAATGAGCACTGATAAACAGCTACTTGGTACTAGAACTATTGTTTCCTTCTGCACGTGAGGAGCCCTCACAGAGGGATACTTTTTCCCATAAATTCTAGTGAGCTCTAGAACACGCTGTTATGCAAGTTGAATCTATTTATTGATTTACACATGTAACTGAAACGGGTATTTGTTCGGTGCTTCTGCTGTACTTGCTGAAGGAAGATCTAGTGCCAGCATTACCCTATGGCAGGGCTTATTCCACTCCACTGATTTCTAGCACACAAGCATCAGATCAATGAAATCCCAGAAGTCAGATGTCTCCATGCCCTTTATGAAAATGTATATAATAAAAAAAACTAAAAGCTCTCTGACTGAATTCTGTATGTTTTCCTTTAAGGGACAAGCATTCTAGAAATACTTGAAGTATGTAAAGTTACTAATAGCTTTCAGATTCCTAAGACAACTTTTTAAAAAATGGCAAAATCTATTTACAATAATACTGAATAGAATCTTTTATTTTTTCTTTACTAGATGCTTCAAATGCTAGGTTTCAGGTGCTGTGCATAGCCTGTGGGTGTCCCCGTACCTCTGGGTGCATATGTTAAAGATTTTCCTATAAATTATTTAGTGGTAGAATATTCTAAACACCTCTCTTGTTTGGGTTTATGCAGTCATATTTTGTGAAATAAGCATGGGAATGGATTCCACTGTTGTGTGAACTAAGTCCATAATAATGCAGACATGTAATGCTTCAGTTGTGAATAACCTCAAGATGAAAAAGGAACTACCTTTAGTTGATCTAGTGTGCTGCTTCTGTGTATGGTATTAGAAGCTTCACCTTGGTGTGTATAAAATACAGACTTGGTAAGGTTGTCTGTAAGCAACTTCATACCTAACTGTTATACCTATAGGTAAGGGTTCATACCGTTTTATCTTTCATTTTATAAAGTCCTGTCTAATGTACCTGAATGCTTTCATTATCAGTATGAATATTCAGCCCTGTTTCAATCGTGTTTAGTTCCTATCTAGCCTCAAAGGCATCCTGTGGCTATATTCTACAGCATAATTATGAATTGCTAGAGTTTTAGAAATCCTACTTTCTAATACTTTTCAACAAAACAAAACCTGTTTTTGTGGCAGGCAGAGTTTGACTATTAATCTGGGCTACAAATATTTGTAACAAGTTCATGAAAGCACAAAGAGTTTAAAAGCTGTCATGAATCCCGTGCAGCTTCGATGCTCCATTGTGATAGGGCTGT
The DNA here is from genome assembly GCF_023634085.1 of Falco cherrug. NCBI lineage: Eukaryota > Metazoa > Chordata > Aves > Falconiformes > Falconidae > Falco > Falco cherrug. The sequence continues at coordinate 70,739,183 of NC_073697.1, forward strand.
GGTCTTGCAATAGAATGATACAAAAGATCTTTGAAATCATGTTAACACTGTTACTTGCAGATTCCTGCAGTTAGATGCAAAAATACACTCAGGATGAAGTTGAAAGTGAGCTGCTTTCTGTGTTCAAGTAACATCCCCCAAATGACTGAACTAATATTTGTCTGAGTGCCATGTCTCAAATTTTAAAACTTTATCATTGGGGGGCTATTGTTTTAATAGATTACTGCACCACAGTTTTAAGTATATCCTTAACTTAAGTGTGGCATGGCAACAGTACTTAAGAATTCATGCAGGCTTGGACTACTGTCTGGTAATCGGAACTTTTAAAATACCAGTGCTAAGTAAGTGTGTGGAAGAGAAGTGACTGAAAGGTCCGATTCTGTATGAAAACCCAGTGCATCCCAAACTAGGAAAGTGTTAGCTGCAATTGTGGTTTTCCTCTGAAGTATATCTTCTACCTTATAGCACCTGTTCTCCCCTCTCATATCCGTAGTTGTTGAAAAATTAAGCTGGGTTCAGTGCACGTTTGGCAGTCCCAGGGACCTGTATAGCACCTATTTTGGAGATGTGCTAAGCATACTGACATAAATTGCAAACTCAGAGCTGAGTTTTCATGTTTTCAGAAAGAATTTGCTTATTCAAGCATGTTTAGCAGCTGTATTTCCAAGAAACAAAAGGAGGGACAGATGTATTGAAGGCCACTGATCTAGAAAAGTGTCCAGAACAATTCCACCCCCCCCCCCCCCCCAAGTCCTGTAATGGGAGCTGGTAAGGCTGTTCTGGTCCCTCCCCAGAAACTCTACTTACTTTTTCACCTTACTGGATTATGAGGAAAAAAACTTAAATGACTCCTGCAGCTGGTTTAGCATTGCTGTCTCACAGGGTTCATCTTGATCCCTGCAGAATCCAGTTTGTAAAATACAACGCCAGCATATTGTGTCTCAGGCATCCTGCTGACACTACTCTGCTTATCTAATCATACTAATATTGACATATGACTGCTTCTCCTTTATTCTGTGGTAACCCTTGTTCTTTAGATACATACAATTGAGTGCAGATATGTCAATATAATCTGAGTTTGTAGCTTTCAGTCATGTACTCACTGTCCCCTGGGATCCTCTGGTGGATTTAAAGGTCATCACCAGGTAAGAGGTCACTACTAGGCATGTTCCTACAAAACACAGATTGTTTCATCAATGGTTTTGAGACTTTAAGGTTGGTTTTCATCTAGTTTTAGAGCGATAGGAAATTTAAATTTCAAAGTGTGTTTGCAAGACCTGGGGAGAATAGCTGAAATGTTTCACTTTGAATTTGTACATGCAAAAATTCTTTTTTATAATACTACAGTTCAAAATAAGGCTACCTTGAAAAAGAGCTCCAAACTTCTGTACTTCCATTTTCTTACAAAATGAAGTTTAATGGTTAAGAATGTGTAGTGTCTTTTTCCTTTATTAAAAAAAGTAATTTTTTTCAAAATTGCAAAACATCTGTATTTTTTTCCAGAAAATGACTCTTCTGGTAAAGGTTATTTGAGCAATGCAAGGCAATGTGACCAGTATTGATCTTCATAGTGAATACGGCGCTCTTTTAAGAAAGTTTATTACTTACTATATCTCTGTGCACCTTTCTTGGGTACTTTGAATCATTCATGACTCACAGCTGCTACAGGCTGGCTTAGCTCTCCAGGCACTGTCTCAGTGCATAGCATCTGAAGCTGTAGCCCAACAGCTACTGGATTATTTAAGTTAGAAGCCTGTTTACGAATGGAAAATTAGAGATGGCTCTAGGCCAAAACTTCAGATTCAATACAACTTTAAGCTTTGACAGTAGAAATATGATCTAAATAATATCGACCCTATGTTAACAAAGTGGGGAAATGTAGTATTTCAGAAGTGTAAGTGGAATTTCTTTAAGCTTAGTTTTCTAATGAACAGGTATGGACTGAAGATAATTTCCTCTGCATGTGTCCATTAAGGGCAACTCCCATTCTTGTTGTGGTTGAAGAGGCTTAAATATCTCTATATATTACTAGTTGAAAATGTAAGCAGTGAAGACTTTAATCTGATTATTTTATGATAGACTTTTTTTTTTAAAGATACTTACTTAATATCTAGTCCCAAGGAGCAAATGGATCACATTTCTTATCAGAAACAGGGTATTTTACAGTTTCACGGAGATAGAGCTGATGAACTGGCTAGCAGAGGGTTGTAGAATGAGTAACACCTCTTTGCTGGATGAAATCTATTGCATAATGTTAACTTTTTGCAGGAGCCAAGCTTCTCAGTATAGTAACCAATACACAAATGTTACCAATAGTGCAGCCTCAGAAAAGAAGCAAGTTATGATTGATTTCCCATAGCAATGCCATTATACCTCTTCTACTTTGAGGTCTGTATCATGCCCCTAGCACTTGTAATTCACTATTAAACTATTAAAATTACAGAGTCAAACTTTTCCCTTTGAATGTTTTACTGTACCAGCACAAGGTATGTTGGCCCATGTGCCTTAAAGGAAGGATTCCTTTTAATTCTGTAATTTCAGAAACATTGCTGCTATGATATATAAGGATATATTTCTAGTGCCACTCTGTGAACCCAAGCTTTCAAAAATGAGCCAAGATTTGCAGGTTGGTAAGTTTCAGACTTTTTTATTTTAAGACTTTAAGCCAAACAGTATGTTTTTTATTTGGCTTCTGTTTTTTTGAATCTTCACAATATCCTTTGACTATGTTCCTAGAGCTCTAATTCATTAACTCTTTTTAGTATTAGCAAGAGCAGAATTGAGAACTGCAAGATTCCTGAGCTGGCAATATTGAAACTTGAGTATCTATCTTAGCGTGCTATTAAGCTGTAATTTATTTGACTGTGAGGCTCTGGAAGCTAAAATATAGTGGCTGTGAGTGTTTGAGTCTGCCTGACCAAGTTAAAAATGAACAGGCAGAACTGCTTAGAACACTTAACCGCAGTGAATAGAATTACTTGGGGAAAACACTTGAAAAAGGCTTCAGTCCAGTGTTTTTACATATCTACCTAGATACTTCCCCTAGAAATATCCATTGCTATATGTTATTTAATTCAAGGGTTTTTAGTTACAGTTTAGTTTTTTTAATCCCATTTAAATAGTTAATCCAACTACGTTGAGAGAAAAAGGGTACAAATGTTAATACAATGGATAGGTGTGTCTATTTTACCTGCCAAATGACAGAATTATAATATGATTGCTATTTTCAAATACATTTATTTCAGTTGGTTTGAATGACAATAAACAGAGAGATTCTGACTGTGAGGTAAGTAAATAACACATACAATTACAAATCACGCTAGCTTTGATGTAATTAGCTACAGCTTCACTGAATTTCCTGAGAAACCCACTTCAGAGAGGATTTGGCCCTTTAGAAGATTGGAGAATCTGATTGTGTCTTGCCCACTGCCAGTCACCATCTGGTGTGCTGGCACCTTGCGATGGTTTAAACGTGACGGTAACATCACACAGGTGTAAGAAAAGCAGGAAACAGAACAATAGTGAATTAGGACCGTGAAGTACTGTTGGGAAATACTTAGTTTACAGTGTACAAACAGATTGTTCTTTCAGTTTGAAAAAGAGAATTTGGCTCTGTTAGTATTTGGCTAAGCTTTATCAGACTTGACATGAACAAAGATCAGACTTTTTGATTTGTTCTTGTGATGTACAGACCCTACACAAACAACTAGAGTGGTATGAATGCATCACTCCTTGAGGGAAAAAAATTGCTGTCTCTCAGAAATGGAGCAGGGTTTTCACAGAGGAATGGCAACAGAGAATAATTCTTAATAGAATAAACCAGGAATTCCTTGAACTCTTCAGCATTAAGCAAATATGGGCCTAAGAACTAATGCAAATATGAGTTTAACTACACTAATTTAAATATTCCTTTATGTTTCTATTACTGATAACAAGGAAGTCTTAAAATAATCCATTTTGAGATTAACCCTTTGGCCCTGCAGAACAGAGCAGTGACAAATTTTTTCATGCAACCAGCAACTTGTTTTGATTTACCTATTTTAATCAGTTTGCCATTGTTTCCAGTTTATCTACTGGTGGTAAGGCACTTTTCAAATACAGACTTTTTAAAATTTCAGAGTGCCTTCAATAATCAACTGTTACCAGACCTATGTTTAGAGCCGCTGAAGAAGAAAGTATAGGAGGTTATCAGCTCTGCTACTGACAGAGTTGCTACCTAAAGGACAAAGTTGCAATTCCCTTAGCAGCAAAGGAAATCTTGTGTTGATTTCTCTGGAAGAAACTGAAAATGCACATGTAAACGGAGAGGTAGTTGGGGTGGAGTGTCTTCAACCACAGCTGTTGGTATAACCAGTGCAGATGGTGACTGTCATTTGGAACAACTTGCAGCTAAATTGTGCCAGGGCTTTTTTAGCTGCCACCAACAAAGTATGAGGGAAGCAGGAAAGTATATTAGTTATTCAGGCTCTAATTCAGAAAGAGTAACAAATTTTCCAGTAGTAGAATTTATATGACTGTAGTGCTCTCTAGATTCCACCCCCACCCCACCCCCGGTAGTGGAGTTTGCTGTTGGCATTTTTTTTTTTCTGCTAGATGCTTTGTGCGTTGTGGTATGGAAGTTGTTAATGAAGAATTTATCCAAATGAGTTTTGCTTCTTGTGAAGTATCTTTAATCATGCCTCCTTCATGGTGCTGTGACCCAGACTGCTTGGCATACAGAGTACAAAACTCCGGTTTCAGAAAATTTGCAACTGGGGCGAGTGTCTCAGTTCATGTAATTCAGCACAGTTCCACAGAGGTCTAAGTAAGAGTCTTGTTAAAAAAACATACCACTTTCAAAATATGCTGTTTCTGCCACTACAGGGACATGTAAGAAGTTTTGTAACAGGCAGTTACAGAATAACTTGTTAATAGTACAAAACTCTCCTGAGCTGGAGTTGCTAATACCAGGCTGCTGTCCTGAAGTATGGGTGTTTCCACCTAAACCGCTTAAGTGATGTCACTGGTATATTCTGGGGGCTCAGTCACAATTTTCTTGTTAAGAAGCATGCGTGAAATGGCATACTTATTTTTGTGCATTATACTTTCCTTAAAAGGTAGACCCGACACGAATCCATGTCTCGCCTGTGGGAGGAAGGGAGGGGGCCCGGCAGAAGCGAGTTGCCCAACTGGCTGCCAGCCGAACGGCTCATTCCAAGGTCCAGGCGCCTCGGCTGTGGAGATACTGTCGGCGAGATGTGTACGGCGAGGCCGTGCCTGCCTGCGCGCCGGGCCTGGGCCTGTGCCTGGACCTTGGCCTCAGCTGCCCCACCGGGCGTTCCGTGGGTCACGGCAGGTGGGCGCGGGGGCTGCCTGCGGGGTCAGGCGGGGGGCGGCGGCCAGGCTGAGCTCAGCCGGGTGTACCCCCGGGATCAGGCTGCGTGCCTCCGTGCCTGTGGCTGACGGGCCGTGACCCCTGGTGCCCGGGCCGGGGCTGGCGGCAGCCGGGCGTTTTGCCGTCTCCCCTTCTGCCCGCGCGTGCGGCCACCTCCGGGCAGCCCCGTGCCACCCCTCCATGGTGACACCGGGTTACCGGCAGGTTCTGCGGCTGCCCTCAGCCTCGGGCCGGCGCGACGAGGCTGACGCTCGGTGAGCGGCCCGCCACCGCGGCGGGGACCCAGAAGCGGGACGGCCCCCTGGCGGGGTTCGCTCGGGGGCGGGGGCGCGGCCGCCGGGGAGCGGCGCCCGCCCCGTCCGGAACCGCGGGGGCACGGCCGCGCTGCTGCCCGCCCGCCCCGTCGCCCCACTACGCCCCCCGGGGAGGGGCCGAGGCGGCGGGCGCCGCTCCTCCCGCCCCGCAGAGGCGGCGGCAGTACGGAGGGGCCGCGCCGTGCAGCGTGCTCAGCGACACTCGCGTCCCGCGGGGCTGGAGATGCTCCCAGGCGCGGCGGCGGCGCGGAGCGCCCCGGTCACGGCGACCTTCGCCGACGATGTGCTGCGCGTCTTCGGGGCCAACCACAGCCTGTCGGCCGGGCAGCTCTCGGCGCTGCTGCACCAGCTGGGCGCCGCGCCGGCCCTGGGTGCGGTGCTGCCGCTGGCCCACCTGCACCACAACCAGGTACCGCGGTGGCGGCGGGAGCAGGGTGTGTCCGGGTGCTGCTGCTGCCGTTCCGCGCCGGCGGTGAGGGCTGGGCTGGAGGCGCACGTCCAGGAACGAGGGTGCCGAGCTGGGTGGGCAGCTGCCCGGTTTCTTAGATGTCGTCGTGTTTCCTCACGTTGAAGCGGGGAGGGAGCAAAGGGCTCCTGCGGCGCTGGGGCCGGGTTTCGAGCGGAGGTGCCGGTCCACCAGGAGAGCGGCAGGGGAGAAACTGCCACCCATCAGTGAGCTGCTGCCTGCCGTGATGTGGGGCTGCCCGTGGGGTTAGCTCTACCTCTTCCTTGCTCAGCTCTTAAACTGGCAGTTTTCCTGGGTAAATAACATCTGGGCAACAGCAAGAAATGTATGAGAATCAGTTAGTGTTTCCCTCTGAGAGTTGTATAAACAAATCTTCAGGACTTGTTAAAATGCAGTTGTCATGCGATAGCATAAACTTGATTATGGGCAGTCTACTTGTATAAAGAAACTTTTTCAGAAAGTTTCATCTGAGTTTCCAAAGTCCTCTTTATGTAGTAAGGATATATCAAGCTGTAGCCCTATATATAGTACCAAATTTACTTACTTAGTCAATTTGCAGCTTACTAAGTTGCAAAGTGTACACCCATCAATCAACTAAACACTCTTCAAAGTGATGTTTAATTTACTGACTAAATAAAATTGGAATTTTACTTTTCATGAAAATATTTTACTTGGTTTAGTGTCTCCATACAAAACATGGACCTCATTGCTACTTTAAAAGTCTATTTAATTTCATGTCTCTGTAGTGTCGTAGACTTAGTTTGTCTCCTTGAAGGGGAATCATAAGGCTGTTTGAGGCTTCCTTATGCTTAGGAATCAGGGACACGAAGTTAGTCATGAAAATGAAAGGAAAGCAGGGCTGACTGTTCGCTCTGGTTTGGTTCCACTCCCTAAGAAATGGGGGAGGCATGGCTTTTGGGACCTTGAGAATTTTTTTTTTACATTTGGAGTAGTAGCTCTCTTGCTTGCTCTGTGAAGGAGGCAAACCTTGGAAAAACTCCCGTTGTTTTAGATGGAGTGCAATTCTGATGTCTTTACTCTTGTGAGAGGTTTAATTGGGAGTTCATGCCACTGAAATCAATGTAGTATTCTGTATACGCATGGCAATATATGCCAGAGTAGCTGTTCCCAAATCTCACAAATGGAACACTGTTCCAACACAGTGTATTAAAAACATAAATACTCCCAACTACACATGCTAAATACAAGTTTGCAGTGTTGAATATGGCTATGAAAAGGTGCTTTCTTTAAAAAGGCACAGAAATTAGTAGATTCTTTAGTCCTTCAGGTTTTCTCTCTGCAAAAGCACGTAGCCCTCGTACACAGGCTTTGGCACAGGCTACAGAAGAAAAAAAGTAGTAATGCTTTTTCTTATTACTGTAGATGCATGTGCCTCATAAGTCATTTGAAGTTTAACTGAAGTTTTTTTACAGGCCTGTTCTAGTTGCATCTATTTTGAATAGTATCTAGGATACCATACTGAAATGTGTATATTTTTTTGCTGAGTTACTTGTGTTCTGTCTTAAAATTGGCCTTACAGCTGCTCCATGAGCTAGTACCATTTAAGCAAGTGCATTTTACCTCCTGGCTTTTGATCCCTCATAGATGTTTGGTTTATCAGTGATTTCAGGCAGGTGGTACCTGCAAATGCATACTCATACCAAGTACATTCCGTGTGATCATTTTCAAACACTGTGACTCTTTGTGCTTACAAGTTAATAATTTAGAGTACCTACTGGTTATGACAGAAGACATGGAGCCGCTGAATCTAACAGTGTGTTGGAAGGCATCAGAGGTGTAAGCTCTACTGCTTTGCTACAGAGGAAAGTAAATAACTCTGGAGAGTGAGTCAGGGCTTTCTCAAGTAGGCTGAATCCATTCAGGCTGCATAAATATCTGCCTGTAGGAGGAACCAAGGTTATCTTAGACTTTCAGTTCTTAACTTCAGTGCCCAGAGCTAGTGGGATGATTCCCAGGCCTTTCTTCCAATCTAGATAACAGGCCTCTGCTCTATCAGAGTCGCTCATCCAAGCCTGAAGTAATTTTTAGTGGAGAGCTGATCTGTAAGGGACAGGTGATATAGCACTTCAAAAACTGGCAGGAAGGAACAGTCTCTTAGTTTTATCCCAGTATTAGTGTTTAGTTTTAATGTTTCATTCATAACAGTTTTGGTAAGCCTGTTAATCTCACAAGAGAAGATCTACCAGAACCTGATCCATTTGCTCAAAGATTGAAAGTGTCTGAATATGTAAGCCAGAAGATGGATGCTTGATTTCTGTTTTCTTTTGATACCAGGTTGACTTGAAAAGATAATGGAGAAGAAAAAAATATTTGATTTATTGATGATGGTGTTTGAACGTATACTCATGTAGGCATTTATGGTGACTTATGTCCTATGATGTCTATGAAGATGCTAATTTTTTTCCTGTGAAAGACAAAAAAGTAAAATTTTTTGGGTACTGTTTTGGAATTTTTGATTGAACTGTCTCAAATTCCTTATGCTCTTTTTTTGCTTTCATCATGCACTTCTGTAATTCTCTTTATTCTATGTTTATATTTTCTTGGCTCTTCAATTTTTCCGTATCACCTTATAAGCTAAGACTTCCTGTCAGAGAAATCAGGGTAACCAAGCAAACTCAAATACTGGTCACTGCTTTTTTTTCACATTTTACTGTGGAATTCCAACATATTTTAGTGCTACTATTAGGAGAAAAATTAGCAATTTCAGTATAATAGATGATGGCATGTTTACTCACTCTGTATTTTACATTATTAGCAAGATGTAAAAACATGAAACTATGCTTGGTCTGCTGTTGTTGGATTCATTGTAGTATGATAGCCAAACACATGTGTGCTGAAGGACTATATGACATGCTCAAAAGTTTTTGTAAAAAAATACCTGGAAGGAAAATGGGCATTAGAAAGAAAGCTTGTTAACGTCATCTTTATATTGTGCTTTGACATAATCAGTAGGTGTTAAAATCATGCTCCAGTTTCCTTCTTTGACTTTTCTAAATCTGTATTTATGCCAGTCTAGATGTTATGCTGCCCGAATACTGTGTCTTTTTAATTTTTGGACAAAATGAAATTAAAATCTTTATTAATATTAATGATCAGATATAATTAATTTTCACCTCAAGATGAGTCAAAACCAATAACTTAAGTGTTTCAGGTAAACTAGTACCAGGCTAGTAACTGCTTTTCTTTTCTTTTTCTGGTAGTATTTCGGTAGTTAACAACTTGTGCTTTCTCAAAGAAGCGGGAATAGTCGGACAGTGTGTGGCTTATGGTCTTGATCCAACACCATGATCTGATATTGTCTGGCCAGTGAGAAGACAAATAGCCTTAGTTGTTGTACCCTCTAAGTGTTTTATTTCTACAATATCTTCAGCAGATTTTAGCATTCATGGACAGTTTTCAGCTGCCTTGAACACATTGGGGTGCGTGTGTAATCCCTCAAGCACACAAGTGCATTCAAGCGGCTTCATCTGGTTTGACTTTTTCTCATGGAGTGCTGCCTATTGAAGGCATGGTTGTCTCCTGTCTCCTAGCATCCAGTTTTTACCTGTGCAAAGTGACAAAAAGGTGTCACCACATCAGCATTAGATTCTTTAAATTGTTACAGGTAAGTTGTGGAAGGCATAGTCATATGTCCCTTTTTTGCCTTATCCAGACTCAGGCTAAGTAAAAGAAAAAATAACAACCAACAAACCCAAACTGGTCAGATAGGTATTCACTGCATTCTGTCTTTGCTGTGGGTACTGTGTGACCCACGGCTCAGCCTGGTGTGGGCTAGGCAGTATGTAATCTGGCAACATTGAGAAACTGCCATCCAGGTTGCTGTTCGGTGTCTTAGTACTTTGCATGTTGAGTGCTACAGATAAAACAAAGGTGGAACAGAGATAAGAACATGGCAGAAGATCAGAAAAGGGACTGAAACACTTATGAAATGGTTGGCACTCTAGCATTTTTTGTTAATTTTCCAGTTAGAGGTCTTTTCTGCATTATTTCTGTCTGAGGAATTGTGACATCCTTTCCTCCAAAGGATGTGGTGAGTTGGCATCTGCTTTTCATTTATAAAGATACTGGCATAAAGAGGTTCTAGATAGTTGGGCATCACTTCACTTACCATCTTAAAAAAAATTAAATCTTGTATTAGTCAATCATTTTGGGGAGAGCCTTACCAGTGGAAAAGTAAACATCTCTTTAAATAACAGAGTTGATGGTTTAAATTTTTTTTTTAAGTCTGATTACTTTGTAGTTGTGTAAATTCTCATGATTTAAGTCCTCCACAATTTTGATAAAACCATTTTTTAAAATGATTTTTTAACAATTCAGGGACATGATCAGTCCTATCTTTTTTTGCAGTTGTATATTAAACACTGGGTGACAGTCATGTTACAAGCAGTCCCCTCACCTAATCACTATGACAAGGCTTACTGAACAGCACGGGACAATCGTGACAATATAGTTGGTGAGCAAGGACATCATTCTCAGTCCCCTATTCCATGAGGCTAAATTTCCTTTTTGCTGAGATGGTCTGTCAGTCTTGCAAAATAAATAGCTTACGTTTTTACAGCAGTGTGGCTGTCTTAACATATTTATCTTCCAAAGATAATGCAGAGTTTTGCAGTGTGCAAACATGAGTTGCTCCAATCCAAGGCTTCTAATAGATTGAATCTCTTAATTAATCCTTTAATTGTGCCAATGAACTCATGCAAGCTTGCTTTTTAGCTCTTGGATGTATGTAGGAGTTTACTGAGAGTATGAGGTGACTTAAAACAATGAATCATTTATAGGAATCATTATCCTCTGGGTTTGTCCCTGATCAAAATAATAATAGTAATTAAATAAAATGCTGTTTCTCTTCTTCACATAAAAGAACTCTTGTCTGATGGTATTTCTCACTTGTTTGTATGTAGCTGAAATTACAAGTCTCAACGTTTACTAATTCGTGCTGTCTCTGATTTATTTTCTCTCCATAATCTGTTTTTCTACCGAGAACATGGCTCCTACTGGCGCTTTTTTTTTTTTTTTTTTTGTAAGGGCTTTTCACTGTAGACTTCCAGAAATGGCTCTATAAGCAAGTAGTACAAGAAGCACTATATAGGAACTGTTCCTGTAGACCACAGCTATCCTCTCTTTGTTTCATGCTGGACATATTAGCCATGTATTTTGCATTATTTCATAATGCAGAGTTACCAGTAGAATGATTAGGCATGTAACCAGTATAGAAAGCTCCAGAGTTTATGTGTTGGGCTGTTTAGACTCTATCTTCAGTGATGATTTCTCTGTGCACTACTTCCACTGAGATTAAATGGAGCAACATGCTTTAAAACAAAAATACATTTTCTTTTATCAAGCTATATTTATTTTATATGTGATACTTCGACATGAGCATTGACATTGTAAGATGAAAGTATATGCACATTGCTCGTACACATTTGAGTCTTAAAGGTCTCATGGCCTTAACACAGTTTATACTTATGTTTAAGTTCAAGCATGTACTTGAGTGCTCTGTTGGACTGCATCGTTAAAGAGGAAGGACAGAACCATCCTGGATGTAATTTAGCTGAAGTGACTTGAATTGGCCTGCATCTTCTCTTCCTCCAAGCTAAATCAGAAATAGACACATTCAAATGATGTGTGCATGCCTTTCACCTTTTGGACAGTATTAGAAAAATACAAACAGAAGCAGCTCTTCTGAAGTAAATTACTTGCTTTGGCTTATATCTAGAAGGAATTTACTTTATCAATAATAATCTTGAATTATTGGAGAAGTGCTGTGGAATCTGAAGGCTAGCAAAACTGAAAAGAGCAGTGAGTGAACGTTCGTTTTAAATTTGCTAAGACTTCCAGTGCTCTACTTTTGCAACCAAACTGAGATTTGCTACAGGGACAAGTATGCTCTAACTTGATGTTTTATATAAAAGGAAAACGTTTGACTTTTTTTTTTTTTTTTTTTTTTTTTTTTTTTTTTTTTGTCTTCAAACTCGACCTTGGTACATGTGTTTTGTACAGCAATAAACCAAATTGCTTTTTATTAAACTCAAAAAAGAACACTCCTTATTGATCATTGTAGGAAATACTGAATGTGAATAAATGAAAAGGTGGAAGAGTAGTATATAACATTTTCATGTAAAGATAACCAATTTTTCTGTAATGTATATTTTAAGATTTTTCATGGTGTTTGCCTTTTATCTTTGTGGTTGAAAATAACAAACAGAGCAACTGGCCCTGCCTTTGGCCTGGTTTAGCACTAAGTACGTTTATCCTTGATCCATTAGATACTGTTACGTCCTGAGGACAAGTGAAGATCCCAAGTAAGAGTTTATTTCATTGGGTTACAGAATGGTTCTGCAAAACAACGTTTGCTGTTAACAATGATTGCTATAAAATTAATCTAAAATGTTGAGTGCTGCTAACATTTAGATCATTTTTAAACAGCTAATCTGGGGAGATAGGTAAGAAGCATTGTTGTAAAGTAAAGTGGTCACTTAAACAAGTGGTCACTGAGTAACCAATCACTTTCTGCCATACTCTCACTGAGATTTTAACTGTATCTAGTCTGCTCGTAAACTTAATTATTTGGTAATTACATGAGATTTTAATTACTTTGAAGCTATTTTTCCAAATATATTGTAAGGTTTAACTGTCCTGGTTCATAGGAAATAAGGTTTGAAAAGGTCTTTTGAGATCATGTTACATTTATTAGTGATTTCTTACTTAAAATACTTCGATCACTTCTGCCTCACATTAAGCAATCTTACAAACACTGCGTACACTTCCTTGAAAATGCATTACAGTATTTTCATGTTGTAATTCTTGGATTTCTCAGTGCATGACTTATTTTTTGATTTGAAGTATTAAGTTGACAGAATCCCTTTTTGTTCCAGTGTTTGACTAGTGAGGAAATTTTTTCTTTGCATGGAATACCGAACAACAGCCACGTGTCAAATTCAAGCTTCTCTACAGTATGTCCTGCTGTTTTGCAACAGCTAATTTTTCACCCGTGTGATCATCAGGAAGACTTCGTGGATACATCTAAACCACGTTCTTTACAAGGTTAGTTAATATTTATTGCATTAATACTGTGACTGCAGTGGAATTTTCTTAGGTGAGTAGTAAGCATTTTTCTATACACAACAGGAACATCTTTTTTAGGAGGATATAGTTGTAAAGTGGGAACATAAAATTGAAATGCAGTTTCAGCTCAGTGGACTAGCTAAATAAATATCCTATCTCTTGACAGTGATTATTAAAAATGTTTTAGAGAAAGATGAAAGAACCAAGTAGCTAGTTATGGAATAACCGGCCCATTAAAGGAAGAGACTTTCTGACCTGTTTTATTTGGATAATGATTTGTGCCTTGAAGCGTAAAGACTCTTGCTAATAGCTGGTCAGTAGGAGAAAAGATGGGCGTAGAGAAAGGAAATTTGTGCCCATGATTTGCAGTGGCAAATCAGGGTTAGTGGGATGTGCATGTATCAAGGCAACTCAAGGTAAAGTTACTAGGGGGACTGCATTTGAGTGGAATTATTTGCAGGTGGGAGTCATGACATTAGGGGAGCCAGTGACTGTTTTACTGAAGAAAACTACTCATATTCTTTCCAAACTCCAACTCCTGCTTTCATGTCACCTTTATGTGCTGCGCCCTCCACGTGTAATACCATCACTTGGCTGAGTAGCCTTAATCTTCCTTCCTCCTGTTTTTCTCCCTATTTCTGTATTTATTATGCACAGAACTATACAGTGCAGTAAAAAATGTGGGACAGGGAAGATTCAGCTGGTTAATGAAGTTGCTTGTTGCGCTGATAAAGATTAAATAGGTAGTAGCCTATTTTTTTGACTCAGTATTCCAAATAAATTTATTGTTCCAAGGGAACCAGCTGAATTAAAGTTAAAAGTTAGGATGCTCAATAAGCAGGTGCCTAATGGCAGTATTTATGAGCAGAGATAGAGCAATATTTTTCATAAATTTTGAAATTCTAGTATTAATAACATTCTGATTAATAGAAGTGTTGGTTGGTATTTATAAAGAATTATAGATCATTCCTAAAAAATAGCTGTGTCAGTGAATAATCAGAATTATATTTGATTAATCACTGAAACCATGGCATCAGTTTACCATGGTTATTCTAGATGGCTTATACCACAGAAAGGCACATATTGTCAAGAAGTCCATAATACGTGCACTGGAGAGTAGGATTTCTCTCTCTTTTTTTTTTTTATTTTTATTTTTTTGTTTTGTTTTGTTGTGGGGCAGTTTAAGTAGGTTGTACATGGAAAGCTTGACCTATAGTTAACTTCCTAAGCTGTTTTAGACCATCCCTCTTGTTTTTCTTTTATCCTGCCAGCTCAGAAACAATGTCCAGTAGCCAGATAAGCAAGGCAGCCTTCTCCCTGCCCCTCCCTTGGCTGTAGCACAAGAAATCTGCAAGACCCATGGTTAGGGTGTTTTAAACCCACAAGTATGTGAGGCTGTGACACATTGGTATCGATTTTGAAGGGAGATTCACAGTAAGGCCCAGTGCCAAATGCAGGTGTTGATTTATGCATACCTCCAGCCCGTTACAAAATGAATCTGTATTGTGGCAGCATTGAGACCAGCTGATTTCAATTACTACCCATGAAGCAAAATCCTCTATGCATGTATTCCAGCTGTGCTTATCTGAGTTTTCTGCCCAGGGACTCCCACATGCTTAACAATATTCTGTCTTCCAAAATACAAATGGACAAGACATACAGAACAAATTAGTACAATAAACTTTACAGGACAGCTACTTGCAATAAAAAAAAAAAGTGCTGCTGAAGCACAGTAGAAGTTAACAGGCAGCATGTAGCATGTTTTTTTCCTTGTGATTTGTATAACTTCATACCTAACCTAGCTGACCTTAGTGGCCTGCTCATGTTGTTCCTTTTCTTGCTTCTCTGAAAGATAATAGGGAGGTGTATAGAGCTGCATGAAACAGCTGGAAATGCCCAGCGGCATTCCTTCTGTCCAAGGTAAACAGGTTTTGTGCTGTTTGCTTGGCTTCTTTAGAGAGGTATTCGTACCCTTATTTCCTCTTCATCCCAGGACACAACTAAGGAAGAGCCTGAGCCTGCCTCAGGAAGGTCCAGAGCAATTGTCCCTACTTCTTACGAGGAACAGTGATGAGCAGTGGTGTTCTTAAGGAGGATATATTACTTGCACTCCTGCCATTTTTTGTTTTTTGTTTCTTGTGGCTTTGGGTGTCTTGACTGTCTCTTTGTTGGGGCTAGAGTTCTAGAGACAGAAGGAATAATGGTAGTTGGCAAAAGCTGACCATGCCACCATTCTCAGGGGAAGAGAGTGTGTGTCCTAAGCAGACTGTTCTGCTCTGATACGTAAAGTCAGACTAGCCGGCTTACTAGCCAGCATGGACTCATGGAAAGCTTGGTGTGGATAGAGTCCTAGTAAATAAAACTGATTTTAAGACAGGATTGCATAGGTGATATTGTGAAATACAATCCATAATGCAGGAAATTTGGCAACATTGGTTGCCTTGGAATTTTATCACTTACCCCCTCCTCCCATTTGTGGTATTTTTCTTGAAGTACCCGTTCCTGTAATTGTGTAATTATGGGGTAATATTTTTTTTTTCCTTTCCAATTACACTTCAGGTCTTCCTGAACTCAAAGAAAAGCTTGCCAGAAGACCCAGGAGCACCTTCCTGGAGAATGCATAAAAAAGATCTTAGATTTATTGAATATCTTTAAAAATTTAATTAGCTTAAACTAGTCTCCATATTACTGAGGCTCATTGTAGGATCTGTGGAATGCCTAGGATGGATAATACTTAATGCATTCATGAATTGTCTGAGATTATTTGATTGCTTAATTTAATTCTTACTTTTTCTCCCAATTTGGGTGAGTAAATCAGAAACAAAATATCAATATGTAAAATCCCAAGTTCTTTGACCCATCCAGATCTAGGACGGAATTTTAAAAGTAAAACCACATCTATCTTCTGGTACCTCTAATCTCTGGTAAATCAGGAAGAAGAAAGGCTTTTCCAGTGGTTCAGAATATTTCCCTACTTGTGAGTCCAGGTCATTTAGTGTGTTATGAGACATCTCCCGTTGCTTTAAGCATACAAAATGGTTGTATTATTTGTAACACGTACTTCAGGTTGAGTGTCCCGGTATGTTTTGCTGTTCTGAACAACGAGTACCAGCATGAAAGTTAGACCATTTGTTAGTGAAGCATATGGTATTGGGAGAACTTCTCTCACAATTCAGCAAGAACATGTTTTTCTGTGCTTGGTTTTAAGCTCCATTCTTCTATCATTTTTGTCATCCACTAACCTACACACATAATTTGTAGGTTTATCCTCTTTGTCTTGTGTTGTAAAAAGTAATTAGTACTAGCTTTTTTTATTGTAATTTTTGAAACTTGTTCTAATTTCCTGTGTTAGGTGAAGTTGGGCAAGTACACTAGATGCTTCATATCTGATAAATGGGGGGTTTATTTTGTTAACTCAGTTTAAAATACACATTATGCACATTTGCACAGGATTGTGTAGGAGCTTTCTGTATACTCGAACTGAGAGACTTGTGCTTCTGTAGTAATCCCAAACTGTAAACGATGGTTTGTGACTCACGATGGCATTGGAAGCCCATTTGTTTATTATAGATTTGATTTCAAAAACATATTTACAAACTGAAATGTCATATATTAATGGAAATTAATCTTCTGTGTAGCTTAGTGAATCTACCCATATCTAGTTTTGTGTTCCCTCCTCCAAATGACAAATGAGTGCCCTAATTGACATTGATTTACTTTCTGCAAATGCTTTAAATGTTTCTAATGCCTTCTGGTTTTGACATAATATAAAATTAATTACATATAAAAATTGTGACACTGTGCAAACAAGGCAGAGCCATCCTAGTTGCAGGTGAGGAATCTGGCTTAGTGTGTTTGCTGGTTGTGTTGCAAGAAAGTTAGGCTGTAGATCATAATCTGATCTGTTAGTTTCTGCTATGCAGAAAGGAATTTATGGTAACTTCTCTGCATATGTATTGTAAAGCATATAATGATGTAACTTCCTGGATTATACCAATCTGTTGTTGGTATAATCAACAACATTGTGTTGTCTTTGATTGTTATTTAGACAAACCCACTGTCTATGTGGATAACTTGGTGGTTTGGTGGCATCACTTGAGGCAGTGTTGTAGACTAGTCAGTGCAACTTTAAAGCTTTTTTCTCTGTACTCACAGGGGCTTGAGATATCATTGGGAAAAACGGTAGTCATGCACAGAGACACAACTTTGTGATACATGTGAACAGCAACAGCAACCACCTGGCTCTGCTCTCCACCCCACCCCCCACCCCCCCCGAACCTGTAATTCAGACTCCAGAATAATTATGGTATGGCTTTGTACAAGTCCTGGTGTCTGAACTCTGAAAATCTGAGACTATGCTTATGATGAAGGAAACTAAATTGGTGAACCCTGGTGCCTTTGCCACTTCTTAGGAAAGGTTTTCCCTATTGTATACCTAAACCACATGTCCATCTTCTTGAACCTAGGACCTCTTTTTTTATATGCTTTAATTTCTGTATTATAATTGTCTCTACTATCAGCTGTCTGCTACCTCACCTGTTTAAGAAGCAGTGATGAGCAGCATTTCCAGCCAGCTACTTTGAATTAGAGGAGGAGGAGGATTGTTAAGAACAGAAAGTTACCATCTCAGGATGATTTGAAGGAGTTATCCTTCATCAGAAAGTATTTTTGGATCTAGTACAGCTAAG
Source organism: Falco cherrug (assembly GCF_023634085.1). Classification (NCBI taxonomy): domain Eukaryota; kingdom Metazoa; phylum Chordata; class Aves; order Falconiformes; family Falconidae; genus Falco; species Falco cherrug. The sequence goes on from NC_073697.1 coordinate 70,757,111, forward strand.
ACAGTAGACTTTCTGTGTTGGAGTTCCTTAGGAGTAAATGATAATTGGATCTAACCATGGTACTAGTAAGTTTTGTCTTATGTCTGTGCTATAGCTACTTTGACTGTTGGCTTCAGCTTTAATTTTTACTCTTCACTGACTGTAGAGAGTCCTGATTTATACTAGAAGCAGATAGGCTATCCCAGATATTACACTATCACAGTTTCCATTTTTAATATGGTAGTCCCAGGCAATGTTTCCAGATATTTCCTTTCTGCAAGTATGCATCTTAAGTATCTATGCATGTTAAGATTTTTATTTTTGTGAAGTGTAATTTCAACAAGGGGAACCACTCTCTTTCCCAATTCCATAGTAGAAAAATCACAAACAGCCTGAAGTGGGTGTTATACTAAAATATTTTGTATTTCTGCTTGTTTATCCACAGTTTGGGGATTTGGGTTCCTGGCTGTGACTATCATTAACTTGGCATCACTTCTGGGATTGGTTTTAACTCCCCTCTTAAAGAAGTCATATTTTCCCAAGGTTTTAACCTACTTTGTGGGTTTGGCCATTGGCACTCTTTTTTCTAATGCAGTTTTCCAGCTCATTCCAGAGGTAAGCAAAGGCAATCATTATTTGGTTTGCATACTCGTTTCTAAAGTGTATTAATTTTAGAAGCATGCTTCAGTGGGTTCTATGTGTGGGCTGCAATCTGCAAAGAGTTGTGGGTGGGCTTCAGCATCATTAGCTACTATCTCTATAGCAGAGCCATCGGGATATTGTCTTGTAGTGCCATGGGAAGGACCAAAGGCTATTCTGCCTCTAGACAGAAAGAGAAATGTATTGAACAAAATTCTAGTTACCATTAATGGCCTACAGGTTAGACCCTCCTTGTCTTGTACTTTACTACTACATATTCCGCATATAAAGTTCTACTAAATTAAAACACTGTTAACGTTTAATCCCAAGTTAAAAAAAATAAAAAGATCAGGTATTTCATAATTTCAACTTCATGAAAACTCATGGTTGGTAGACAGGTAAGTATGTATATTAGAGTATCTGTGTGTGGGGTTGTATTTGATTGTTGTTCTGGAAATGTGCTAAGATTGCAGACTAATTTGCATTGCTTTTTTCTTCACTGTTAGGCATTTGGGTTTGACCCTAAAGTAGACAACTATGTTGAGAAAGCAGTTGCTGTGTTTGGTGGATTCTATATTCTCTTCTTTGTGGAAAGGATTCTTAAAGTGATATTGAAGATCTATAACCAGGTAATGAAACATATCACTGACTGAATGAACCTTGCCTTAAAGTACCTGTTATATTTTATGAGTGAGTTGGTAAGTTAATAAAATGTGGCTTTTTTCCATTTTATCTGAGGAATTCAGCCTTACTGCGTGTTCTTATATATCTGTTTAAAATCCATATGGATAGTGGAAGCAATCTCACTTTTTTAAGGGAGTTAAAAGCAGAGCTGGGAATAGAATCCAGATGTGTGTGGTCTGCTGCCACTGGAGTATACTATAGTTGCTCTCAACGGCCAAATTGTTGCCGTGCTAGCTAAATGCTTCAGAAAAAAGTGGAAATATGTAAGAGCTGGAGAGAATTGAGTCTGCCCCTGGAGCTCCCCTTTGGGAAGGAGAAATCGATGTGACATATTAAAGCACTGGAACAGGCTGCCTAGGGAGGTGGTGGAATCACCATCCCTGGAGATGTTTAAAAAACATGTAGATGCAGTACTTAGGGACATTGTTTAGTGATGGACTTGGCAGTCCTTGGTTAATGGTTGGACTTCATGATCTCAAAGGTCTTTTCCAACCTAAATGATTCTCTGATTCTATATACCTTCTTAGTTATCTATAAAGTATAACTGTGCTGACAGTGCCTGAATCTCACCTTCAGTAACTTAGCTGGTTCCCCATGCTCTGGTACACAGAGTACACTGCCTTAGTGACACTGCAGTTATCCCTACTGCACAGGGCTTTGCTTTCTACCCATATGTCAGTGTATTTGGCTTCTGTGTGCTCACAGGAGTGAGGCTGAATTTGTCTGAGAGAAGGGCGTCCCAAAATTTTTGGTCCTCTCTTCTCACATTTTGTGAAGAAAACTGTCCTGCCTTCCCATTCTTACCTCACTTATGGTCCCCCCATTCAAACTGTTGCTGATATTGAAGGTTATGAAGATCAACTGTTCCTGTTCCCTCGTTTGTACTAACTGCACCAGAAAAAAAATATATAAAAAAGTGTTGCCCTTTGTGTTTGGGAGCAGTTGACAAAGGCTTATAAGTTGTATTTGACAAGCAGTCATGAATATTTAGCAAATGTTGATCACTTATGGTCAGACGTTCTGCTTGGGAGGTTCTGTATAAAGGTATAAAAATGATAAATCCCCACATATATTCCGATTAACTAAAAGTAAGAGGTAAGTTAGGAACTTAGATACATGTGGAGTTCATTTAAACATATGAATGTTTACTGATGGTGTTGAAAGCAAGGCAGCATGGATATGAGCTGTGTGAATAGGAGCCCAAAGAGTGGTAGTGAATAGAGTTACATCGATTTGGCAGCTGGTCACAAGTGGTGTTTTCCAGGGCTCAGTACTGTGGCCAGTCCTGTTTAGTATCTTTATTGATCTGGATGGGGGGATTGAGTGTGCCCTCAGTAGTTTGCAGACAACACCGAATTGGGCAGGAGCGCTAATCTGCTTGAGGGTAGGAAGGCTCTGCAGAGGGATCTGGACAGGCTGGATTGATGGGCCGAAGCCAATTGTATGAGGTTCGATGAGAAAGTTCTGGGTCCTGCACTTGGCTCACAACAGCCCCATGGAACGGGGAGGCTTGGGGAAGAGTGGCTGAAAAGCTGCCTGGAGGTGCTGGTCAACAGCTGGCTGAACATGAGCCAGCAGTGTGCCCAGGTGGCCAAGAAGGCCAATAGCATCCTGGCTTGTATCTGAGATACTGTGGCCAGCAGGACTTGGGAAGTGAATGTCCCCCTGTACTCAGCACTGGTGAGGCTGCACCTTGAATCCCGTGTTCAGTTTTGGGCCCCTCACTGCAAGAGGGACACTGAGGTGCTGGAGTGTGCCCAGAGAAGGGCGATGCAGCTGGTGAAGGGTCTGGAGTACAGGTCTTACGAGGAGCAGCTGAGGGAACTGGGGTGGTTTAGCCTGGAGAAAAGGAGGCTCAGGGGAGACCTTCCCACTCTGTACAACTACCTGAAAGGAGGTTGTAGCGAGGTGTGTGTCAGTCTCTTCTCCCAGGTAGCAAGCAATAGGACAAGAGGAAATGGCCTCAAGTTGTGCCAGGGGAGGTTTAGATTGGATGTTATGAAAAATTTCTTTGGGTGGTCAAGTGTTGGAACAGGCTGCCCAGGGAATTGGTAGAATCACCGTCCCTGGAAGTGTTTAAACAACATGTAGATGTGGTGCTTAGGGAAATGGTTCAGTGGTGAACTTGGCAGTCCTGGGTAGATGGTTGGACTTGATGATCTCAAAGGTCTTTTCCAACCTAAATGATTCTATGAATGTGATGCCCCCACCCTTTCTTTTTTGGTCTCTATTTTCTTATGTTTGTTATTTTGCTGTTGTTTTAATTAGCTACCTACTTATTCATTTGTCACCTAGACTGGCCATAACGACTCTGAAAATGGAGAACAGAATTATCCTCAGGATAAGCCTAACCCACCCAAACCACTGTCATCCAGCAATGGGGGGACGTGTTACGCAAATTCTGCCATCATAGAGAGCAATGGAAATCTTGGTTTTGACAGCATCAGTGTGGTCTCAGCACAGGTATGAAAATTGTGTGTATTTATTTTATCCCTGCCAAATATATGAGCATATCTGAGAGGAGAGTTAGATACTAATTTTTGTTACATTTGTCAAGTTTTTGTAAACTTATAACTTGTTTGAGACCTATGAAAAAAATGAAGGGTTTTGGGGCAAGTTTATAAAATTTGAATGATGCATTCGATTTGTGGCCAACAAAAAGAACTAATCGAGCTCAGTATTGGGGTGGGTAGGACAGACATTTATATATTTAATCAGATAATTCAGTTAATTTTGATTTTGCTGTTGTTACTGATTTGCTTGAAGAGTGATAGTATGTTGTAGTGTTCCATGTTCTGTATCGTGTTTCTGACTATGTAAAGCTGTGTGAGAACCTGATTCCTCTGAATCAATGATTAATTAAGTAAACTGGTATAGTAATTTTCATGCAATATATTGTAAGCTCTGCTTGAGCTAGACCAGTGTATTTGGATACTGTGGGAATTATGGAGGTAGTATGTTGAAACAGAAGACATTCCTCCTGGTTTAAGTGTGATTCTCTTTCAGATTTGTTCTCTATATTTCTCTGTGTTTGTTTTCATACTACAAATATGACTTTCTTCTGTCTAAGAAGAAAATGGAAGCAGGAGGAGAAAGTGGTGTGCTGCTTTACTCTTTTTCCCTGTACAGGGAGAGGCAGTACTGCCCCTTATTTAAAAAAAAATAAGACATAGAAACAATTCTCTGTTGGCTAAGGCAGATTTTTTCATAGTAGAGATTTCTGGTTTACCACCCGTGTTCTTTAGCCAGTAAGTTGTTTGTGTGGAGCAATGAGGAACAGAAAAGGAAGCCAGAGGCAGGCCCTAGCAGCTGGGAGAGAATCTGAAAGTACAGTATTGACCCTGCAGACTCACAAGACATTCGATGCACACAGTTTAAATACCAAAATTGTACTTGTCCTTACTGTAGAAATGTCATGAAGTGTGGTGGATACTGGGCATTTTACAATCTAGGAGAAACATGCTTAATGTTTAAAAATGCTTGGACAACAAGAAGAAATTAGTATATTTAAACTGTATTTTGAGATTTATAAAACAAATCAAAGAACCCTCCATTCTCTGCGGAGACAGTCATCTCAGTATGGGTGGTGTTTTTCTGCGCTTTTTATCAGAAGTTTTATCTGGACCTATTCCATTATTACATTTTGGCTAGCCATCTGCTTGCATATAATGTAAACATAACAAAATCATACCATATATTATAACAATAAATTGTAACTGTATAGCGTTTATTTCCAGCAATTAGTTTAGATGCAGTGCTTGTGATCATGAAGTATTGTAGGTCACCCCAAGATCCTTTGAGGAATGCTCATACATCTCCTCTTACATGCAATCTTAACTTCAAGAACTTAAAATTTCACAGAAGTTGTTCTCTACTTTCTGTTCTTACGAAAATTCATGCTTTCCATTCTTTCTTGCTCTCCATTTCTCCAAATCCAGGAAAAGAATATATTGTATTAAAACCTCCGGAAAGTAACCAGGTAAAATTAACTCTGGAGCCAAGGCCGGCTGCAAGGAAATCTCAGTGGCAGATAGTCTGCTGCTGATATTGGAGGTAGCAGACAAAACCCCATCATTACTCTTTTTCTCCAGCAGGCAGGTTCAAAGGGGCTGGCTGGGTAGCCTTTCAGGGTCATTAGCAGGCAGGGAGGGGCCAATGTGGCTGAGGGGTTTTGGGGCAGCTGGGGTAGTACCACGAGGGGTAGCTATGGGTTCAACTTTACAGGCGTTTGGTATTTATGAAGGAACAATTTGGCATAAGCCAACACTTAACTAATAGAATTCTGATGTGTCATTGTAATCTGAAAGTTAAGAGAGGGCAAACAGCGTAGCCAGATATCATCACGTAGGCTTTAAGGAGGGAGTTTGAAGTCCAGTTGTGCCAAAGTGAGGTAGCTGTTTTCAGCCATGGGGATTTGGCCATATTCGTTTTTTTAATACCAGAACACACTGACTGCCAAAGTAAATCTAAATGTTTAATTAGTCACATACTTTTGGATTTCACTTGCAGCAGTAATTGCAGCCTTGGAAAACTTTTGTGCTTACCCAAAATTTGTATCTACTATGCATTAAAATTATATGGCTTTAGAACAGTAACTTTGACCAAAAGTTGTTTCAGAAACTGTCGCAGCACTCTCAAAACTATCAAGCTGCAACAAGGTCTTTTATCATCTCATACCAAGATAGTCTTTATGCCAGTCCCTCTACTGCCTTCTCCTAGTCTCTCCTCATCCAGGGCTCGCATTCTCTCTCTCATACCTTACGTTTTTACCATTCATCACAACCTTTTTACAAATAAACTTTTCATACAGTCCTCTATAATTCCTCTACAAGAGACAAATTGCTGAAATGCCTTTATCCTCGGGTGCACAACGTTAGAGCTGTATAACAAAAGTTTACAGTGGCCTTTATTTATGCCCTGGAGGCAGTGTCAGGATTCTTTCTTGGTCCTGTGGGCACTTCCAGAGGATACAAAATGACATGTCTGGTTCATGTCTGTAGGAGTCAGATGCATTAAAAATAACTAGTAATCTGGTGAGACACAGTAGGATAAAATAAGTGAGTCTGTGTATAATTTCTTAAATTTGGGAACCAAAGAGTGGCCATTACTTTTAAAGAAAAAATGGTGTTCAGAAGAGCAAAAATACCAAGGATGTCTTTGGTTTACCATAAACTGCAGAGGTACAAATAATACAGAACTGTACTAATAACTAATAAAAGTCAGACCTGATAGTCCAGCTGGGTATTACAGAGCTCCTTAGCTGGCATCTCTTCTGTGACATCTGCTGAACTACCATCTCGAAGTCAGAACAGTCTAGCAGAGGCAGACATGTTTTTGCTTTGGAATCCTATGTATTTGTAGGGTAAATTTGACAGTAGCCTGCCTTATCTTAAACATTAAGAATATGCATTAGTTGTTAACCTACTTCTATCAGGCACACAATCTAGTATAAAGTTCAGCATATAAACTCAGACAAGCAATGTCATTGTACTTTACATAATTTACAGAAGTCAAGACATTATCTGAAATAGATTACAGGCAAGAATTATGATACTTCAAAGCAACATGGTAAATGGCAGATAGCTATATATATTACAGACCCTCTCAGACTGATTCCTGGATTTTAAACTACAGTTATTTCTGCATTTTGAAAGGTTGGATCAAGAAAGTGATTTTTTTAGAAGTAAATCAATATTCTCCTAAATTAATTGCAATTACTTAAAATACAACCAAACACAGATAAAACAGCCTAAACCTCAGCACATTTCCAGAATCAGTTCCATTCTTGATAAGTTTGGCAGGTAATTCTTAATATCATCTTCTTACTCAATATTCATTTTCTTCATACACACATAGAAAGTTCAGCACATATATTTGTAAATTATTTATTTCAACAAAAAAACTCTTCAGATCAGATTTTTATGGGTTTTTTTTATGTATATGCAGTGCTTTGGACTGTCATTGGAGTTCTCAGCAGTGCAACTGGTACCAGAAAATGGGTCCTTCACTTAAGTTCTGCGGCTAAGCCATTTATGCCCCTACAGCCCTTAGAAAACTGTAGGCACACACATGGTTCCCACATAAAACCAAATGTGCTTTAATGGGAACAAACATAGACAAGTATGTATATAAGTGACGTTTTTGCACACTTGTATTATTTGCTCACTGTTTTCATTATCTTTTAGGAATTTTCATCCTAATAAACTCTTTTCATAAACCCATTTAATTTATGGAGGGGCTTGGCATTTGATGTGAGAATTTTTGGTAGTAGAAAGTTTTTACAGAACAAAAACCACCACTACTTTTCTTTATCATGTGTGATAAAGTTGCTAATATACCTTGTCAAAATACATTCCCCTGAGATTATTATTGTTGCTTTATCAGAAAATATTTGCTGCTGTTGTTGGGATTTTTGCGTTTGTGTGTGGTTTCCAAAAGAACAATGTACCTTTTTAGTAGAAAAATGAATGAATTACTCAAAATGAAATTCTGTGCATTTCCTCAAACTCCCTTTCCTCAGTGAAGCTAGAAACGTGCCCCAGAAAGAAGATGTGTTTTTGGCAGAAATCAGGATGATCGACAAAACAATGCCTCCATCAGTTCTTAGGCAGCTTGGAACATGGCCACCAGGGAACAGAAAAAAACATGGGGAAACAGAACTTCAGCTCAGGGAGCTAGATGAATAGGTGGAAGAGCTTTGCTAATTTGTTTGGATTTTCTCATACTCATGTTTCTATTTACTTCCAGTTACCTAATATATGTATTTTTATGTAGCTGGCTTTGTAATATTTCTTTCTTAAAGTGATTTTGAATTTGCCTTTGTGGATTAAGAGAGGTTTATTATTCATAAGTGATCCTATTTCAGGTAGAATTAGTAGAGGTAGAAATTAATCATCCCAAAAATATGATTGGCATTGATTGTGTGTTAGATGAAATATTGAGAGGGAACCCTCCAAAACTGAAGGTAAGCGTATAGTACAAGTCTAAAACCTATGTGGGAGTTTCCCTGATGACTGAAACAATTTTTAAGTACAGTTGCACAAATACTATTTCAGGACTTCCTATGCACTGAATAGGAGGCATAAGTATGCTTTATGGCAATTGTGGCACTACTCAATCAAGGCTTTATTAGCTACAAGTTTGAAGTAGTGCAACAGGCATCTGACTCAGAAATCGCTGACCTGAACTTTTATCCTGTCCTGTCCCAAGATAACTCCTTCATACAAGTAGTCAGTAAGTGGTATGTCAGATAAGAGTCTGGTGAGCAAATAATGAGACAGACCTTACTGCTCTGGCATTAAAGATTTTGTAAGAATTTATTAACCATTATATTTCCAGGAAGTTCAAAATACAGTTGCCTGGTAGTGTTTGCATTTGATATGGCATTACCACGTCAAATATGTTAGAATAATCTGTGACCTTTTCATAAGGAGGAAGACATGTTTCTCTAAACCCTTCTTCTACAAGAGAAGAAGAGGTGTATAAATACGTCTATGGGCACACAGATGTATGTATTACTGCTTATGTATTCCAGTAAGTAAGCACTAGTTAATGCCTTACATGCAAATCCTTTTTTTTTTTTTTTTTTTAGGGGGGAAATACTATAAAGCTTGCAAGTATTATATAACTGCAGTATATGCGTGTACAGAAATTATCAGAAAGGATCATCAGGAATTTTTTTAGGGGAAGTTAGTTTGTGTTCCTAGTGAAAATGTAAATTACTTTATCTGCTTCAAGTTTTTCATTATTTCATGGCACCACATGTATAGATCACTTCTACTTCTAGAAGGCATGGAGATCCTTGATGTGTATGTGCATTGCTATTTTCTATTAGCCTGTTTTCATGCTCTGAGCCTTTGACTCACACAGTCAAAATTACCCACTAGTGTTTTTATTAAACGTGAACATTGTAGAAGCTACTTTGAATAGCTGGACTTGACTGTCACTGCCCACAACTAGAAATAAAGTTTATGGAGTATCTGGCTGTGTGTCTATTCACATGTACCTTGCTGCTACTGTGGCATCTAAGTGTGTCTCTGAGAGCGTGATGTACTGGCAGTATGTAACTGGTCTGCATGTGTTTTAGGTAGGAAATACAGATGCTGTCAGTCACTGTGATCAGATCCTTCTGTCTGTGTGTGCTTAATGGAGATGGCTGAAGAGGCTGTGAGGAGCCTTGGCACTCTCTTAATCTGACAGAAACTCCAGAGAGACATTCAGACCACTATGGCCTGAACTGCTTTCTGTCTCAGCTGAAGGGCATTCAGGTAAAGCTTTGTAGTCAGAAGGGTGATTGGACCTTGTGTGTTAACATTTTGAAATAGGAAACAATTGCTTCTGCTACATATGCCTCTTCTTGGACCAAGCATTTTGGTGTCCACAGACAGTAGTGTGCTTTGTTTGATAATTGGCATTCGTTTAAAGACAGAAAGGTGATTCGTTGGCTTCTTTATTCAGTGTTTTATGTAATTGCTTTATTGTGGATTTTTTTTTCCAGGCAGAAGCCACTGAAGGCAGCTTATGCAGGTGTCTTAAGGGGCGTCCACTGTCAAAGATTGGGACCATTGCTTGGATGGTAACACTGAGTGATGCTGTACATAATTTCATAGATGGTTTGGCTATTGGTGCTTCTTTCACTTTGTCTCTGTTTCAAGGGCTTAGTACCTCCATAGCCATCTTGTGCGAAGAGTTTCCTCATGAACTGGGTAAGGGACTTCATTCAACACGTTCTATACTGTGGGAATCACTGTTGTTGGAGGTTGTGCTGGTCAAAAGTTGGCACAGATTTAAAGAAAGTTTAGACAAATGAATGGAAAAAGTACTCATAAAAAACTTCCCAAGCACCAAAATACACATCTAGCACAGGAAGTTCCCAAGTGCAGGTGGGTGGAAGTTGGGAATGTATATTAGAGAGATATTAACTGCCTTGTTTATATATGCTGTATACACTGTTATATTATCTTTTTTTTTTTTTTTAATCATTATAGGTAGTTCTAAGTTCTTGTGCTCTTAGCTCAGTTGTGCATCATCTGCTTGCTTTAGAGTACGTCAGTTACCTTAGTATTGAAGGGAAATCCCATTGTTTAATTGAATGGAAAAAAACAGCAAGGGGTTATAATCTGTATACGAATCATGTCTTTTCTTCAGACTTCCTTTGAAAACAGAAAATAATCACAATATCATTTTCTGAAGATGGTTTTCTTTTTTTTCTTTTGTTTTAGGGGATTTTGTCATCTTGCTTAACGCAGGAATGAGTGCTCGGCAGGCCCTGTTTTTCAACTTTCTGTCTGCATGTTCCTGTTACATTGGAATGGCTTTTGGTATCTTAGTAGGCAACAACTTTGCTCCTAACATCATCTTTGCTGTAGCTGGTGGAATGTTCCTGTACATCTCTCTGGCAGATATGGTGAGATAGAATTTAATATTCAGTGATTTATTCTTCTGCAAGAAAAAAAAGACTGCACTAAGTCTTTCCAGTAGAATTTTGTATTTTGTCTTCCTCATGCTAGTGTCATCTACTTATGTTAAATCATCAATTATACCTCTAATGGAGGTCCACAAATGGTTATGCTTATTTATGAAACATGAAAGCTCATAAATAGAGCTGATCAGATCATTGCTTAAAAGGAGTTTTAGAGAGAGACAAGCTTTTTTTGAATTTGAGTTAGTTTCATCAAAGATTAAGAAGTTTTTAAATACTTTGTTTCAGCATCTTAAAGTGGCAGAGTATTTTCACCTTATTTTAAAAAGGTTCATTTTTCTATTTAAACCATATTTTGAAAGAAAAGCAAAAAAAAAAGTCAACAAAAGGAAACATTTAGTTTTGAGTTGAATGAAAGGTGTGTAACTACAGTGATTAGATGAAAAATCTGACTTGAATTCTATTCTATGTTTAAATTAAACAGTGCTAGCCCCATTTTCTTGGTTCAGACTAAAACATTTGCTGAACTCTATTCAAAACGGTTTGTCTATCATTTATTTTTTTAAGCGTGCTAGAAGTTATAAGCAAAGAAATTGTGCTAAGATCCAGATCAGATTTAGATGCTGGGAAATAAAATCTGGATTCACAGGCAGTCAACAATATTCCATAATTTACTCTTATGATGATGCTTTATCTTAAGAAAGATCCTTTAATAATTTTGAGTTTTACTATGTTTAATTCAGTGTTGTGAGAACAGATTTATCTGCAAAGGTGTTTATGCCTACCACATGAGAATCCATTTGAGTGTAGAACTGGAAGACTGAGGCCTGAATTTGAAAAGATTTGAGACCCCAGTTTAGTTCTATATGCATTTAAGAAATGTTATGTAGTTATAGTGACTATTTCATTAAATACTATTACAGCTTAGGTAATAATATTATATTTAGTAAGTAATAATGTTGATGTTAAATGAATAATAGAAATAGTTTATTTTGCAAGTTTGCAGTACCTTAATTGCTAATGCTTTTCATTTAGTTTCACTTATATAATGAATATTACTGTACTGAACTATGACGTGTAAAACTCGTGACATAAATTTAGAGTAGCTCAAATTAAATTTGTTATTGAATCCATCAAAGTAGGTAACATTCTTTTCTTTGTATCTGTTGTTCTGTTCTCTCTGTTCCTCTCTCTGTATTTCCCCCTCTGCCCCCGCCCCCCAATCCCAGTCTCTCTTTTTATAGGTTTCTGGATTGTATCAATTACCTATCTGAATTTTTCTTCCCCCTGAAAAGTCTGAAATAGGGTATTCAAGTGCTCTGTACAGAGATCTGGCTTTCTGCTTTCTGTTACGATTTTCACACACTTCTGGTTTGCTTGTCCAGAAGCAGGTAGGATTAAATAGAATGTCATTCCTTCCTTCTTTCCTTTTTGCTGTGCTTTTTTCCTTCAGTATTGGCATAGTCCAACCTCTACCAGTAAGATCACTCTGTGGTGAGGCTGCGGGCATGTGACAATGTGTACAGTGATGCGCGTGCACAAATGAGCCTTGCTGTATGGCATGAAGCTGATCTGGTTTGTTGTCTTTGCCTCTTATGCAAGAGGATTACAGAGCTCTGGAATGATTTCTGGGAAGTTTGGCCAGTTCCCACTAACCTTAGTCTGTTCTTCAAGAGTTACATTACCTTCAGTGGGTGTTTTTGCCTTATCAGATCAAAGATAGATACAGCTTCTGAGTCACCCAGCCTGAAGGTTTCTAAACTAACACTGAAATACACAGTTTTCATTGCATTTTGGGTATACTACTCTCAGCACAACAGGAGAAGAGTTTAAAGCTTATTTGAGCACATTTGTCAAAATCCACTGCGGTTGACTTTATCTGCAGCAAACATACCCTGAATCACCCCATACAGGGGACTTTATCACTAGTGCTCATCTGCCATCACCTCCATTGGCTCTCAAAGTTATCTTTGTTGTGGCAGTTAAGAGCAGATCAGTTATCCATAGATGTTATGTAGCCATTAAGATGTATGTTATGTAATGAGGAATCCCTTCACTGCAATCTAATGCAATGCTGTGTTTCACAACATTCTTCTTTCTTTCTTGCTTTACCACTACCTCATCAGCCCACCAGACCTTCTATTTGTAACAGGTTTCTTATTTCTGATGAGTTGTCTCTATTTTCAGCTTCACTTTATTTGCTTATAGATAAAGCAGAAGAATCCTAATCTTCCACTTCCCTTTGTTTATACTAGTGAAGGAAGAAACACAGTATGTAGCAATGGCAATTGCTCCTAGATATAGTTGGACCCTAGGAGACTGCTGGAATCAAAAAAAGGAAGTTTGCGTGAGAGAAAACCAAGTGAAATCACAGTAGAGCAGAACAAAACACCATTTCATGTTACCATCCTCAGTGAAGTGGTTTTTCAGAGTAATTAGGATGACTTATTCCTGTGACTGCCTTCACCCTTTGTTAGTTGTAATACTCAGTCCGAAGTAGCAATATAATTTTCTTAATGCCTCGAGTTATGCATACTACCACAAGATGGCAATATTTACCTAAAAATATCCCTTTTTTCAGTTCCCAGAGATGAATGATATGCTGCGAGAGAAAGTGACAGGAAGAAAGATGGATCTCACATTCTTCCTTATTCAGAATGCTGGTTTACTAACAGGGTTTACGGCTATACTGATGATTACCTTGTATGCAGGAAATATTCAGCTGTGAAAATGGAATTGGTATTGAAGGCATCAAGTAAATTACAAATGGAAGACACTTGAAATCCATAAAGGAACATTCATTTAATCTACTTGGTTTTGAAATGAAGTCCCATCCTGTCCCCCTTGCTCCAATTACAGGAAATTCTTTAGAACTTGCAGTCAATCCAAATAGTAGGAGCTGTCAACTTCTGTACTATGCCAAAGAACTGATTCTGATTTTTTAATTTCTACTTACAAGTATCAGACATATCTGAACTGACATAGAGAAAGGATATTACTTGGCCAGTAGAATTATGCAGTACGTAGAACTACATGCAACTCAGGACCAAATGAAAGCTGAGGTCTTTCAAGGAAGATGCTCATTTAAAAGAAAATAATGGAGTCTCATATCCTTTTTTTACTGTGATAACGGCAAAAAGTTTCAAAACAAGTTAGTTTTCATGACTTTCTTTTTGTAGGATTTGTTTGTATAACATCCTTTTCCCTTCCCCCCCCCCCCCCCAAAAAAAAAAAAAATAATCAAACTATTTCAGAGTAGGTACTAATGAAGCTAAGATTTTTAATAACTAATTAACACTGGAAGGAAAGATACCAGTTACTGCTTTTGATCTTTTCTAAGTGCACTAGGGAATTGTTGATTTATGTTGAGAACCACTTTTTTTAATTAGAGGGATCCTGTGTTAAATTTATGACAATTTATCAACTCCATAATATTTCAGAAACATTGAGTATTTTAAACATGTTCAAGCATTTTGTATTTTATGAAAAGAATAATGTTTTACATTTAAGTTCCACAAATATACCTTTAAAAATCAGTATTTTGGTTTAGAATTTTTAAAGTTTTTTTGTCAGTTTAGCAAAATGGAATTTAGAAAAAACTTGCTAAAATCAGCATTCCAGTAAGCTTTTTTGTAATTTGAATAATTTCCTTGTGTGCAGTTGGGTAAAATTAAGTGATACTGAAATACATGAACTCTTACCACAATCTGTTGCATGTGAACTTTCTAAAATCATGCTTATATGTATGAGTTCTTCTGAAATAAACAATTCAGCTACTCTGGTCTTGTAAGATGTGTGCAAGGAAATTAATAAAAAAAAAATTCCATTTCAGTCACCACTAAACTTTGAAGGAAGTGTTGTTATTCTCCTGTAAGTTAATTTTTTTCCACTTATTTTTAGGCAAGTTTTACAAGTTCAAAGATGGTAGTGTTTCTTGACGTATTTCCTGGCAGTTGGAAGGGACAAGTCTTTTATTTTTAATTCATTATTAAAATATGTTTTCTATCAGGTAAGGGATTTATTTTAATACTTTATTTAAGTCTCATCTGTAATTACATTAGAAAAAATAACTAGGTGTCTGGTTGATTAAAAACTTTAAGGCAAACTGCACAGGAGTTGTGTGTGATACTTATTTTAAAATATGTCATAAAAGTTAGGATGTAATTATAGTAGTCTATGATATTTGCTTTATGGAAAAAACATTTATTAGTCACTTTATGCCTTCTAAGTTTCTGTGAAGAAGAGTCCACCCACTCCCTGTTCTTCCCTTTAATTCTTTCTTTTGTTGTTTCCTTGGATATAAGCTGTTTGTAAATGCTACTCTTGTATATGACAAGACTGTATTATAGTAACTATAAATGTTGATTAACTTTTAAAAATCATTTTACCATTGTTAGTTCATCAGATTATTATAAGATGCCTGCATGGTACTTTTCATCTTTAAATCCAAACATTTGCAAGGGAGGCTTGATTTTTGTTACCTCCCTTAAGGAGGAAAAACTGAGACAAACAACTCGTTGAAATAACCTACTTGGACATCACAGAGCAGACTAGGGGTGAACAAAGTCTGATTTTCAGGGCTTTAGTCACAAACCAAATTGCCTTTTCTGCTAGTGGAGTATTTAGTAGGTAAGAAAGCTTTTTGATTTCTGTATGAACTGGTTTGTCTGTATAATCTCTGCTATTATGTTTGTCCAGTACATATACAATAAATCTATTCCAATTCTAGGACCGCTAATGATTTCCTAGATTTTGCTGATATGTCCAGGGAGGAAGAAGCATAAGCAGACACTCAAAAAATTCTTGTTTTGTGACAAATAAGACTGCAATTAAGTTACTCCCTGAAAGTTTGGAAATTAGTTGAGAGAAAGATTTTCGTATTTTTCATGTTAATGTTGTCTGTAATACTGTTCATCCTATATTCTGTCATCACTTCAGCTTTCTTTTTAACAGTGGTGAAAATTCTGTGTATAATGTAATTTCAGGGGGCTTTTACACCCTTTTTTATTTGTTACTTCCTTAGGGCAAATTATCTGACATCTCATGTTAGATGTTCTCTAACATACACTTAGGAGGTTACCCTGTAATGCAATACTATCGTAGATAGTATACTGTCATAAATGGATCGCTGTCCTAAAGTTTCCTCTTTTTTTGATGATGTAGTTCATGACCCAAGACACACTTCAGTAAATTTCACTAGAGTTGGGGGAAAAAAACCACCGCCACAAAACCCCCACACCTATAAAAGACACTAAAGGAGGAAGAACAATTGATTCTGGAGTCGGAAGCATAGAAAAAGCAAGAACATGGACAAAGGATAAACCTTTCTTCTGATCCCTTGAAGAAGGGATATGCAAAAAAGTGACACGGTCTGTGGGGGAAACCTGTCAAAAGTACAATACATAATTACTGTCTATGATTTCAGGAAAAAGGAACTGAAAAATTAAATGGGCAATTAATTAAATAGATACTTAAAGTTTAGGGTTATTGCTTTTGATGTTTGAATGGGTTCTTTACTGAATAAGGATTTAAAGCATCAAACTAAAAATTTGGTCTCAACTATAACCAGCTAAATTAAATACCAGCACCACTCTAACAGCAGTCTGGAACTTATTGTGGTCTTCTATATGTTGAAGCTGTGATGCTTCATCAAGTTTTGCAGCCTGCCTGAAGCTTAGCATTGCCTTAGTTAAAAGAGCTACAAAACCTGATCAACATAGTTTAAAGATCACTGAATATGCATAAATTACATTATTATGCTAACGATAACAGTGGAAATATCTCAGATTTGATACACAGAAAATCAATTGTGTATACCAATTTCTATATTGCAATCTGTAATTTTTAAAGAAACAACTGGGTTTTGGTGTGCATAAGTGAATAGATATACATATTTGCATGTTTTGTCTTGTACTGTAGCATCTCATCTGTGTAAATTTGAAAGCAACTAAGATCTGGGGAGAAGTCAATTTTAGTAACGGTCTACTTCATGCAATTCTAATGAAGCCATTTACGGAGGCAAACAGTGCTGAACCAAGTTTTAAATTCTCTGAACATGTCAATTTAGAACATGGATTTAACATGTTTCCTTTAACTCTAGGCAATAATGCTAAGCAGTAGAATTCAATAAATCTTTCAGATCCCTTGAAACTTAAAAAAATATAATCCCACAAACTGTTTGAGATAAGTAAAAACTGCTTTTCAGTTATTTCACCCTGTTTAATTCCAGTCCAGTACTGTTTTTCCTTATTGTGACTACCTCCATGGATAGTTGTTAATTTCCTACTGATTACTAGCTATCTTGCTTTGTCTTTTAACTTGCAATCTTAGCTTTTGTTACTGGAAAAAAAGTCATTATTTTTACTTAATGTTGAAAAACCCACCTACCCTCGCTATGATGTGCTACCCTTGTTCCTGTGCTTATTTGGATTCTTCTATGAGTTTTGAATATAAAATATTCTTATTGTGATTCTCACAACAAACTCCAATGCATATTAAGTTATTGTGTTGACTTCAGATTAAACTGTTTAGTTCTCGTGTACTCATTTCAGATCTAGATCCCAAATTGTCCCATAGAAGGGGTTCTGTGTAAATAGCAGAGCTTACAGATAAGGAAAGTCAGTCAAAAACATGAAATAGAAGGCAAGAAACAGAGTAGAATGAGAGTCTTCTGTCTATATTTGTTAGCTATCCTTTAAACCATTTGAGAAGATTCTTGACATCCCAAATACTAATATCATCAGAAGCTCTCCTTAATGTTTTTATTTTGCTCTTTTAAAAAATATTGGTTACAATCTGTCCACTGCTTTCTGTAGCTTTTGTGTATGTACAGTTGTTGTTAATGACACTGGGAGTAACATGCATAAATGTGGTTTAGTTTAATAAATAAAAAGATGCTATTCTCTGGCAATAAAATCCAGACCTTGCATAGATGGCAAGATACAACATTGAATGGCTCTTGCCTGAGATCAAAAACATCCTGCTTCTCAAACTCCAAAATCTGTTCACTTCTGCTATCTCTGTTTTATTATGGCTTGACTTCATCATTCACAGCCAACATCTCTTGACAGCAGCTACATATATCCCATTCTAAATTATCTTAGCAAGTGCTGAGGAGTAGCCCATCATGATTTTGTTTGCTAAGAAAATATAATTGGACCTATGAAGCTGCTGAAATTAGCTACATGGTGTTTTATGGAGTTGGTCTTGGCAATGCCTGAGTTATTAAAAAGAAAATAATAATAACTAGTAATCCTGTTCAACAAAAGCATTTAGTAGTTATACTAGACGTTTTATGTAGAACAGTAATGGTATGGACAATCAAAGACAAGAAGAAAATTTATATCCAATTTGCCTTAGTCAGTTGGAAAGGCAGCAGCAGTAGTCATCTCTGGTTAGGCTGGTTCTTGAGAAGAAAACATGCACAGTGTCATTCCCCTACTGCTAAAGAGTGAGAAAACCAATCTAATCAGAGGACACATGAAATGAGATTATATAAGTCAAGTATATTTAGTTAGTAAAGAGAATGCCAAGTGGCTTGGATGTCACTGGCCTAAAGGATACAGAAACTACACTAGAATCCACTTTTCCAATTCATGGGTGAAAGGTAATGGAGTTTTTGTGTCACAGTATATACAAAAACAATGTATTGTCTAGAGAAAGGTAAGTAATTCCCAAGTTGTTCCTGTAAGACAAAATAATTATTGCTATGGTACAGATTTGTATATTTTTTGTCCTTGCAATGACTTGCACTAAGCTGACTTAATTGTAATCAAAACTTTTTTAGAATGTTTCTTGTATTTTTAAGAGAGTCAAACTTGTGTCTGATGCTAAGATTTTGAAATAATTTCTTAGGTTTTCATATACTGAAATTAATTGATGTCTTGTAAAGTTTATCACAGAACTTTTAGTGTCTCTCTTCCTTTCTAATTTTCTATGTACTTCTTACCGTCTACAGGAAGCTCTTGACCATTTTAATAAGCTATTAGTAAGATCATACAGATCCCCTTCTAGTTCTAAAAATGTTGGTAGTAATTTGCAATAGGTAAGTGTTCATTAGAACTAAGTTATGGTGTGATTTGTTTGAAATTTCCTTTTACAAACAGCAGACCCAAGTGCAAAAAAATTACTATGTCGTGATTAATGATCTTGTATTAAAGAGCATGGTTCTCTGTAGCAACAGAGAAATTGTCCTCCATTCATTAGAGATTTTGTATTTTTTCACCTCGTTTGTGTATTAGTGAAATCAAAGCTACAGCTTCTTCTGAATTGTTAAGTAATTAGATGAGGTATGTTATGTTCCCTGACCCTTTTTGTTTTTAAAAAAATCAGTCCATAAAAATTACTTTTCCCTTTTTTGCATTTTTATTGCTCTTCTAATGATAGCTAAATCCATGGTTGCTTGTCTTACCATAATGAAAAATCACTTAGCAGCTCAAGTGGATGACTGTCATTGATAACAATAAAGGGTGGCTTGTTTGCTGAAGTAAAAAATTTCTTATATACTTCAGGGAGAGCTTTGGGTGTGCAAGAGGCATAGAGCTGATTTCTAAATGTGACCATACTCACCATATTTCATACTTGAAAAATGTATGTCTTTGAAGATGTCTTCTGCCAAGATTGTTTTGTGAACGTAGAAACCAATGTGGTCCTGTTGGGTTTGCACTCTGTAACTTCTTTCTTGATGTTAAATGGGCATGTGCTGCACAATGATGGGTTGTCTTGAAAGAGATCTATACTAGCTCAGATAAACAGAGCAGTACGTGTTCATAAATAGTGCATGCAGGAAAAAGGACAGCCATATTGGTAAGGCATCAACCCTTGTGTCATGAAATGACAGTATCTCTTTGTGACAGTGATAATGTATCTCCATGAAGTGATAGTATTATATATTTGCATAGTAAGTATCAGGCACGGGATTTTCTGTCTTTAATGTATATATGGTGTTGGAGGTTACTGCACTACGAACTTGTTCTGTGATAACTGCATTCTAACACATTTGGCATAAAAGCTGCCTATACACCAACATCCTCACTCTAGTTCAGTTTAACATACTCATCATTTTTTTTCTTCTTTTCAGAGTAGAATGTGTAGAATGCAGCTACAAGATAGTATGAAACAGCTCTTCAAAACAGTGAAAAAGAATGGCATTTGCTTGTTCACTGAGAGTAAAGCTCCAAAATTTGAAAGGCTAACAATGATCACAGCAAGCAGAACCTGCATTTTGCACCTTACCTGAAAAGTGATCGTCTTTGGTATTTCCAGCACCGTAATGCAATACTGGTTCAATATACTCTCTACAACACCTTAGAAGTCAATTCTTGAAGACCTTTTAATCACTTACTGGGTTGCAGCCTGACCTTAGCTGAAGTCGTATTTCCTAGTCTATTTAGCCATGCTGAGGAGAAAGTTACAGAGTAAAACACAACAGAGAGTGTCGATTTATAAGGCAGATCTCACCAGTGCAATTTAAGAATACTTCTTAGCTGATAACTGGATGAGAGTCCGGATACATCTTGACACCAGATTAAGATGAGACCCAGTAAGTAACATTCTTCCTCCACACTCTTACCTTCTGTGTCCACTCTAATTTCCACTGGAAGGAAAGTGGCTTGCCAGGAAGGGTAGATGTGTAGCTGTTCGCTTTAGGCAAGTGGCGTACCTGGGACTGTGGTTTACTCTCCAGAGCATATTTGCCTTGTGATTTAGACACAAACATAGGTACCAACATAGCTATGGAGCTATAGAGACAATTGGAGCTGTAAACCACATTTGACTAGAAATTACTTGTCCTGTGTGGGTGTGAAGTACCTGCAGACTTCCCAGCCTGGAGGGTTCAGGGAACGTGCTCTGTTTCAGTAACATTATCATTTTGTGTCTTCAAAGTGAAACTGGATCCCAGTTTGCAGTTTATGAGAAACTTGAAAATACTTGTATTGGTGGGAAATTTAGTCCTTTTTACTACATAACAGAGGGCACTCCATGAGCCACAGATACTGCCTGTCCCCCAGCTGTATCCACTCTGTTTGCCTCCTGAACAGCAGCTAAACCTGACAAGATTAGTAAATCTGTTTAGTAGGTCAGAACAGGATAGTTTGGTTAGAATGCTGGTAGGTGATGAAGGTGTGTGAGGGAGGAGCTTTCTTGTTCTTTTTCCCTCTGAGTTGGGCGGGGGGGAAGTATATAAAGACATAGCTGATACTAGAAATGCAAGTCAGGGCAATCATAATTTGAGAGGGCAGTTGGTAGTATAATTGCACCACAGTAGCAATAATTATTATAATTACTTTTATTTACATAAATTTATTTTTGCACTAAATGCTGTAATTAATGTTATGGACACATCGTGATTTGTGGCTTGTGAAGTGAAAGATAATTCAAATAGAGTTTTCCCCTTGCATGGTGAACAGTGACTTCCTTTTTGAGGCTAAGAAATATCGTAGTTTAATACTTTAAATAACAACAATCAATTTCCTGAAGAAACTCAGCCAAGGATGGGAGCATATGGAAGGCACCAGCTCCTCTGGCCACTGTTTGCTATTCACTAAGGGCAAAGGAGAGAGAGGTCTGCTCAGCTAATCACCTGAAGTCTCACTGATCCCTGCATAAGCAGGAGTCCTAATGTAGCACCTGGCAATAACAGGCTGAAGCCAGAGTCTGAAAGGTGAAGTCCTGAGCAGTGGGTACAAGAATAGGAAGAAGGTGAAATGTTGGTATGGAAACAGAATGGCACAGCACCTGCTGTTTCTGTTGTAGGGAGAGTTAAGGAGGAGTTGCACTCTTTAGTGAAAAATGGAAGGTACCAGAGGGTGGAACTGGTGAGAAACTAAATAATGAAGAGAAGCAAAGGCTTGGGGCTGGCAGTGTTGCTGGTGAGCGAGGCAGGACTTCTTAAGAAAGAGTCAGCTGGAGGATTTTGGGGCAGGTATACTGAGAAAGCAAGGTCTGGTAATGTGGGGGATGGATGATGTCGTGGAAGAAGAAAAACAGGAAAACTGCTGATGTTTTATCTAGATTGGAAAAGGACAAATAGAATAGATGGGTGACTATAGTTTGTCATGCCTACCCTCTGATTTCTTGTAACCTTGCATGGATTTGGAGCATGTGCTATAAAGATCTGAAAGAAAGTAGCATAAAGGATACCCTACAGCGTGGGAAAGATATGGGCAGAGGCACATGAGAGACGTACCATGTTGGAATACATCAGTGAGATGAGGTAATTAAATATATCTATTTATATATGCTGTAGTATGTGTTGCAAATGTGAACAATGCATTGACAAAAGAGGCTTCCCTTGGTGTGAACGGCAAGCACATGCTGAGGCAGTGCCCCAGCCCAGGCAGCGTGCATGAAGCCATTAGCTGTAATAATGAACTTCACAACTTCTCTCGGTTAGGTTCAGGTGGCTAACAAGACTGAGTGAAGCTTTTGCAGGGCCAGGAAACAGCCTGCTTTAAAAATTTTGAATATATAAAACTGATGAAGATGCACCATAAATGGATTAAAAAAGCAGTCTTAAGGATGTTTGTAACAGGACAGAGGGTTCCTTCTGGGCCTTACTCGTATCTTATTGCCACTCATCCTGCTAAGTTTAAACATGAGCCAAAGAGAGACTTCACTACATAAAGGCTTTTGAGGAAACAAAATGCCTGGCTTTGAAAAGGGAGTGACTAGAGCCTGGATTGCGCTAGGAAACCTTGGAGAGAAGCTTGAACTTCTTGGGACTTAGGTGTAGATTTGAGCTGAGGAGGAGGTGGTAAGAGTGGTGGTGTTGCTGGGAAGGGTGAGCTAGGGCAGCTGAGGAGCCTCTACTACTGTGGGTGGCATGGAGCTGCATTGTGGTTTTCTGCTTTTCTGAACCTGCTTTGGTGTGCTGCAGCTTTTTTTTTCGAGAAGTGCTGAGGATGCTAGCCAGAGAGCTGTGCTACAACCCAGTGTGTGGAAAACCCAAGGGAAGCATGAAGCAAAGGAACTGCAGTGGCAGATTTCTCCAGGACCAAGTGCACTGTAGTGGTAGCTGCAACACAGATTTCTAAGGGAAATCCTATAAAGAAGCCTTTATAGAACATTGGTCTGAATCACTGCAAAAAGAGCTGGAAGTTACATAATTGCTGTGGTGTATAGTTTTGTGGGCATTGTAAAAACGATGGCAGGGGAAGTAGCTGCAGGTCACTTGTATATGTTCAGATGCACATGTTTAGCTGTGTATCGATCTACAGCTCAATGCAAGATGATGTTGGGTACTTGAATCCAAGTCTGTTGCCCTGCTTGCTATGCTGTGCAGAGTGCCAGAGAGAGCTGCCCAGCAGAACACGGACTGTGTTCGTGTAACACATTGTGCTTGTCACTTGAGCTGTCACAGGAATGGGGTAAGTGAAATAGTGGGGTTGATGTGCTGCTCTGCCTGGGCTAATTAAAAGCAATTTGTTTATAGCTTATAATTTCCTAACTTTGTTTTGCTGTTGGGACTTATTTGTTAATGTGTGTGAAATGTGATTTTTGAGAACTGTTAATGAGTTCTTTTGGTTGCATTCATCTGAACATACAAAGTTTTGTGAAGATGATGTTCTTTCTCTTTTAAATGGTTCTGTCCTGTTAGGTACCCAGGCTGTTGGGGATGATGTTCTTACTATTATTTTGTTATATTCCTGCTGTAATTGCTAGGTGATGACTTTTAGATGCTGAGTGTTTTCTATGAGGAATGAAGCCACTGGAGTCTGTGGGCATTCAAGGGTGCCTGCCAGCAGTTTGGTCTCTTTTAATATGAGTGTATTTGCTTAATTTTAGTGGATGTGAACATACCCTCTTGGAGAGAGAGGTTTAGGAAAGAACTTTTATCACTTCCTCTTTGCTCACTGTTGGGTGAAGGGGAGCATCAAATAACTGAAAACTAATTAACGAAGAGAATGAATAGTAAGGAAGATACTGTGTTTAAGATGGAGAAGCAAGGACCTTTGAGAGCTCTTTGCTTGCGCTTCTGATCTGTAAGCTGAAAATTTCCCACTTGACAGGAGTGGTATTAACAAAATTCATAAATATTTACACGTTATGGTGACTGCTATGCAGAAAATAATATCTAAAATTTAAATTTAACAGTTTCAAAAGCTTTCTGTTTTCTTCTCTGGAAAACAAGACATCAAGGAGGAGTAAGACGATGTGACTTGCTGATGCTGCAGGTAAAGAAACATTCAGCTTGGCTTGTAGTAATTCCTGAATGGAAGCATGAGGAACATGGTACAGAGATGCCCAAATTCCCTGGGTCTGCAACAGCGTGTCTGTAACAAGGCTGACTGTATTAATGTAGCAGTGCAGCCAGTATCTATTTAAATGGGGTATGAGTTCACAAGAACTTGGCTATGCTACTCCCCATATCTCACTGCTGAATGTGTGATGGCATGTGATCCCACTTGCATATTTGCTGACTTTCAGGCAAAGGCAACATGAAGCTTGCAAGTTGGGTCTGAGTTTAGCTGCAGCTGTGATTTTGTGTAGATCACTTAAGTCTACCTTCTTCCTTCATTTATGCTGCCTCCCCGAAATGGCAATAATGGTCCATCTTGTCTATCAGTTTAAAGCATTGCTAATTGCAAGCTGTTAATGCTTGTAAAACACTTTGTAAATGGATAGCCATCTTGGATGATGTCAAATTGCCACTCTGTTATTACCACAGAAATAAAAGCACATCAGTGTCAACTTGCTTTAGATCCACTTTTGACCCCAGGCCTGACATCACTGAGGTCTGTGCCTGGGGAGGCAATTTGTGACTCATATAGTGACAACAGAGCTATTTGCTCTCTGTTCTTCAAAACATATATAAATTAAAAAAAAAGTGTTTCAAACCTTGGAGGCAAAACACTGCTTTGCTTCTGTATTACTTCTTGGCAGGCAAGTTTCAGGGGAAGTTTCTCAGGATTTAAAAAATTATTGAGCACTTTGTGAGTAGACTTGGGAATGGCAAAACATTGTGCTAGAAGCCACCAGGGAGAAGTGTGTGGGTGGTAGTATGAGAAGAAGTTCCTATAACGGGTACTGCGTACTATCATACTGCTGCCCTTCTGTATTTCTACTAGTGAGTATCAAAACCTGTCAGTTGAAACTTGTACATCCAGGTTCTTATGGCTTTCCCTAGCTACCCCAGACAGGAAATTCCTCTTCACAGATGTGGTACAATTCTGCAAGTCGGAACCCAGTGTTTGCTACTGTAGTGAGCAGTCCCAGCTAAATCCTGGGTCTTCCCACAGGAGAAGGATTTAGCATGGCTGGCTGCTGCTATTAACATTAATTTGTCTGGCAGACTAACTAGAAATCTCTCTTCTAGTTTCAAACCAAGATCCAAGATGACAAGGCGGCAACTGTCTAGTCATGTAAGTAAAATGCTTAGTTTATGCTGAATTTTTAAGCTCTTGATTCTTTCAAAAAAGATAAAAAGAACATAGCGACTCTCTTAACATGAATAGACAAATGCAAAGTCCAGTTGGCTTTGCAGTACTGGAAGGTTGTCCAGTCTATCTAGATCCATGTCCAGATTGATGATTTGGTCCATATCATGGTCAGGGTAAATGAGCTAATGTTCATTTTTAGCAAGGCCATATATTTCATAGCTGAATCTAGTCAAGTTAAAAATTTCCTTTCATCACAAATCTGCAGACCTAAGTTGAAGGCTGGAATTAATACAATTCCTGTACAACTTGTAAGAATATATATGGTCTGTCTTCCGTGGCAATTTTTGTTGGCTTTCTTGAATACCTTCTGTTCATAGAGTAGACCAGACCTTGGTTGTGCCCTTTCTAGTAAAAAAAAAGTTGGAGGTCCAGTCTTCATGTCTGCAGACTGGGATAACAGGGCTAACCAGGCCCTTGGCAACAGAACCTGCATGTGTGGGCTGCAGGTCAGAGCAGCTTCTGAGTACTGAGCCAAGATACTAAATGCTAGAGGAAATGCAGGTGTGGGGGAAATGATTGCTGAGTCACACAGCAGTGGATAGGGGAGGAAGGTGTGAACATGACATTTAAGCTGTGGAATAAACCAGAAAGCTCAGGTCCCTGTAAAGATCTGTGCACTGGGATATTTGTGTTGAAGGACCTGAAAAGGCAGCCTGGACTGAAATAAAGCAGACAACATTAGACAACAGCACTCCCAGCTGAGAGCTCAAACTTGCTTAAAGTTTGTAGCAAGTCATTTTAGAGACAGCATGTTGGAGAAACAGTTTGGAGTCTGGCAGACACTGGAGGCTTAAAGCAGAGAAAGATTTGACTGCTGGTTTGCTGTTGGTTGCTTAGGCGGTTTTCTGGGTAGGAAATGACAGCTCTTCCTGTCTTGCCTTAGCAACTGGGTGCAACTGTTCTGAGAGCAGAAAAAATTGGAATGGACAATCTCTCATGGAAAACGTATGTACTGTGACTAGATTCTGGTATTCTAGAGCTGCTGATGTCACTTGCGCTTTCGGCAAATTAAATCAATGTATTCTTTACTATTTATTTGTTTGTTCACTTTGTGGGAACTGTTTGATTTCCATGTTGGTGCAAAGAAGTTTTGGTGAACTCAACAGTGCTATACTTGCCCTGTTTATTCCTAAAATCTAATTACGTACTTTTTGCTTGAAATTAAGATAAAAAACCTCCATCCACCATGGGAATATTTGTGTCAGGCAACAGTACCATGTGCTGTTACTTCTTGGTGCCAGCTGAAGCTCTTGAAGTTCTTGTTTGTGGTATGGACAATCAAAAAATGGAATCTACAGAGGCCCGAGACTTAAGCTTAATTGAAAGAAACTACTGGAGAATCTTAGGGATTTCTTCTATTCAAGGTGTCTTTCCCCAAACCCTTCCTGGATAGGATCATCCACACATTCTTCTCAAAAATCAAGGTGTGTTTTGGAAAGACAGGTTCTGTGTTAGTGTTCTCTTTAACCCAGTAACAAGAAGGAAAGAAAGGAAACAGATTTTGCTTAGATGACAAACTAGGAAATATAACTCTCAGTATTCTCTTTATAAACTTGGACTGATTCTATTAAGATAAAAAATCCTTGCTCATGAGACACTCTTTAGCTCAATAATATAGGAAATAAAGTACAATATAGAGTACTTTTTTTCCTCCCACAGTTGGCCATTTAGTTGTGGTTTCCAAAGAGTGTCAAGAGGAAAAGAGCTATTACCAACTGCGGTTGAAGCCTTTCTGATCTTGCTGGCTGGTATAGCAGCTGGAGAAATTAGTTTCCTGGCCTTGAACTCCTTTTTCTTTTCAATTTTCTCTTCTTTCTTACTGACAAAGAATAATGCTTGTCTGTGTTACAAATCACCTCCTTCTTTTGTAATTTCTGTAGTGTTTTCATTGGCTTTAGTGCTGCTGACAACCCGGCTGATGATTTCATGGAAGAATTGCCATGGAAATACATGGTTCATGTCTGTAATATCTGCTCATTTTGGATTTGCATATGGGATATTTTAAGAAGAGTAACACTGATTGTGCAACTGTGCCTAATATATGGACTAAGGGGAGAGAGCTCCTCACTTAAATCCTTCTAGGTCTCAAAGCTGCTCTGAGGTTTTGTGCAGTGTCCCTCCTATAAATACTGCCTGTATTGGAGAAGAGTAACACCTCCCTCTCAGCTGCATCACCTCAATTGTTATTCATAAGTGTGTGTTTCATAAACGGAGGCTGAGGGATTTTGTGGGGTTAGACCAGTGATCTTTGTCCCTCTTGCTGGACTGCTGTCTGTGGGGCTGTAACATAAAGGCCGCTTTCGTTCTTCCCTTGGCAGATTCCTTCTATTGTGACTGTCTCCCTCCCTTCAAAAGGAAATCACATACAGAAACGGACGTTCATTATCTTCACATGTCTGATGAGTTCCTGTTAATGCCCTGTTGAAAAATACCCTTTGGAAATAACTGGAAATGGTTTTATTGTCATAATTTGCACCACCTTACAGAATTTTGAGTAGGGAATTTGCCAGCAATTAAAACAGTGGCTAGATATGTCAGGTAATACAGTTTTTTATTTGTTAGACTGCATATGTTTGGTGCATACATATTGGCTGTTCCTCATGTTTGGAAACAATTTTCCCCTCTGTTGTGAGACAATTAACAACAGATAGACACTAACGAAAAAACTTAGAAGGTGATGTACATTATTATAAGGCAAAGCCAAGTTATTGAGTTGTCAGATACTTATCAGTTGTTAATCACATCGCTTCCTGGCTCAACATAGCTACACTGCTGTAATGAGGTTCTTGCTGCACAAAATCCGCTTATTTATAGCTTGTATAATTACACATTTGGCTTTAAATTCTGAGGTTGCAAACCAGTCTCTACTGGCCAGCTGCTTTCTTAAACAGGAAAAAGTTAGCCTACAGTGCAGGGCAGATCTTTGAGACACCGAAATAAGCAAACTGTGCTTGACCTGGTGGAAAAATTCTGAGGAAATTTTAGGGTAAAAATCCACGTTGCTATGGTCATCTCAGGCTTATAAAGGAACCTGATACCTTTTAAGTCCTCTGCAAAATCAATCATGACATCTGTGCCCTGTTTGGATATAAAATTTATTTATAATTTATAGTGCTAGATTGCACTCAGCACTCATAGGTGTATGTACATTTCCTACTCACGCAAGCACTTGATTATTCAAGCTGTATTATCAAACTAAACTGTAAGTTCTTGCAAATGGGACGAGGTGTAGGCTAGTTTCCCCTGAGAGCGTCAGTTACGACTGTGTTGCAGTATGGCCTCCGCCCAATACAGCTTGCGAGCCTAATTCCCCATGACCTTGCTGCATATGCTGCTTGCTCTTATGATGTGTGTATACAATACCAGACTATCAGGATTCCTTTCTGGCACATATCTACTTCGTACGCAGTTTGTTGTGAAGAATTGGTGTCGGTATTGCTCATGTGTATTCACTACAAATGACTCAGTGTCGTTCCCATGGAGCATGGCTCTGGAGCTGGATTGGTTGGTACAGGAGAAATGACGTTGTTACGAGGGCTTTGCTGAAGAGCTCCCTTCAAATGAGTCATACAGGTCTGTCCAGCTTGGTCATTTCCATACTTTTCATACAACATAGTTTTTTCAGAAAGATCTCTATGCTAGTGAGAAAAAGCTTGAAATCTCTTGCAAATCTGAAGCAGTTTTTTTCCAGTTATGAGAGGAGATCACAGTCTGAGGCTGAAATGAAGCCAAATCCCTTTGAAGTGCTGAATAAATAGCAGCAACCTTCAGAAGGATGAAAACTGACAATGCCTAAATCTTACTGACACGTAAAAGACACATTGTTAGCTACTGGAGAAAAGATTTATTTATTTATTTATTTATTTATTACAATGTATTTGGTCTCATCCATTTCTTTAAACTCTACCCTGCCATGATCTGTACATTTTTCATATAACAGGCATTTTTACTTCTTTGTTTAATTGGACTACCATGTAGCCAAATAATTAAGTGCAACCCTTAGAAAACTTAGCAGAAACATGTGGATGGACTTCGATCTCAAGTCTACCAGTAAGTAAAAAAAGACAGCTCAGATATGTAGAGGTACCACTACCAATGACTATTACTTCTACAAATAATTTCAAGCTTTTGTGTAGCTGCATTTCTTTCTTTTTTTCTAATCTCTGAAGCATTATGTATAGAAATAGGGCCTTTTATGTATCAGGACTCTATAATAAAGTGTGGTGAAATCCAACAACTAGAAAAAAACCCTCGGTATGTATGTGTGGGCAAATTTAATTTTGCCTAAAGAATGTAACTTTCTGCTTTTTAGTTTGTGGTGCAGATACAGCAAATCTGCAATTAAGCCTTCTAGCAGGCCTGTACGACTGGTAATTGTTTTGTAATCCATCCTTGGAACACAATAAATGCAAACAGTAATCACAGGTTTAATGAGTATAATCTATCATAAAATACCTAACAAAACAGTATGTGCAGCATTACCTTCTGGTTGATGGTTCAGCTATTCCAGCTGTATTAAAGGAGTGCAGCAACTGCTCAGTACCTGTCTAGGCAGGAAGGAGAGGATAGACTTCTAAGTAAACAGTATGTATCTATATGATAAACAAGAAGTCTTAGTCAAAATTCATTTTGGTCTTGTGGACATAAGTGGATGAGTCTTACTGATTGCAGGTGCATGCCCTGCTGCTGCACTTGCACTGAAGCCTAGTTTATCTCAGACCTTCTTTGAGAGATTACACTGAATATACAACAGGATATTTAGAAAAGGTTGCTGAATCATGAACTCTTAAGACTCAACATTTGTCTTAACTGCATCTCTGTAGAAATTCCTATCCATGTCTTTGTTCTCTTGTGTGTTAATTGCTTCAGGTTTCTCACATGTGCATTTACCTTTCAAAAAACACATGGATTGCCTGGTTTCTGACTGCACGTAAACCAAAGGGAGAGTCACTGCAGAGCCGATTATACAGGCTCTAGTTCTACACTGCCCTTACACTTACTCCTTCATGAAATACATCTTGGACCAATCTGAAATTAAAACCCAAGCTGTGTGATTCTGTTGGGGAAGCTAATTGACACTGGATAACACAGAAATAGTTTTAAACTGAAGTTTCTGGCCAGAGTTACTGAAAGGCTCAAAACTTATAAACTTTAAATTGGGAAAACTTTTCAGCCTGAGATTAAACACAACCTGTGACTTCAGGTGGACCTTGCTGGCCTTTAGGTTAACTTAACTCTGTTGCTTACCTTCTCACCACCTGGAAATGTTAGGAGAATCTGTTGCTTGAGAAGCAGATAGTTGAAATGACAGTGCAAATATGATTCTCAAGGGATTAACGTTTTCTGCTAGGACAAATGCATAAACCTAACGTATTTTTCTGTTTGTTTGGTTGGTTTTGGTTTTTTTTTTTTTTCACTGAGCATACAGAATAGAATCCTATAGGGGTAGAAAGTTGGTATGCCTGGGTGGAGAGTTGACTTATGTATAAACATGTTCTGCAGACCCAGTTGATGTGCCTTTTCTGCAGGCGTCTTGTGCTGCCACCAGAGAAAATGCTATCTGTTTGAAACCTGTGTGTGGCAACTGTTGCCGGCAGTCTCTTTGTCTTTCCTTGGTTTACATCAGTTTAATCCGCTATGGAGTCAGCTAAAGGAACTGACTGTTCAGAAAGCTTAGGTGAATTTCTCTTCAGCTGACTTGCAACGCAGTGTTGTTTCCAAGTGATCTGCCAGTCTGACATCAGTATTAAATAGCATATCGCACCTCATGGACTAACCATCTGATTCATTGTGACAATTTTTTTCTCTAATGTCTGAAGTTGTAATTAAGGGAGGAGCACGTGGGAGAGAATAAAAATCAAGAGATAAAATAAGAAACTGGATTGCAAAGGCAGGGAAAGAACATTGCAATTTATTACTCTAAAAGAAATATGGGAGCAATACTAACTGCACAAAGTTGTATACCCTGGTTAAAAAACCCCAAACCATTTTGATTAATTTTACTTAAAGCTGAGCATTTTTAAAACTTTTTTTCCTATGCTTATAGAAGTGTGGCCAATCAAGTAATAAGTGCAAGGAGTAATCCCCTTTACCATTTTAATGGATAAAAACTCCAGAGTAGATGTGTGCTCATGTATGTAGGCATGTGTGTTATACCAAGCTAAAAACGTAGAACGGGGCGAGCATACCAGCACTCTCAGCTTGTACGTGCTGTGCGTTGATGTGGATTTTCTAGTCTGAGTTGGACTCAATTAGAATAAATCTGAAAGTGACATCTGCCACAAGTTAGCTTGTGTTTTGTAGTCACGGGGCATTAGTTAGTGCTTGTTACAGACAGGAATTTTTGGAATAATTTGATTCACCAAGAGCAGTGTCAGTGGATTCAGTTGCATTAGACTAAAGGTTAATTTGTCTCTGAAAACTAATAATTTCTCTGGAAATGGTGGCATTTTCAGTCACAGGTAATTTTTAAACAACAAAGTGAAGCCATTCCCTGTAAAAATATAGTGAAGTTGTTGAAGACTTTAGTATAATATTAGTTATGGTTTTACTTAATTTACAGCTATTGAGACAGAGACGTTCTTTTGTGCAGACAAAGCAGGTTGTGGAAGTGGTGATGGGAGACTTCTGGCAGGCAATAGTTTTCCATCCTTTATAGCTTTACAAAAGGCAACAACATTCAGTTGAACAAACTAACCTGGCTTTTTGTGGCAGCTGTGGCCTGTGTGTGGTTTGTATCAGAGATACTTAGACCTTTTGACTATGATGGCAATAGATTCAGTAGCCACCTGCCTGGCATGACACAGACCCTGTGATAATGAGGATCACTTTAAATCATGGCTATGAAGCACGTGAAATACACCTCTCCAATTTCTAAGTGTTCTGAACATAATCATTTATCAAGTATAACACCTTTTTTGGCAAGAAAGTTTGACATGGAGGCTGTCTTCAGGGAAGTCCTTGTTAAAAGCCATTTGTAACTTGGTGCATCCCATACTCGGCTGTGTGAGGGTGGCTGGGATGCGTGTCACCCCAGAAAGGCCCATACTTTTTCCTGGGACAGATGTGGACAGCAATGAGCAAACCTGCTGAATGTATCCCAGGTGCATGCTGTTGGGGAATCAGCTATTTTCTCACAGTATTTGGGCCATCATTCTTGATCCACGAGTTTAGACAGTTTCTGAAAGTGGTGTCTTCTACCATATGACCATACCTTTTGAAAGGATACCAAATGCTGTGGCTCCTGTTCCTTACAGTCCATTGTGCAATAAGGTGTATTCCTTTATAATCTTACTGGAGTTGGATGCCTTTATCTTTGAGCAGGGCTGTGTGGATAACGGAATCCTGGTCTGCAGCCTAGGGGGACAGTTCTGTTTTCAGTGATCATAGTGCAATGAACTCACATGGAAGTGAAGATCCTGGGAAAGAGGACTTGTCTGGCAACTGCCTTTTCTTGTGGCATCCCTTTCCCAGTATGCCTACTGTTATTTCTCCCAGCCCTTTTCTACCCTTTCTCAGGGCCTTCTGTTATCACTAGTGCATACAGGCTTGGAAAACCGTAAGGGAAGAAGGGGAAATTTGTTTGCTCAGGAACTCAACATTGTTCTTAGATGCCTGGGAGAATACAATTTAAGACCGTTCATTCCAACTTGCCTTTCACCCAGGGATGATGCTAGCAAGCAGGGAGAAGGTCTATTCTTTGAGACCTGTGCTTGTACCGTGATGTGGCCTCCTCCAGATCTCTGAAACACAGCCAGCAAACCTCCTGCCTCTTGAGGGGATGGCTGTGCAGCAACTTTAGATTTACAGCATGTTGGCTGTTGCTTGGTAATTATTCTGTGTGGGTTTTACTGCTTGGCAAATGAAAGATCACTTGTTCCTCAGTTACTGCTGGGTAAGGGCTGGCACACAGCAAGTACCATAGCTTTGGCTGAAGGGCTGTGAAACTAAAGGAGAGATGACTTGCACTCTGGGCTGTATGCTGTAATCTAAAACAAGTGAGGCATATTCATACAATACAGGCATTTTCCTGTTTTTCCAGACAGGGATTTTTATATTGAATAAAATTTGTTATCAGTTCTGCTTCCAGGGTGGAGAGTTTGATGTTTCTCCTAATGGGGCATTAGGTGTGCTTGATTTTAAGCCTGCTGTGATCTTATTTCTTACTGTGAGGAAAAAAAATTATTGTGAAAGACAGTAAGACAACTAGTTGCAAAGTTATGTATTGAAAATGGATGTAAGTCTCTAACGAATGAAATACAGAACGTATTGTGAGAGCTTGCATCTACATTTGCAGGAATAGCCTGCATTTTTATTATTGTGTATGTTATGTAAATAAATGCTGTGTTCTTGGTCTTATGTTGCTCACCTTTTTTTCTGAAGGTAGCTTATGTGAACACAGAGGTAGGACTTCCTTCCTCCCTTGTAAACTGCTTTAGGCACCGGACAATCATCGTCTGAAAGCACAACTCTGTGAAGTCTGATCACAGTAGCAACACTTCTGCAGTATAAATGACTTTTTGTTTCAAATACTTACGTCACTTACAGAATGAAGCTGAGACTTTAGTGACTTGCTGAGGTAAGAAAGCAACCTCCAAAGGAGGTTTGAAAAGAAATCTGTCTCTTTGGCAGGTTATTCCAGAAAAACCGCAGTCTTCTACTAACACAGTTAGTACAGATAAGTAGCAGAATGGTTTTTGAACTGAAAAGATAAACTTGAAGTCTGGACAATTGCAGCAGTGCTGGCTTTGCCTTTTTTGCATATTTCCTTTTTTAAAGAGAAGCTCCAGATCTGACTTTTGTCTCCTTGGAGTAATGTAGGATATCTTGGGAAAAGTTTGTTCAGTGATTTGCACGGTGGAACATGCTGAAAAATACACTTTTTATCAAATCTATGGAATGAATGCAGGCATAAGACGGCTTATGGAAATCTGTAGCAGGTACAGTCTTCCTTTAGAAACACATCCGAGCTGTTTGTAAAATACAGACTGTAGCTTTTCTTGTGACTGGCATAACTGCCTTTCCATAATCTTTGGAAATGAAATCTCTTGACTAGAAAAGGCAATTCACCTAGCTGACTTTTGGAGCACGGGAGGAGAAGGAGGGAAGAGAAAGTAAAGAAAAAATATCTTTTTCACCTAAAGAAGGGCTGCAGGGGCTAGAAAGGACAGGAATACCAATGCCAATGAATCAACCAACCCCCTGTACCACCAGTATGATGTGTATAACCAAACTTAATTTTTTTCCTCATTTTCAAGTGGCTCTGAATTATAGTAAATATTTCCTATATTCCATCCTATCACGTTATTTCCTCTTCTCAGGGTAAGTTAAATCAGTGTTCTCTGTAGGTAATAACTTATGACAGCAGCAGCATAACTGCTTTCAGTGAAATCCGTAAAACTAGTTATATCCTATTTCCAAAGCAGCCCTGAGGTAGAGTAACGGAATCTGCATGTGCTTTATGAGTGGATGGCTCCTCTCCAAATAGGCTTTCACTCTAGTAGTGTTAAATAGTGGGGTGTTCCCCCCTGCCTCTTCACCAAAAGGTTTGAAAAGTATGCATACAAAAATGCACCACATTTAGAATTGTGAAGGTGAGTGAACAGGGAAAAAGTGGTTTCAGTATTTCAGTATTGGAGAGGAGGGCTGGGAAGGGGGAATAGAAAAAAACAGGAAAAGGATAGTGCAGTCTTTCTGCATGCAGCGGGACCTGATTCCTCACCGATTTAAGCAGCAGTTCGGAATCGTCAGTCTGCTTAGGAGAAGCACAGCAGTCACCTGCTGGGAGTTGCATTTCCAACAAGCAGGCTCTAGTTAATGTAAAATACCTCCTGGTAGTCCTTGAAGCTCTTCTGAGTTTTCATGTTATCAGAGTCAAATGTTGTAGGACCATTTCCTTACAAACTTTGTCCCTATGCTGTAATCTGTAATTGGCACCGAAATTAGGTAAATTCCCCCGATTTGCCATCTTCATTGGAAAAAAAGGACCAACCAACCACTGCCTCACTGTTCATATACAACAGTAAAATTAAAGAAAAACAGCAATATTTTGATGCCAGACTGCACAACTACGAATGAATATCCAGAGTGTAAGATGGGGAGAATTGGTGTTAAGGCTCCAGTTAGACGCTTTAGTCTATGTACTAGCCAGTGCTTGACAGACCATTTTATAAGGAAAACATGCTTGCAGTGTGTATTCTGGGACTAATATTTTGTTGTCATATATATGCAATTAATAAATGTTACATTAGGGTTAATGAAAAAGCAGAGATTGCAGATATTCTAGGACTAATCTAGTTGCAAAAGCTTGATGGGAGGAACAAAAAAAAATTTGGGGATGGGCTAGTTAAATATTTTAATATGATAAGAATTATACGAATGGAACTGCACTTTTATATGTATATTGCATAATTAGAAACCCCCTTTTGTCAGAGGATCCTAAATTGAGCATGAATTATGCCAGCTTTTACTGAAAGCACGTTTACACAAGTACTGTAGCATTTTTTGTACACAAACTAGATTCTGTATGTCCTAACGTCCTATTGAGGATTTTGTTGGCCTCTTGGCATAGCAGGCATGATTTGGGGACGTAGAATAAAACAGTGATTTTCTTCAATGCCTCCCTACTACAATAAATTACACCAATCTGGTGGCTGTCCTATGTATAATGGATTATTTAGATCAGCCAGCTTCCTGTGCATGTGTATACATATTCAACCATGATCATTAAATGCCCAAAACCTTAATAAAAATCTAATAGCAGTTAAAAGGGAAGAAAATGACAGTTCTGTCACAAAGAGCAGGTATTTGGAGCTGTCTTCCATTCTTGAAGTGAAAACAATACAGTGTTTCCTTTTGTTTTAGTGGAGTGAGAGGGATCTAGATGAAGCATGTCAAAGCAAATAGAACATGTGTCAATGACAATTACATTTTACTCACAGTAAATATTCCTTTCCCAAACATGCGTAACTCTGAGGGAGATGTGGCATGACTACAGCTTCCTGAGGTCACGTAGTACTGGAGAACTGGTAGAGAAGGATGAGCGGGAGTGCATCACTTAACAAATGCCTGAAGTCAATTCAGAAGACAGAGAAGCCTAAATATTTCATAGATTCATAGAATGGTTGGGGTTGGGAGAGACCCTTGGAGATCACGTAGTCCCAACCCCCCTGCCATGGGCAGGGACACCTTCCACTAGACCAGGTTGCTCAAAACCCCATCCAGCCTGGCCCTGAACACGGCCAGGGATGGGGCATCCACAAATTCTCTGGGCAACCTGTTCTAGTGTCTCACCACCCTCACAGTAAAGAGTTTCTTCCAGTTAGGTTCTGGCAGGCTGCAATAAGGTCCCCCCAGAGCCTTCTCTTCTCCAGGCTGAACAACCCCAACTCTCTCAGCCCGTCTTCACAGGAGAGGTGCTCCAGCTCTCTCATCTCTGTGGCCCTCCTCTGGACCCACTCCAGCAGCTCCATGCCCTCCTTATGTTGGGAGCCCCAGAGCTGAAGGCAGTCTGCCAGGTGGGGCCTTGCGAGAGCAGAGCAGAGGGGCAGAAACACCTCCTCTGACATGCTGGCCACGCTTCTTTTGATGCAGCCCTGGATGCAGTTGGCTTTCTGGGCTGCAGGTGCGCATTGTCAGGCCATGTTGAGCTCTTGTCCACCGGTGCCCCAAAGTTCTTCTCTTCAGAGCTGCTCCCAGTCCATTCTCTGCCCAGTCTGGGTCGGTACTGGGGGTTGCCGTGGCTCAGGTGCAAGACCTTGCACTTGGTCTTCTTTAACAGGTACTCAATGTAACTCTTAAATTATTCCAGTGAAACAAATTAATTATCAATCTGTTTGCTTCTGGGGCATAACCCAGAAGATTAGATGGCAAAGAAATTCCAATATAGGAATCCTGTGGCCAGTGAAGCATCCAGTGTAATGTGCAAACAGCCTTGCAAATCTGCATTTTCTCTGAATGG
The DNA here is from genome assembly GCF_023634085.1 of Falco cherrug. Taxonomy (NCBI): domain Eukaryota; kingdom Metazoa; phylum Chordata; class Aves; order Falconiformes; family Falconidae; genus Falco; species Falco cherrug. Next base: position 70,794,234 of record NC_073697.1, read on the forward strand.
GATCTGCATTTACTGTTCTGCTAAGCCTTTTCATTGCCTTCCTATAAATTGCTTTAATTATTGTTGAGAGGTTTAGTAGCCAATGTGTTATTTCCAAAGTGCAGAGGTGGGCGTTCTGGAGCCCTTTGTGGTTCAGTGCGCCACAGTGCTTGTTTTCTCTTGCAAGTTCAGCAGGGGCAGGGGAAGTTCTTAAATTCCTGCTGTTTTCAAAATGTGCCTCCCAGCACTGACACCTGGTAACAAAGCCATGTGTTACTTCTTAGCTTCCAATGGATTTGGAAAGAGCATCTGAATGCTTGCATGTTACCAGGGCTTGTAGTGTTCTTTCTCTCTCTGTTTGTGTTGTTTTGGTTTTTTTTTTAGATTTACTTTAATCTAAAAATGCCATTTCCCTTATCTTTAAGAAATCAGGCTGAAATATTTTGCACATCATAATTAATCCTGTGGTAGAATTTAAACAAGATTTGGATTTCCTTACATTTAATTATTTTCTTGTATATGTCTGGTTCCAGAATAAAATGAGAGCAGAGTGCAGCAGTCTCTGTGAATAAGTGGCTTTTTTTTTTTTACTGTTAGCAGGGTGTTGGGATGATAACCATAAGCTAATCTCATAGTTGCTCTAAAGAATAGGCAGGAACATAAGAATTGTGATGCAAATAGGTCTAAAACATCCATTATAGGTTATTTTTCCCCCAAATTGAGTGGCTGAGGTATGTCCTGAGGTATGTTTTATGTATGTGTAAATCTTATTACCTATGTCAAATATTCTTTTGAATTTGTGAATTCCTGGCATCAACTATATTTTTAGCAATGCTTACAGCAACTAATCTATATGTATTTCCATTAAAATTGCCTTTTGGGTTCACTCTTTTGTATTTTGAAGGTACAGTTAATAGACATGTCAAGTTCATTCTTTCTGTATCTTTACACGTATTCAGGTGTTATCCTTTCTTATTTGAATTTCTGATCTTTAGAGTAGCAAGCCCTTCCCAGCAATTTCCCATAGTGCAAATCATTTGCATATGAAAGACATGGAAAAGAACAACAATTTTGAAGACTGGGTGTGTGGAGGTGGCTTAAAGCATGTTATCCAAAGAGGAAACAACTGACTTTTGTATAAATAGTAATGTGTTTTCAGCTTTATCCTCCATTGTTTTCTTTCTTCAGTGAAAGATTTTTGTTGATGCTTTAGCAACAATTGCAGATTCAGCAGAATCTCTCATTGAATGACTCAAAGTGATTTCTAAGTTACTCATCCAAGCTTCTGGAGAATGTGTGGTTTATTCAAGCTGGATAAAAAAATATGCCTGATTTCAGAACATGAACCCAACCTGCCATCTTGTTACCTAGTGACTTCAGTCCTGAAGCTTGTCAGGATCTTTCTTCTAGGCTTACTGAGAGACTTGATTTATCAACACATTACACCCCAGTGCTGGTCAGAAGTTTTGCAAGCTGGTTGGGGCTCTGGAATCAGTACTCCTAGGCTGCCTCACGTAGTCTAATTGGCTCTACTCATGTGTAATGTATATGAAATGATACGTATAATGTGTGTGGGTGTTAGCCACACTGATCTGCAGATGGGACAAGGAGGGGAGTCTGTGTATTTGGCATGCTAGGCAAGCATTGCAAGCACTTTGGAAAAGAGATGTAACTGAAGGAGCTTTCCACCCCAATACAAATCTGACAAGAAGCTGAAGTTATGCTGTGGTGCCAGTTAGGAAGTTGGCTATTAGCAAGAATGCTATTGATCAAAACCAATTTGCCAAAATTAAAAAAGAATGTTGAGCAGATATATATTATCTGGATGAATACTAAGACTAACGTTGAGCAGATATATATTATCTGGATGAATACTAAGACTAACAAAGAATGGGTTGGCTAAAATGTTAATCATAAATTATGCTTTCACATCAAGTGTTGGGACTGACAAGTGCAGTTATATCTGCTGAGTTGAGTCTTCTCCATGTCTTCATAATCAAAGTAATTTTTTTAGTTTACAGACTGGGAGGACTTCTTGCATTATCCATTATATTATTGATTTAAACACCATACACCACCCCACCCGCACCCCTATCCCTGCCTGAATCTTGCATATGTCTGAATTCTCCTGATACAATCACTAAAATGGTCTTCAGCATAGTCCGCTCTGTTGAGGCAAGCCTCTGCCAGTGTTACTTCAGTGCAGTTGTGTGAATGTTGAAGAGAGAAAGCAAAGAGTGTCTCTGACAATATGATTTATTCTAAAATAATTTGCTAGCACAGCTACTCCTGTTTCTCTGTTAATTCAGATTTTGCAGTGAGCACAATGAGAAGCCGTTTCATCTAATGCAAGGTACTAATTTGAAGCCTGCTTTCCTTAGGATGTGGATATCTGAAAAAAATAATAAAATTTCCATTTCCATTGGATCTCTAGAGACTGCTGCATCCCAGAGTATCTTTTGAGATTTCAGTTAAAAAATATGAACAAACAGTGTAGGTTAATGTAATGTTTCTTTGTCTGCCTAAAGAGATTAACACAAGGCTGAGTTGTTAGAAGATGTTAATCATTGGCAACAGTGGTTTCAAAATAAATGGCTTTTAAGCCTCATTTATTTAAATATCTTAAAGCATCCAAAAAGTACTCTCCTCTTATTTACTTTGCCTGCTGCTACTAAGAAATACCTTATATTTGCTAGATGACTTTCACAGTGAAAAGTTTGACTCCGGGAGTCTTGCTTTGGTTATGATAACATGAACTCACCCATCTTTGCAATGCGGCCAGCTGTGGAGCTGAAAAAGTGACACACATTTCAGCAATAACCAAACAATTTAATGCAGAATAGCTAAAAAGGGAGCTTTTAACCCCCTTACCTCAAGCTCTCTGGTATTCTCTGCCCTGGGCAAGATATCTGGCATATGCTGTAATGCTCTTAAGTCTTAACCTTGCAAGTACATGCTTTCTATTTTAGCAGCTTTATGCTTTTAAAAAGTTAGGTGAAAACTGCTAATTGCTGAAGAAGTCCTGAGAAGGCTGGATTTCTAAACGATCATAGGACCTATGATAGTTGGCTTCTCAGCACTGAACTTGTAGGTGTTGCATCTCTAATTCCTTACAAATAGGTATTTTGTCCTTCCTACATAATACGCAGAGTTCGACGCCTTAGAGTGGGCCTGAAGTGCTGCTGTGTGGCCAAAGCACTCAAGTTATAGGACAGCCGTGTCCTTTGGGCTCCAAGTGCATTGCCTAGATTTGGGATGAATCCCCGAGCTTAATCTTCTCATCCCCTGTGAGAGCACTAATCACAGGGACAACATTTTCAAGGGTGTTATATGCATGCACCTGTGGCAGGGTGGTGGCAGCCACACTGACTGCAGCCCCCCTGGAAAAATCCAGTCGACAGCTTACAGCCACAACACAGAATTAAGCTACGTGCAAAAGCTGCTGTGCTAGGATAATGTGCCCTGCTGCCCAAGTCTCAGGTGGTGCTTTAATAGCAAGAGCATCCTTCTCCTTCCTCCTCATTTCGTTATAAACGAGAGTAAATATTGCAATATAGTCCTAGCAGGTAGTCACCACGTTTGACATTGGCATACTTATTTAATGGTCTGTATAATTTAGAAGCTTGGTTTCATGCATTCAGGGTTGAAAGCCTTTGCTTGATCATTATTTTTCTATGCTTTGCATATCATGTTGCTATACAGTCTTTTATGTTCACTGCTGGTTATCTAGCTGCGTTGTAATCCAGCCCCTCTGCTACACTGAGACACAATGATTCATAAGAAACCCATATCTACTAAAAAAACCCGAATAATTTAAAATGGCAGTTTCAATCTGTAGCAGCAGTGGGGGTCGTAACAGTCTGGTTGCGGGAGAATTTACTGTAGTCTGTGTCACTGCAATCAGCTGAGCACATCAGCTGATGAGAGATTGTGAGTTTCATCTTGGAGAGCTGGTGAACTGTCAAATAATGAAGATAAAGTAAGGGAATTATGCTATTCCTGCTATTATGCTCCACGGTGCACCATTATGTCTTCCCTTTGCTATTGCATATATCATGTCGTGCTGGTAATGCCCAAGTTCATGAAGAGGGTTTCTGAGAACTTGAAATACTGCTGTCAGGGCTGTTTGTGTAGCTCACTGCTGGGTCAGGCTGGATTCTTTGCTGTGTGAAACAGAACTGTACAGTCTTGAAGCTTGCCTTGAACCCCAAGGAAAGAGGAAAAAAGGCTGCTAGAAAAACATAAGGAAAAAAAAGAGCGGGCCCAGACGTGTCCAGGTGTCATAGTTCTTATGGTGTCTATAGAAGATGATTGCTTTGCCTCCTAAAATTTTGTTGCACTGAATTTCTTCAGTAATGATCCTTTATTACGATGTGAAGTGGAATGCCTGGGCCCAGGCCTCTCTCAGATAAGACAGGGTTTTTCTTCCTGAGCAGGGTAAGAGGTGGATAACACCTCTTCTGGACAAGAGAAGGGCTGGATAACACGTGGCACAAGAGGCCGTGGTTAGCTGTCATCTCTGTCTGATTCCAGGGCAGAAGGTGTCAGCTCTCTTGCCTGAGGAGACAGTGGCAAGCAAAAGCTTAGCCAGGTGTAGTCTGTCACACGGGTCAGGGGTCCTTTTCACCCATGTGGGGGGATTGGGGCTATGGCAGAGAAAATGCACTCAAAAGGAAAAGAGATGAATTGTCCCTTTTGCCTGTCCTTGCTCGTGCATTTGGGCTGTCGCCGGCCTGTTGAATACCAAAATCCCTGAGCTGGGATGGAGGCACTGTCAGCACGCGCCCGCCCTAGGAAGAGCGAGCTGTTCAGCGTGGGTCTCCGGGCTGGGCAGTGGAAGGCTCCTGCTGCGTGCAATGCTAGTGAGGCCACGGGCACCTGCAGCTGAGCACACAGGGCCTGGCAGCTGCCTTTGCCTCTGGAAAGGGTGGCGTGGTTTGTCCTGGTGTTCCCGTACAATGGGTTTGCTGAGTGAGACGGGGTACCTGCAACCCAGAGGCTGTAATGGGGAGCTGCCTTTTCCATGGCTGTTAAGGCTGAGCTCTTCAAGCTATCTAATTTCACCTGCCTTCAGCTTCTTTGGAAACCCCACTTTCCATGTTTGGTGGTTACTGATGCTGGCTCCAGATCTAAAACTAGCAACTACTTGCTCTTGCAAATAGCCCCTGGGGGCTGTTTTAGTGGCTTTGTATCAGTTAGCTGGAACACTGGCACATTACATATACATGTGTGTGTGCGCGCGAGTGTGTGTGCGCGTGTGTGTGATGTAAACCTGTGACGGTCCATCTTGTACAGCCTTTCAGAGCTATCCCTCCACGCTGTTTCTCTTATTCTGTCAATACCAGAATCACAAAAGCTGTTACTGTAATTCTGAATGCATATGTGCAGCTGGGCTGTCAGCAAGGAATATATGTGGGCGAGTGGCTGAGGGAGCATGAATGAATGATTGAACAGAGGTAAACGCAACAAAAGATGTGGGTGGAAAGAGAAGGATTGAAATTGGCTCACCCACCACTTTAATACATTTTTTACAATGATGTATACAAGTGAGAAAAGGGTGAAGGGGTCTTTACTCCCCCAGCTGTTTGAATTCAATGTGGTTTTGTTTTGGGCATATTTTTGTTTCTATGCTCTCTTTAGGAAGAGGGAAAATGCCCTGGATGCCAGTGTTCTTACAGCATGATTTCCTGAATAAGTAAGCTGCAGCTCCTGTGGTGAGTGTAGGGAATCTTGCTTAACTTAATGCTCATGGAAAGCTGCTAGATAAGGAGAGCTTGGCTCTGTGAGACTGAGCAAGCAACTGACTGTGAGATTTTCTGATATCCTAACCCCCAAAGTGTTTAGCAGACAGATTAGGTCAGTGAAGCAGAACAGATATGCGGATGTTTCATTAGTTTGTTCAATTAGATGGTAACTGTGACCTGTTCAGGGGGGGCGGGGTGGGGGGTGGGGGTGGAAGAACAATGTTTCTCACCACGGAGCTGGTTTCTGTCTGGGCTATGGCGTGGTTTGCCTGTAGCTGGCCTGCAGAAATTTAAGGGAGAATACAAAATAACTCAGTCTCTGTGTTGCTGCGTAAGGGTTAGCTGGTGTGCCATGGCGAAAAGCATGTCCTTTATGGCTGCCTGGGTAGGCAACCAAGCAGAAGAGGGTAAGAAGTATGTGGGTGAGATACCAGCTTTTCTTCCTCAAGTCATGTACCATGCTAAGGTGGGAGGGAATCGAGGGAGGAGGGGGCGCCAAGCTGAGCTGTTCATACAGCTGCAGTAAGCCTTTGAACAAGGTAGAACAGGAGAGGAACAAACATTATTGTCTGGCTTCCTTTGAGCTAGGGGACTTGCATGCTTTCCTGTAGTGTGTGACTTGCTCTAGTCCCATCTAATCTCATTAGCCTTGATTTCTTATGTTAATTTGGTATTCTGTGGGAAATGGTACAGTATCTCAAATACTTTCTGTCAAGTGCCTGTAAAAAAAAAGTGTCTTGTACTCTTGATTGTGGTTTGCTTTGTAACCTTAGAGTTGTTAACCTGTGAACTAAAATAGCCTCCTCCTCCCAATGGCAAGCAGTTTCTTTTCACCCTGTTGTTGGTGCCACAGAATATGCATGCATTCTTACACATGTAATTAATTCAATTCATGGGCCTCATCAGGAACACCATCACATTTTATTCCAATATTTTGCTGAAAGATAAGGGGGCTCCTTAAATTACTTTGGAGAAGTGGAGCTTGCTATAACCATACAAAATCTGGTCAGACTTTGTGGTCAAATCTCCTGCTTTTTCTTTAGTAGTACATTAAACACTTTAAATTACAAACTTTACGGTCTTGACTATCCATCTGGGTTATTTGATACAAGTCAGACATCTTTCATTCAAAGGTGAATTAGAGAGCAGTCGCTGTGAAATTAAGAATTTTGGGGTGATAATGACCATCCGGTCTGTATAACTGACCGATGGTATTGTGGTTGTGGTCATGACATTTGGAACCATCAAATCTCACCTCTGTTCTTTACTGAAAATAGGAAGCTATGCTTTTCTTGCCCTTTAAACATCAGAAATTTGTCAGTATATTTCAGTCTTCATCCAGTTAACCCTGGTCCTAAGTGGGGACTAATGACAGCTCAGTCACTGCTCTGGACGAGTTGGAAAGGGAAGACTTGGAGGGAATATCCCAGCACAAGGGATGTTTAAACACCAACTCCCATGCTGGGGTTAAGCCATCTTGTCTCATTTGGGAGGAGGAAGGGAGCCTGCTTTGCATCCACAGTATTATTTACTTACCTTGTTTTATAACATAGTACCACACCTGCTGTCCTGTTTCAAAATAGCTGATGCTTGGTGAGGTACGGATGGCAGGAGCAGCAGCGTAGCTTTCTCTAAGACTATTTTGGGAAGCTGACCCATGCTCTAAAGAGCTTGTTTTGCTGGAATCCTGATCTCAGCTTCGTTTTGCAAACAGTATGTGTTTTTACTCTGAAATGCCTCCAGTGTGCAGTTTTGTTTATCTTACGTGTTTGCAAGGCATATGATTAGACACAAATCTGACATCTAGTGTGTAAAATTGGCAAAAGAAATAGCTGTATTCAGATCAACAGTCAGAAACTGAATACCTTAAGTTGTTAATGACACTTCTGCAAAACAAAAAAAACCCATAAAAATTGAGGTAATGCATACTGCGTGATGGCAATCAAATTCAGTGTTCAAGCTCACTTAGCAGGAAATACTAAAAGAAAGCATGAAATTATCCAGAAAAGAAATAATCTTGCCTGTTAAGTTTTACAATGTATTTTCCCTCTGAGACCCCTTTTACAACATGTTTACATCTTGTAAACTTCTGTTTTAGGTGGGCAAGAGAAAATATGATGTCACAATGCCTAAATGGCAATGAAATTATCAGACCAGAGGAATGTTGCTGCCTCTTCCCTTCATTCTGCTGTAACTCCAGATGTCTAATTCTGAGAAATAAAAATACTACAGTCATTTTTCCTGCAGGAGATGGATTATGTTAGCGTGATATTTAGTCTGCTCTTCATAAACCACGGTGAGTCGGGTATGGTGTAAAGGCAACTTAAAACTCATTAGGTGGATCAAGGAGAGAAGGATTCTCTGTAGAGCTGGGGCAGAAGTTGCTCACCTGTTTTGCTCTCATCACTTGTTGGTCCATCGTGCTTGCTAAAGCACTCACACCACTGTTGGGCCTGATACATTAACTGATATTTAAACTATGGAAGAGGAGGGCTGTGGAAGTTGTGTAGGAGAAATTATGCACTGCAGTTAGTGGATTTCCCTGTAATACCTGTGTGCTATCTGTGTATTAACATCACTGCAAACGTTTCTAGTTTGTTAGGGCTGGAAAAGGTTTGTTTTTAATGGTGTTGATATTAATGAAGAAGCTTGCTTGGCTCTAAAGGGATTTAATTGATCAGTAGAGACAGCATCAGGAACTTATTACGTCCTGTGCTTATAGATTGACTGAATCCACCCTAAAATAGAAGACTAATGTAAGTTGTTAGCTCTGTTGGCTGTGATGGAGTTTTTGAGGACATACTTAAATGAAGGCTTCCCTCTTGCACTAATGGTGCAATTTATTTCTTGCCTAATCCTTTCCCATTCTCCATCTCCCTCACCAGAGCACTATGTGTCTCTCCATGCTGCCATTGTGCGCCGTGAGGCTAAAACTATGACTTGGGACAACGATAGCCCATGTGGGTGCTGTTTGGCAGCTAGGCAGCTGCTGGTGTTTGCTTCCATGGTTAGCAGCTGGCAGGGAATTGTTAGGCTAAGCTGCAGCTTACATTTGTGGCGTAACCACTGGTACTTACATGGCTCTTTTTTTCCCTTTTTTTTTTTTTTTTTTTCCAATCAGACTTGAGTGCCCTGCCATCTATATTGCAATTTTATTCACAACAGTTCTGTGGCATAGGGGAATATGAAAGATGTCCTGAAGCATCACTGTGTGTGTAAATGGATTTTGATGCAAAAATACTGCATGCTGTACCCTAAACTTCCAGGTATTCACCTCCAGTAGTGGCATTTCCCAAACTCATTTGGGTGCCTGTGTTCCTTGGGTGTCTAGGATTGGAGCTGAACAGCCACCACATTTGGGTGAAAAAGTGTATAAAAGCCTACCAACGTGATAATCTGAGAGAGGTGCAGTTACTTACGTGCACTAATGCTGTTTGTTTGGTTACTTGCTGCTACCTTACAGTTCCCAGTTCTCGTCTTCTGAGTATGACAGAAAGCTCAGCTGTGGAGTGCCGCCCCGTATATTTATGTATGTGGGTCCTCATCTCCAGAGTGAGGCACGTGGTTTTTCCGGTAGTGTGAGTAAGCAGCAATGATGTGTGCAAGCCCATGCCTTGCAGGTAGAACTGTGTGTTGTAACCTCAAATACTAAAGAAAGCTTATCAAGTCTGCTTTGCAATCTCAGTTTAAGAAGGGAAAAGATGTTTCCAAAGGTGTTTTTTTTTCTTTATCTAGAAATATCTTTGTGTGAAAAGATTTCCAGTAACAGCACTTAATCTAGCAGAGCATGGTATTAGAAGAGTCAGAGAAGGGGGCTGAATAAGACAAAGCTCTGGTAGGAAAAAGTCTTCAGATAGTTGTTCCACCTGTGTCTTGCCTTGAAACGCGCTGGATCCAGGGTTACTTTCTGAAGAGCTGCTGTAACCCAGCCAAGCTGCATAGGTTAGCACCTCTGGGTGAAATGTTCTGGCCTGTCTTCTGCCAGGAGTGAAACCACAGGTTCATGAGTCATCTTAGCATTATGATTGATGAATACTGGCCGATTAAAAATACTGCTTTTTGCACATTTTTGTGGGGTTTTTTTTCTTTTTTTCCTTTTTTTTTTTTTTTCTCCACTAGGCTACCTGCATTCTCTTGCATATGGCAACAGTAAACTACTGCTGGTACAAGTTTTTCACACGCGGTTTTATTTTTTTAGATAACTAATGGGGCTTAGATATCCCATGCGAGAAGTATTTTAGTCCCTTGCATCTGCAAATAATTGCAGCTAATACGTGTTTTTTTACTTTTGAACTCTGCACTGTGTACTGTATGAACCAGGGAGCATCCATGATAGACAATCCAAAAAATGGATTCTTCATCTATGTTGAACCCGTGCTGTCTGCACGTACAGGGTCTTTGCAGAAGTGAGCTGAGACCTGGGTACTTTATTTTTGGCAAGAGGCAGCTCATCCAAGCTTTTGGAATAACTGTTGAGAGCTAGCAATGATGTTGGTGTAGGTCTTCTGATTTCTTGTACTGGGAGTCTGGCATAAGCTGACTGTCCCTTCCCTGGGACCATTTTCTGTCTCCGTTAGACTCTTCTCCACTCTCTGGATACAGTTCTTCAGTTCAGTTACTGTGGCCCAGCGTGTCTAGAGTGGGATGAGACTGAGTATGTCCCTCCTCCTCGCTTGTTGATGGCTTGTCTTGGGGCCTGGTTTTGGAATGATACACTTCAGTGTTGCATTTCAGTAATGCTGATTTGTCAGGACAAATGTTGGTTACAGCAAACGAAGGAGATGAGCCATCAGCCTACATGCTCTTGCCTTCCCTTCATTATTAACACCCCCATGAGGAGTGTCAGGACAACTCTTGTCATTTTGCTCCGGCTCTTATTACAGTAGGGGTTTCCTACCAAGACTGAAATGTATCTTCAGTATCTCTTAGGTTCCTGCAAGGATTATAGCTTTTTTAATAAAATGAAGGCAGGACTTTAGGTTTATTCTCATTCTCGTATATATTGCACTGTTTCTGAAACGCTACAAGTATTTTTTCATAGGGTGAACATCCAGCAAGGCTACATCTGAACAGTGAGTCACCTGAGCAAAAAGTGGACAGTCTTTGAGCACTGATGACCCAGTGAAACCTCTCCTGTAGTGAGGCTCCTCCTGGCACATCAGCCAGGCTGTCTTAAGGGTCCTGACATGAGTTCTGACTTGCTGATAACTACAGTCACTGTGAATCTCTTTGTATTGTCTTCTTTCTCTTAGGTGTCACCGTGTTTAAAATATTTTTGAATGTCTTCTCGGTTGAGGTTTAATAGAATACACACTGGCAGCTGGAAGGGTAAGAGTGGTGTTACTTTGCTGATCAGTCAATTAGTGAATCTCCTAGCTTACAATGAAGATAATATTTTAGAGCTCCTACAACAGGGGTCTTGCGTCAGGTAGGCTTTCAGGCTCTTGTGATTTACTTAATCATGCACTGCTACACAGACACTTGCTGACATTTCCCGTTAGTAACACACATTTGGTTAGCAAAACTTCAGGACTTCCTTTGTGTCAGAATGTCTGCTTATAAACATGTCTGAAGTTTAGTGGCACACCTTGGGGAAATCCTGCAGCAGAAAACAGTGTGAATACCGAACATCCAAGGGGTGGGGACAGAAGCTTCTATTTTTTTGTAGAAGTATAATGATTTTACGTGTAGCTTGCACATAATTAACTATACTGAGATTTAGAAATTCCCTTTGGAGGAGGGGGAAAAAAAAAAGCATCCATCCCTTGGCTGTCTGCCTCAGAGCGTGGGTGGGTGGGTGGATAATTCTGTGTGTGTAAACAAAAAAACATGAACAAAAGCCCTGTTCTCAACTTGTTGCTTAGCTGCTGTGGAATTTCATATCATAGAAATTACATTGTCGTGGATTACATGCAATTTGTCAGAAAGATTTTGTACCCCAACAACAATTATCTGAGATATAGGACATAAAAGAAACTGAAAGGGTTTTGGTGGGGTGGGTTATTTTTTTGGTGTTCTACATTAAAATACCAGGAGTCAGAGGAGATAACTATTTGTGTCAAATCTACCCTCAGCTGAAGATCAGAGTAATAAAAGCAAGCAAATCTGTAACATAGCAAAAGTATTTCTTCATTGAAGTGACACTGTGTTTTCCCCATTGATTTTTTTTTTTTTTTTTTTTTTTTTACATCCTTTTTAGACTGCTCTGCGCTCTGTAGAATAGTTGTACTTCTGTGACAGTGGCAAAAGTAGCTGTCCAGGTACAGGAACTTAAAATACTATAGATTTTTGTACCTCACAGATCAAGATTAAAGTTGTTTCAGTGACAGGTTTAGTGAGTTTAAATATTTACTGTTATTATACTTCTGTTGTGCAACAGTGAGACATTGTGTCTGTCAAACACTAGGTGCACTTACTGCCTGAAAGAATGACACAGCCTTAGAAAATTATGGGGAGATTTAAAAAGGAAAAAAAAAAGAGAATGTGTTGGCTGGGAGGGCTAGCCTGAAATTTGTGTCTTCAGTCGCTAAAGCTTGCTCATGAAAACTCCCTACTAACTGCCTCACTGATGAAAAACGTGAGGTGCCTCTGCCTGCCCTCTTGCCCTTCCTGTCCAAGGATTACTGAAGCTTTTTGCCTTTTACATCTCACTAACGTTGCTGGGGCTTGAATTCAGCCTTTAAAATTCTTAAATCCTGCTTGCTATTGTTATCCTGTAACAAGGCAACAGTTTCTTCTGTGCTTCAATTTTTAGCCAATGGGAATTCCCTGGTTGTATTCCCCGGTGGACTGGTGCTATGCCTGGACGCTGCTGAAATGTCTAACACTGGCGCTACTGTACTTGGTATGCTTGGAGCCGTGCTTGGCTGAACTAGCACAAGCAGAGAAGAAGAGTTGCTTTGTTATGGGTAATCCTAAATTACCCTGGGCTGCAAGTTGTGGAGTATCACAGAATGCATTATAGATGCAAATACGTGTACATACATAGACGGAGCATGGCTTCTAGTTTGTCTGTTTGGCACTGTTGCTATATTGTTACACTCTTCCCTAGGAAACCCATAGCTGTTCTTGATGCAACTTTCTGTGCTTTATTTTTGTACATTTCCTGTTTTGTTAAGTTTCTTACCTTGACCTCAACTCGCTGTGTTTCCCAGGTGCCCTCTCACTGGGACAACAGAGCTGCTGGGCCACTGCCTGTCCCGTGGCAGCATGGAGAGCACCTGGATCCTGCCCAGAGGTCTGTGAGGACTGACCACCCCCAAGAAAGGTCCCTTCATCTCTTTTGCTACAGAAAAAAGCAAAAAAAACTGCAGAAAAGCCACCAGGTACTGACATGAAGAAGCTTTTAATGATTTGTATTCTCTTTTCAGTTTATGTGGGCTCCTCAGGAAAGCTTGCCAGGGGATACATTGACTAGCTGGGTTTATAGGAATATAAATGTTACTTTTGGGGGAAGCAAGCCGAACCTCTTAAGGGAAAATAACAGCTTATACACATTTAGATTTCCAAGTAATTCTCCCTACTCCATTTCCACGTGGTCAGGTAAGTTTTAAAACATCACAGCTCCTCTCCTATAGAGCCTGAAAGTCTCATGTCCCTCAGTTCATAGACACTGACTATTTCCAGATCTGGGGAACAAATATACATTTCAAAGCTTTTGCTGTGGTTCAACTAGCTCAGGACAAGCCTTTGTATGGAATCCAAAGCTATGTTACCATGCTAATACAGCAGTCACTGATACTTAGGACTTTACAGCAACAAATCTGTGCTATTTGTGGGAGTGTTTCTAGAAGAAATGGGGGTTTTCCCCAGAGAACAGATCATTTCCTGAAAATGTTTAATTGACCCGTTGAAAATAGAAATGTAATTAGCCTAAAGCTATATGTGGAATTTAAACTTGCAAGATTCTGTCATTATTTTAAAATCCCAACACTGTCTTTTTGGCTTATTTCTATTTGTAACAGTTCTTGGCACAGTAATTTGTTGAAATTGAAAAAATAATATGACCCTGTGCCCTGGTTTCAGCTGGGATAGCGTTAATTTTCTTTTCAGTAGCTGGTACAATGCTGTGTTTTGGATTTGATGTGAGAATAATGTTGATAACATACTGATGTTTTTAGTATAAGCATTACTTAGCAACAACCAAGTCAAGGACTTTTTGGTTTCTCAAGCAAGAAGGCTGGAAAGGCACAAGAAAATGGGAGGGGACACAGCCAGGACAGCTGACCTGAACCAGTCAAAGGGTTTTCCACATTCCATACCCTATGACGTCACTCTGAGTATATAAACTGGGGGGAGTTGGCCAAGGTCTGCCCATCACTGCTCAGGGACTGGCTGGGCATCGGTCAGCAGGTAGTAAGCTCACATTTTTTGTCAAAATGACAAGTATTGTGCATTGCTTGGGTTTTTTTCCTTCTGGATTTCATTCCTCTTTCCTCTCTCTCTTTTAATTACAATTGTTATTTTTATAATATTTTATTTTAATTCAACTATTAAGCTGAATTATTATTATCTCAGCCCATGAGTTTTACCTTTTTCCTGGTTCTCCTCCCCATCCTGCTGGGTCAGGGATATGGGAGTGAGCAAATGGCTGCGTGGTACTTAATTGCTGGCTGGGGTTAAGCCACAACACCTTCAAGACTCTTAAGTCTGAACAGAAATCCACTCCCCTCTTCCAGATTTGGGTGTCACATTAACATGTGTTAAGGAGCCACGTTTATTTGTATTTGTTTCTGATTGTAAGTAGTTTTCAGTTTTTCCTAACTGAAGTTTAAGTGCAAGCATCTCTTAGTACATGCAAAGCAGAAATTCAACACTGAGAATTTGAGGGAACGCTTGCTACGAATAATTCAGGTTCATAAAGATGTCTGAGAATAATGCACAACTAAGAGTTTAGTAAAGATTAAGATCTATGTGAAGGCAGTTTTGGCCAACAGCATATTTACCTGCTTTTTAAGAAGGCTCGTGCAAAGCTAAAATAACGAGGGTGAGGAAAGTCAATTTAAGCTCTTACTTACCTGAAAGTTAAAAACTCCTCTTATACCCCCAGCAGGTGACACAGAGGTCTTTTTTTTGTGCATGAATTAGGGCAAGTTTTCTTGCATACTCCTGTTACTGTCACATGCTCACTTAAATTTTGGAGCATATAGCTGTGGGAATGGAGACCATTATACCCATTAACCATATCTACTACTTTAGTTTTGCTGTGTGAACGCAGTAGAGATTCTTTCAGTTTGGTCTGGATATCACTTACCTTAGGCGACTTACTAGACAAAACAATTTCCTTGTAAACCCAATTCTCGTAATCACTTTAATGCATTAGTAGATAATTAGTACACATAGTTTGACTTCAGAAATTAGCTTTGAGTACAATTATTTCAACTAGTGATGGAGTACAACTACTATTCCTAGGAAAGACAAATGTATATACAAAGTTTATAGAAAAATGTCTTAAAAAGTAAAACCTAAATTTTGTGTATTATAACTTCATAATCTTCATAACTTGTCACGATCTTCCTCTTTTGTGCATAAAATCTACTACTAAACAACTATCAAGCATTATGGAAAAATTGAAATGAGTTTAAAAATGATGAACCAAAACATGCAATATATCTTTATATAAAACCTCAGCTGTCATCTTGGGGAAAAAAACAAGACAAAGAAAAAAATCTGAAATTCAGTGCTGACTTTACCAGAAGTCTTATTAATTTGCTTTAGTGATACTGGATTCCGTCCAGAGTTGGCCCAGGTGAGATTCCAAGATGCTGAAGTGCAGCGATGATCGCACGCAGCCGCGCCACAGCAGCATGCGCTGGATGGAGCCTCAGGCTGTCAGGGCGCAGCCTGGAGACGTGTTGGATGCCAAGCAGAGGAAACGATGCACAGACGGCTGAAGAACCACTGTAAGAAATAATGAAAATGCCCATTATTCAGTAAGACTGGTCATGTTTGTTTAGAATAAGATCGAACACTGTATTTATTGAAACAAGTACGAAAGAATCAAAGCCACAGCCTCCTCCTTCAGGTCCACCAGCTGGATCTCAACTCTGTTATTCTTCTCCCCCCTTACGTAAGGGAAGTGTGATGATCTGTGGGTGGGCATGAGCAACATAACTAAGAACTTCGCCTTGGAGTTGGAGGCTCAATCATTTGGAGAGTCAGAGTATTAGCAATAGAATTGCAGTTTTTGAACGTTTTATCTGCAGGGTTTTTGTAATAATTAACCACTGAAAAATCTCCCTGCAATTGGTCATTAAAAAAACCAAACAGTGGTCTGTCTTCAGGCACACATTTTTTTTTTTTTTTTAAATCAAGAAAGGTCCCATCCTCCTATGTGGTATGCACAGTATTGTTGTGTACATCACTGAACATATTTCATCACGTTTAGAATACTGAAGTCTTTTAATTAAAAAAAAGACATTCAGTTACTTTCTCATGATTTAGAATTTTGCCTTAAATACATGTTTTCCAGCGCATGTGGGTGAACGAACATTCCCTTTCCAACTGTTATTTTTCTGTTAATACGATCTCCTTGCAAGTGATGGAAAAGAGAGAGTGGAAAAAACCTCAACCTCCAAACCACCAAGTTTTTTTAATCTTGACAGGGCTGTTCTGCTGCTTTACAGCTGTGGCACATGTGCCTCTACATAAATTCTTTGCTTTTCGAAGACTAGTACGTTCAGTGTTATGGTATTGTAAGGCCTCTGAACCAATCTGAAGACAGAAGAGCAAGAAAGCTATGGTGAGGCCATACTTTGCAGAAGAGGAGAACCTTGGCATTTGGTGCGGATAATTCACAAACAGAACTGATTGAATGTTCTGTTCTGGATAAATTCTATTTTGCATGATCTCCCACGTCTAATTCACCTTCTCTCTCCCATGTAACAATTTTCTAAAAGTGACAGATCACCTATTCTGATCCCAGGGGTAATTCCCCACCTTGAATGATTCATCTCACTTCAGCAATCTGCAATTTGTAAGCACCTCTGCTGTTACCAAGTTTTTCATAATAGTTTTCTTCAGCTTCAGAGCTTTTAACATTCAAAGCTTTTTTACCCATTTAGTGTAGGTGACTTCAGCTCTACTCAAGGAAACAGCTCTTTTAGGAAAGCCCATGTAGGAGTGGAGCTGCCTATTGAACAAGGAGTGGTAATTTTTCATTTTCAGGTCACACCGTAAGACTAATTTTAGGTTCTTATGAGAACTTTGGAGGAGGGGGGCCTGAACAAGTGAGTTAGAGGCTGAGCAGCAGCAGGGAAGGTACCTATTGTTTTATGGTGTGGGCACTGAACTCCAGTGAGCAGGAGGGCAGCTGGGTCCAGAAATGAGATGTGGAAACACAGTTCTCACAAGCAGCTACTGCTCTTTCCTTTACATGAGAGAAGGGTGGCAGAAAAGACCTCACTGAATATTATCTGTTTTCAGTGCCTCAAAAGTAATGCTGCAACAGTCTAAAATGTCATTCCGCCACTTGGAAAAGCTGGAGACACAAATTGAATCAAAGTAACTTAGCTAACAAAGCCTTTAAATAAAATTACCTTTGTCTTCAGGAATAAACTGCATCATTCTGTTACTGTGAACAAATATTACTTAATCCCTTTTATAACTCTAATAATGCAAAATTAAAAATGCTACTCATATCTAAAATGGTAAATTTTAATTTTGAAATTTTCAGGTCCTAAACTCATCTGAAGGAATGAAAACTGAAGAAGAAAATCTAACTTGGACTTTTGGAGCTGTTCAGCACAGACTGTTCTTGCAGAGATCAACAAACTGAAGAAATTCAGTGCCTAAGAAAACCAAGGGATTGGAAATTTGTTAAAGATCTCAAGGAAAAGATTTGCACATACATGACCAGAATGCAGACATCCTTGTCCTTATCCTTAAAATTTTAATAGCTGTCATCCTTCCATGCATAAAAAGGGTTGCATGACTCCTTCATTTTCAGGACAATTAGCAAAATGAGAAATTTTCCAGATTATTTTTTCAGTGTACCCTATCCTTAAAATGAAGGCAAGCTAATTCATGAGGTGATCTAAGTTCAGTTCCTGGTAAGTTTTTTTCTCAGCACAGGTGTTGAAAACTGAACTGATTAAAAAAACCAAAACACAAACCATAGAAAGCAACCACCAACCCCCCAAAAAACTCAATGAATGCTGTAAACCCAATTTATTTACTTTACCCTCCTAGCAGCAAGTCTAATGATCAAGCCTCATTGAAAGGTAGACATACAGTTCTAAAACTGCTATGAGATTACATGTAAGCACACAGGTACCAAAAACTAATTACCCCCCCCCCCCCCAACTATTAAAGAACTCATTAGATGCCCAAAGCCAAGAAACTCACAGTCACTAACACAAGCATCAGAAAATTCTGCTGTTTGTCGAGACAATACCATCACCTGTTGGCTTTTGAGCACTTAAGTGACCATTGGTCTCTTGGTTAATCAGTATTTCTGGACACATGCTTGTATCTGTGCCTTTCAACCTGATTTTGATGTTCGGTACATTTGATACTGCATGTGTGATCAGTATGGAGGAATACAGCCTCTAGGTGCATAAGCTCAATGAATTGCAATAACTAACGGGAACTCTCGTCAACTGCATCGACAAGTCAGGCAAGTGTCTCGCTGCTTGCAAATCTGCCCTGCAGTAACAAGAATAGGTTGACACCTGATAAAAACCAAGTTCCAGTATAAGCCAGAATGACTTCGAGAATCGGACTGATGTGAAATCAGATTTCTGAGATGCACTTCCATTCTATTGTTACACAAATGCACTCTGACGGAAGGTACTTCCACAAGTGTTTTCCATGACAAATAACGTCTCTGTGCCTGTGTTCATATACTTGCTCTTACCTGTGTTAATTAGGCATCTGTTCCCCTTCTGTTGGGCTCCTAGTTGGAGACTAAAAAGAAATAGATGCAATTAATAAATAGTCATGTATATCAATGATAAATTAGGCCAGTGCGGAATGTCTTTCAAAGTTGATTAATTCTCAAAACACATACCTAGGATGAGTCACTTCTTACTTGTTTTACTTCAAATGTGAATATAACATGTGTCCCTGGGAGCAGGGGAGCAAGAGACATCCACAAAAACAGGCAGGTGTTGTGTAGGAGAATGACATGAGGTGCATTTTGTACAAATCTTATTTCTAACAGCCATCTTTACTGGTGGCAATTAGGAGAGGCGGAGGGTACATGGATATTCAGTTGTTTTGGTGAACTCCTCAGTCAAGAGTCTGACTGTGAGCTTGCCTCATGAAGACCTGATTTGGTGACGAATGGGCAGGAACCTAGCTTTTTGTTATTTTCTTGATTTTAAATTTAAGCATCATGTGAAGCTACAGAATACTTAAGAAACTGGAAATAAGCCAGGCTAAAGGTGCAGCTTCACAAGTCTAATGGACACTATTGTAAACTACCAACAAGTATTTTCCAGACTAGAGGCCCTGACTGAAATGCATACCGTTGAAGTCATGAAGAAGATAAATCTTCTGTGACTTCCTCACTCCCCACACATACAAAAGCTTGTATATCCTTCAGGATCCTGAGTTATTTCAACTTTGCTAACTGGGTTGAGTAAAGAAGTCTTGAGTTCCCATCGATCCAAATGTCAAAATTAGTGTCTTTGTTCTTCTTCCTATCAACCTATCAGAGATGATGGAAATTGGTTAATGTGCTCAAAATTAAGTGCTGCTGTTTTAGTTTTAAGGGAACTCTACTTAGACACTAACTGCAAGCTGGAGTGGCATCAACTGATGAATAAGCAATCTGTTAGCAGCCTGGACTAAAAACAAAGTGCTGATGAGGGTTGAGGAATGAAGCCAGACCTTTAGGATAGCAAACGTAATCAATAACCTGCCAGTTTGTGAAAGGTGCATAGAGCTCTTCTGAGTGGTTTTCTGGATGAAGCTGAGGAAGAGATTTGGTCTTTGGCAGATGGTTGAGCAAACTTAATTAAGCCAGAGCTGCTTTATTTTCACAGGCATCTACAAATCTGGAAGAAGAAATTCTGTGGAGGATGCCTCTACTGCAGTGGATGGCCTGGCTGTTTACAGTGCCGTACAGGAGCGGGTCAGTATGTCAGTATTGAGCAGCCTGTAGCAACAGACAGTAAAATTGTCCTTCTGGGATATGAAGGCCACTTCCAGTGTAAGTACCTACTGATTTTAACAGCTAAGAAATAAATGCTTTCAGTTGAGTTCCCTGTGGAAAAAACTTTTGACCTTTCCACAGCAGGCCACCTACCTTGCCAGTCTTGCCAAGGATCCCAAGACGGGAACAGATGCAAAGACCGAATTGCTCATTTGCCCCACAGGTATATTTGTCACCAGAGCAATACTAAGAATCTTACATGTTTCCTAAGATCTATATTAATTTTAAACTATTACGTTAAGTTGCTGGCACTGAAATACTACTACTACTATAATTTTTAAAAAGTCAAGCTTCACATTTGCTTAATGCAGTACTGGTCTTCTGAAGTCCATCTGAATCACAGTTGGTCTTCTGTGGCCTTTATCTTGCTTGTTACCTGGCAGTGCGCCTACTGCTCAGCTCTTGCTGCTACGCTAGAAGTGGAGAACAGTGTCAGCCATTCCTGGTTCTGAGGAGGACTCTTACGCTATACTGGCTGTATCCCTAAAGACAAAGTTCAAGGCTCTACAGATTGGCTATGAGGGGATAACTAACTACAAGCAATTCAAGCCACCTTACGTAGTTTCTGCAATCTTGCACTTAGTTTTAGATGCTGGATGACTAAATCTGTGGGATGTGGCACATAAGGTGCCATAATGTTAATTGCAATAGAAGGCAGATTTTGAAATCTCATTTTCAGAAACAGCTAAATGATATTCACATAGGTAATTCAAATGTCCAAAGGCGCAGATAGTTGTTGGTTTGGTTTTTTTTTTTTTTAAATAAAATCCTGTGCTAAAAAGTATGGACATGGAACGCATGTGAAAGCTGCATTGTCTTTTAAGACTGTAAAGGAAACTTGTCTAGCCATCCTCACATACATGTTGTCTAAGCTGCTGCCATTCATTCTGTTAGTGGACACGCACAAACCCAAGACTCTTAAGCATTGCCCATAACCTTAAGCGTAAGGTAAGGAATCAGTTACCACAGAGTCAGCTGAGCTCTAACTATTTGGGTGCTCATGTCTTGTGGGATGTCACAGCAGCAGCACGCATCCACCTTAGCGTGACAGCACAGCATCTTCCTGGGAGAGCAGCACACATCTGCCTCACTGGGGGCAAATTCTGGCTGTCCTGATTTGGAAATGTCGCCCAGAGGAGACCTATGGCTGAGGCTTTCAAATGCCAAGACATACCTCCTCAGTTCAACTGTTTCAATCCTGTTGTTCTTTCCATTCTTCCTTGTCTCCTGCTCTAGTATTTCACGGTTGGCAAGGTGCCTTTCCGGACAGTGTATGAGCCTCGCTTATAAATGAAGCTTCCCATAGGCAGTAGACTACTTCTAGTTCAGTACTTCGGTGGTGTCAGGAAAAATGCCAAGGAAAATCTTAAAATACCTTAAAATGTCTGTGCCACTCAGATTTCAAAATGGAGCTTTTGTCCCCAAATCACTTACGTATTTCCATTAAATTTTATTAAAGGTATTTTTTATTCGTTGTTGTTCTGTTGGCTATGTCTTGCTTCCTTTCTTGGAAAAGATATTATCAATGTCTATGGGCAAGGCCTTATGTATATTATATAGTAATGAGATACATCATTGTGCCTGTACTTTCTGCAAGTGAACATTCTACAAGCTTAGTCCTTATTTTAAGAAAAAATAAATAGGTTTTTGTAGATATTTCATTCTAAGAGTGACGGAACTTTTTCTTTGCAGTTAATTTTTTTGAGGGGTGTTACTCAGTCTGATATTAAACTGTTGCAAAATGAGACACGAATTTTGAGATAGCATCAGATGTTTTAATGGAAGACTGAACTGAGTGCCACTCTCGTTAATAACTTTCATTACAGTGGAAGCAAGATCAAACTTACCAAGAAACTAACAATTATGTTCCATACCAATTTATAGGAGTTCTTTTCTTTTCTCATTAAAATAAAATCAAATTCCTTTTCTAAAAGGCTTCTGACATGATTGAATCCTCAATCACTACTTCAAAACCCATCTATGAAAAAGGCTGTCTGAATCTTGATTTCAAACATGGAGTCTGAAGAGGGAGGTGCAGATTGAGAGTCTGTATAGGCATGTAAGAACTGGAATTCATTAAACAAATCTGAGACCTGCTAACATTCATGCATACTGCTTTATTAAATGGCATCTGGAATAAAGGGTCTCGAAAACAAATGCTCCCTGGCCTGCTTTCCTTAGGAACTATGAAAGAGAAAAGAATGTGATTATCATTTTTGTTCCAGGCAATTTATTTACGCCTGAGCTTAGGTATTGGTCTCCTGAGATTCTTCTTTACTCCTGCCACCAATATGCTCCCAGCTGTAGAGGGAGTTCCATATTTCAGAAGTTCTTATTTTCAAGAAATTAAAGCTTTGATAATAAAGTGCACCGTTGGACAAGACAGGGGTCTCCATAATGATTCTTCCCATTGTATTTCTGCAGAGTGAAGCTGCTGATTTATATGGATCGCAAGGATACAAGATAGTGTAACAGAGGGAAGAAAGGTTGGGATCAGAAGGGAACACAGTGACTGTTATCCGACTTACTGGATAATTTCCAAAATTTAAAATTCTGGTGTTGATACTACATTTCTGCTGGTATTATTCAATAACCAAACTCTGGAGGGAGCAGTCAGAGACAGGACTGATGTGGCCTTAGAAGAAAACCCTACAGACAAATACTTTCCAAGAATCACTCTCATGTCATCCTGAGCTTTGCCTTGCCCATAGAAAAGACTGCAGGAACAAATGCAGTGATCCCAGGCCCCCAGGTGCCAAGCACCTCGTGAAGGCTTATGGACTGTCACATGCTCAGGATGCTGCATCCTTACCAAATGTTGAAGATATTAAAGCTGAAATATATAGTATATAGTATATATATAGAAGTATAAAGTTTCTACTGCAACTCTGCTAGGGCCAGCAAGAATTTCCCTAAATTGCAGTATCTTGGAGATCCACATAAATATAACACTGTCTAACAGAATAATGAAAGCAGTACTGTGGATTATGTTTCTCTCTTGCAGTACAGAAATTACACATTTAGGCGATAATTTTAAATAGCAATACACAAATGGTACTAAGTCCAACGTGAAAAAGAAACTATTCCCCTTCCAAGAATGTGTATGTACTAGAAGTTTACAGAAATCACAGGCCTAAACTCAACAGCATCTAAAGCAATCTTTTCATAACAACAAGAGATCGTTTGCAGGAAATGCAGGTGCTGCTGCTGCAGATGACATTCAATCACAAAGGGAAAAAGCATCTCAGATGACCAGAAGTACAGCTTTTATTAATGACTCACAATACTAAACTGCTGTGACAGTGGAAAGTTCATCAAGAATTTGCCAGTGCAAATTGATAGCTGATTTACAAATAAAATACTGAAGTCATCAAGTATATTGTTCTAAAGGAATCACCTACGCTAACTGTGATGAAGCAGTAGGAAATGGGCTGCAGAAAAGCTGAGCCACGAAGACTTGGTAAACTTTCTGCCCCATTAACTCTCAGTGAGCTCATCATTGAGATGAAATCTTGACCCTGCTGAAGACTGATTACACTAAGATAACTGGAATGTGGTCAGATACGGAAAATGCTCATTATAAATTCAATGCCTGATCCAAAAGTCTGCTTATGCTTTGGATCAGACCTTTGCAGTATGCTTACAGTTCCAGGCTTCAGTGAAAGGCAGAGAAAGTGCAACTTTACCATTCAGATTTTCCTTTTCTAGTCTGTTTCCAATAGTGGGGTCTCTAAGGTGATATGCTTTTTCCTTTAGTAAAAAACAAGCGTAAAACCAGCACCAGAAACCAGTAACGGAAATTTACTGTAGGAATAGCGAATAACTACAAAAAGTTGGATTCTTTAGCACTCTGAAGATCAAGCTTCCCTCTCCAGGAAAATAATGTTGAAAGAATGAAAAATGTCTATGATGTGCTATAAGTAAATACTAATTTTAGCATTTATACCTAAAAACTCTTGTGGAGTTTTTTCCTACCAGAAAGTTACACAGATTCTGGCATTAGATTAAAGAAGCTTGGAGGTTTATTTTTTTTCTTTGGACAAGCAATTTTTCTCAGAAATCCCAGTGAAGACCAGACAACTGCAGTGACAGCATGAAGTAAATTCATCTGCTCACATTGGGGTAATAGTGAAAGACTTTTCTATGGTACAAACCCAAAGAGCAATCACACACGCAGTGCAGGGTATAAACCACCCCTAGAAAGCAGCTTTTTCCCTGCAGTGAAAACAGGCCAAGTAAATCCTCCTTGAAATACAGGCATCTTCTAGTTGACCAAGAAAAAAAAAGACTTCCCTAATCTATGCAAAGGTAGCGGCACTAAGTTGTATCAGCTTCCTCCTTGCCTGACAGAGCAATACCAGCAGCTTCCACCAGCCTGTCTGGCCACAGGCAGACTTGGAAGGGGACGCCCACCACACTCACACGGTTTTCCAACAGCTGGTGCTGTGCTGCTGGTGCCCAGCCTGGGAACTGGGCTCCTAAACTGTTCTAAGCCTTGCGCTTGTGCTGTGACATGTTGCACTGTGACGACAAAGCTCACACTATTTCTTCATTAAATGCAAACACAGAGAGCATTTAATCTCTCCTTGTTGACAGCACCTGAGAGCTCTCCCACTCCACATGGCTAGAGTAGCAGACTAGCTTTGGTTCTTCCTCTTTCTACCAAATGCAAAGAAAATATTTTTGTTAATGCACAACCTCATATAAAATGAGGGCATAACCTCTTCCTCCAGCTGTCTTCTTAGAAGTAATTAACAAACCTCCTCACCGTGCCTTACTCCTTAGGCTGTAGCTTTGATGGAGTTCTTTCAGTGACTCAGTGCGTAGGCTTTTGTAAATCCTGGGTTTATGCACCTCACTTTACTCCACACGCTGAATATAAAGGAGCTGAAGAGCACAGCTAACAATTGTGAATTTCACTAAGTAGATTCAACACTTCCAGAGAGGCATCAAGCCTGGTGCAAGTCAATATATATTAACAATGTATGCTTGATATAGTTATGTTTCTGGTAGCTGACACTGTTCAATAGTGCATTTGGTTTGTTCAGCTACAGAAAGTTTTGTGGTTTCATAAAAGATGCATAGACCCAAGCGTCACATAGCAGTTCAAAACAGAAAGCTTAGAAGAGCAACGTATTAACTCATGATTTTAACCAAATGCAACAGCACCTGAAGTTAGGCGAAATAAATTCAGAAAACCTCTCAAGTAAATCAAACCACCATGGAAATGGGTATCTAGAAGATTCAGAACCATACACAGCAAGTTCCTTGGGAGCTGATGGGTATATAAATCATGACTCTTATTTTTGCCCTCATATCTAGGAGCCAAAATACAAGCGTTTGTTTTTGGAACTTCTGATCAAGATTCCTGTCAAGAAACATAAATTTCAGACTCATACCTGTTGAGTAGACTGTAGTATCTGCTTTTCATTCTGCCACTGTTTAAATCTGTCGAGCGCTTCATCCACAGAAATTGCCCCCTTTTTCACCTGTTCCTGCAAGTGGATGAGTTCTTCCTGTTCAGCAGGGATGTTGTGTTTCACAGTGCTATCAATTACTGTGTCAGTGTGGCCTCTGTGTGCTGGTACAAAATGTAGAAAGATAAAGAGAAAATATTATTAACCCATTTCATTTGTTTTGCTTTATGACAAAAACACTTTTTTCAACAAAGGCATGTAAGCAGTGATTTTATAATTGGACATCAATAAAAACACAGTCTTCAGGGTGGCTCCCTCCCTCCCTTTTCCTCTTTCTGTAGTTTTTTTACTGGGTTTTTGGTTTGTTTGTTTATTTCAATGAGAGAAATTTAACAAATCAGTGAGGATTTTACCATTACTCTTTGGCAGCAGAGTAGCATCTTAGACTTTTCATTCATTACTATTGTCCTGATCCACGGGTTCTCCATTAGTGTCAGTCAGTACTCCTTCTACCGCTAAAGCTGTTACTGACTTTTTAAAGGAAATTGTTGCTATGTTAAGACAAATAATATCCACAGTGCCTTTTTTTCCCCTTCCTTCTCCAACTTCACACATTTCTCAAAAGCTGGGCCTGAAATCTGGTCAGAAAGCATATTGAAATTTCACTTGATTTCCCTACCCCAAATTATTAAATACATTGCAGTGACAAGAAAACCACTAGGACTACAACCCAGTCCCTCCTCGAGGTTATGATACAGGTGCCCAGCTGAAGGGAAACGACAAGGAGACGTGTGTGATCAGTCACAGCTTGGCCCAAGGAGGTGTAGCACCACATATCGCCAGGATACTGATACTGAAATGGCCGATCCAGAACGCATGAGCCACCGTGAAGCAGGGCTCTCCCTGCCCTCTATAAGGCTCTTGCAAAGGTGCCATAAAGCACCTGTTTCACTGCACAGGGAATGCAGCCAGGGGAAAAGTTGAAACTGTCGGTATGATTTAGATCCGTTTTTCTGTGTTGTGCACCAATATCTTCATTTTAAGTGAGGAAGGACTGTGCAAAGGGAAATACACTAAGGAAACTAATAAGGAGCTGCTGTGGCTTCTCCCGTTCCTTCCTTTTGATCATACGAGCACATGCTAGGCATGAATCTCGGCGAACTGTTTCTGTTTTGATGGTGTACTGACCCTAATGCTTCCACCTGAGAGAATTAATTGGAAATCAGACTAGTTTAGACAAAACTGCATTTTTCATATCAGCAAAACAGGTATGCATGTGTGTATTTCTCAGACCCATAAAAACTCTGTTTTATCACAGAATGGTTTGGGTTGGAAGGGACCTTTAAAGGTCATCTAGTTCAAGCCCCTGCAGTAAGCAGGAACATCTTCAACTAGATCAGGTTGCTTAGAGCCCTGTCCAACTTAACTGTGAATGTTTCCAGGGATGGGGCATCTACAACCTCTCTGGGCAACCAGTTCCAGTGTTTCAGCACCCTCATTGTAAAACATTTCTTCCTTATATCTAGTCCAAATCTACCTTATTTCAGTTTAAAGCCATTACTCCTTGTCCTATTGCAACAGGCCCTACTAAACGTTTGTCCCCATCTTTCTCATAGGCTGTAATAAGGTCTCCCTTGGAGCCTTCTCTTCTGCAGGCTGAACAACCCTGATTCTCTCAGCCTGTCTTCATAGAGAGGTGCTCCAGCCCTCTGACCATTTCTCTGTCCCTCCTCTGGACCTGCTCCAACAGGTCCATGTCCTTGTTCTGTTGGGGGCCCCAGAGCTGGACACAGCACTACAGGTGGGGTCTCACCAGAGCAGAGGGGCAGAATCACCTCTCTCAACCTGCTGGCCATGCTTCTTTTGACGCAGCCTAGGATACGGTTGGCTTTCTGGGCTGCAGGCGAACACTGCTGGTTCCTGTCCAGCTTTTCAACCATCAGTACCCTCACCAGTCCTTCTCCACAGGGCTGCTCTCAATCCCTTCATCCCCCAGCCTGTATTGATACCAGGGGTTGCCCTGACCCAGGTGCAGGATCTTGCACTTGGCCTTGTTGAACCTCATGAGGTTCACATGGGCCCACTTCCTGAGCTTGTCCACATCCCTCTGGATGGTATCCCGTCCCTCAGGCATGTCAACCACACCACTCAGCTTGGGGTTGTCTGCAAACTTGCTGAGGATGCACTCAATCCCACTGTGTCATTGATGATGATATACTGGTCCCAGTATGGACCCCTGAGAGACACCACTTGTCACCGATCTCCATCTGGACATTGAGCCACTGACCACTACTCTCTGGATGCAACCACCCAACCAATTCCTCATCCATTGAACAGTCCATTCATCAAATCAATATCTCTCCAATTTAGAGAGAAGTATGGATAAGGAGATTGAATGCACCCTCAGTAAGTTTGCAGATGACACCAAGTTGCAGGGCAGGAGTGTTAATCTGCTTGAGGACAGGATCAGAGCAATCTGGACAGGTTGGATTGACGGGCCGAGGCCAATTGTATGAGGCTCCACAAGGAGAAGTGCCAGGTCCCGCACCTGGGTCATAACCACCCCACACAACGCTACAGGCTTGGGGAAGGGTGGCTGGAAAGCTGCCCAGCCGAGAAGGAGCTGGGGGGACTGGTAGGCTGAACATGAGCCAGCAGTGTGCCCAGGTGGCCAAGGTGGCCAATAGCATCCTGGCTTGTGTCTGAGATACTGTGGCCATGGCCAGCAGGACTTGGGAAGTGATTGTCCCCCTGTACTCAGCACTGGTGAGGCTGCACCTTGAATCCCGTGTTCAGTTTTGGGCCCCTCACTGCAAGAGGGACACTGAGGTGCTGCAGCGTGTCCAGAGAAGGGCGATGCAGCTGGTGAAGGGTCTGGAGTACAGGTCTTACGAGGAGCAGCTGAGGGAACTGGGGTGGTTTAGCCTGGAGAAAAGGAGGCTCAGGGGGACCTTCCTGCTCTGTACAACTACTTGAAAGGAGGTTGTAGCAAGGTGGAAATGGCCTCAAGTTGTGCCAGGGGAGGTTTAGATTGGATGTTAAAAAATTCCTTAACTGAAAGGGTGGTCAAGCATTGGAACAGGCTGCCCAGGGAAGTGGTTGAGTCACCATCCCTGGAGTTATTTAAAAAATGCATAGATGTGGCACTTAGGGATGTGGTTTAGTGGTGGACTAGGCTGTGCTAGGTTAATGGCTGGACTTCATGATCTTGAGGGTCTTTTCCAACCTAAACAATTCTGTGATTCTATGATTCTATGTTGTGGGGGACCATGTCAAAGGCCTTACAGAAGTCCAGGTAGACAATACTGGTAGCTATTCTCTTGTTCACTGATGTAGTTGCTCCATCACAAAAGGCCACTAGGTTGGTTACAAGAGGTATGCTACCAATATTCTAACATAGTAAGAGCTAGAAGGTCCTGTAATCTTTTCCTAAGTGGTTTAGCATTCATAAGAAATATTACCAGTTGCACTGGAGACTGCAGTTCCCTGCTGCAGCAACAGATGCTTATATGCTGTCCTGACCTGCTGCTTGTTAAAAGAAGGAGGAAAAAATCTTCACTCAGTGTTCGTTCATTTCGTACGTAACATTGTCAATTATTTTAGAGTACCATTAATGGAATTTATGGTAGCAACATTTGGATGTGCTACAACTCAAGTAACAACTGAACTGTCACAAGAAATTCATTTTTACATGGATCTTGGGGTAAGCAAGTTGCTCCCCATGCTGCTGCCTTTCCATGGCTGGAATTAGTGCACAGCTGAGCCCTCCTGCCCTTCCTTTTCTTGGTCTTAATCACAATGGAGAATGGAAACAGCAGAGCATAAAGTAACCTGACTCTACAAATCTTTTCCACAAGACTAACTTTTATTTTTCTTTCCTTAATCTGATCTCCTAATGCTGCAATACCATTAAGGATATAAATGGTATGTGGGAAAATAGATACTAAATCAGTCACAATCAAGTCACAGCAAATCTCTTACTAGTTCTACTGAAAAGCATCAAAGCAGATAAAGAGCTAAATTAAATTCCTTACCGGGCTTCCTGCAGTATGTCCTGTTGTTGTCACCGGGCACTCGGGTGGCCTTTTGCTGGAACACTACAACAAAATTAATAATAAAAGGAAGTTGGTGAAAAATTGTAATAAAGAACATCACACTTCCTGAATGAAGGAAGTAGGCTCAGAAAGCAGGCTGGAATAAATTTCTTGTTCTAGCCTAGAAGTACTTCTCAACCCACTTGTCAGTCTAATGTTAATTACTTGAAAAACTGTTCTGCTGCACAGAATGGCAGAATTACTGATATTACAGATACCATGACAAGAAGCTTTGAAGAAAATAAACCAGACTTATCACATTAATGGAGTACTTGTTTCAAAAAAACAGCTAGATTTTGGAGTTTTCTTCACATGGTGCAGACACTGTAGCCTGTTTCTTCTTTTATGGGGAAAGCTAAGGCAGAAAAAACAATAGTACTTGGTGAGAATGATGACACTACTTAAGAAAGAGTTTGCATACATTTTTGTCTATTTAAGCACCAGGAACAGCAAAGCATGATCACTTGTTCCACTAGCATAGCCCATCATCTCCATTCCTGTGAGGTGGCTGGAGTACAGCCAGCCTGGGCATGCCCTGAAAAGCTGCAGTCAAACTTTTGCTGGCAGCGTATGTAAAACCCAGAAGGTGGGAACTGCTTGGCTTCCGACTTAGCTACTGCCATATAGGCTTTCCCTCTGAAGTCTCAGTTCTGTTTTTAGCTAAAAAACCTGATAACTAGAATAATTCCTTCCACTAAGTAATCTTCCTGACATCACTGCAATGCAGCAAGGGTGCCAGTTCAATGGAGCAAAGACTCGCGCAGGGGCCAAGGCCCAGAACAACGGAGCTCTGCTCAAGTGGCAGAGCAGACACGCTCCGCAGGGTACCCAGAGTCCTGGCTTCTTGCTCCTGCTGACCTGGGAAACTGAGTGGACCTTGGCCTGCTCAGCCTGCCTTGTATGATGTATCCACTTCTCTCAGGGGAACTTGTAAAATGGATGCTAAAGTCTGCTGTGAGATCTAAACTCTGTGCGTGCTACATGCAGAGGTGAGGAAGGAGCGATTCCTGAGGGTGTATTTTCTACACTGCAGAATAAGTCTCCAGCTAACTCCTGAGTAGGCTTGTATGGAAGGTGATGATGAATGAAAACAGCTGGGGACTTGATGTTCCTTAAAAATGTTCTCAGGCTAAATGGAGAGACTAGAAGAACTATACAGGCAGCAGAGTCTGTGGATGTTATGTCCCTAGCTCCAGCCTAACACCGTTAAAGTTTAACTTTTGTAATAACTTTTCTCTGTAATTCTCGAAGAATCCTGCTAAATATGGTTGCAGTGTTTCCTTCTATACTTGAAATAGTATTCTCTTTTTAAAGAAGAAATTAAAGTAAACCAGAACACAGAAGTAATGCAGGCAGCTCTAATTTTACTGCGTGAGGAGGAGAAGGGATATACTCAACAATGTCCCTGATTGGAAAGCACTTTAATTGATGTGCTTTGAAATTTCTGCTGAGTTTTGCAATGTTGGCGTAATCAGAAATGGAATTACTCTTACAGTTCAACGTAAAATTGTCAAAACCACTTTACATGCCGCATCTTGCGGAAATGATTTTAGTTGGCAGCAAGTACTCAGTATTCAGCAAGACCTCAGTGGGTGAGGTCAATGAAAACAAATTTCTGTTTCTGGAATGCCTGGAAAGACATATGCATACACCACTGCACGACTGCCACAGGTTTAGGGAAGTCTCTAGCAATTTACCCTTTAATTCCCACATTCTAATTACTTACAAACTGCTTGAATACCGTAGTGGAATTAAAGAAACAGTTAATCTTGCACAGGGATACGCTCCCTTATTTCTTATGGAAGATAAAGTTAATAGTCCTTCAGTAAACCAATAGCAATTAATAGCAGGTTTTTTAAGTGTCAGAATGCCACAGACCTTCAGCCGAGGAAGAAATAAAAAAATTATTTTTTTTTCAGAGCCTCTCTGCCATAGATAATCTGATTAAAAAGTTGCAGTACTTCTACTACACTTTTTTGCTTTATGTGTGCCCTCCAGTAATATCTGCATAATTAGAAGGCAAGTCCTTTTGAATTTTTAATCACATTGTGACTGGCTAAAATACCCATAGATGCTTGTAGGTCAAAATCTACAGATTAAATGTCCCAACCCAATACATGCTATATAATTTTTGTCTACAATGTATCTCCTCTCAGTTTCTCAGAATTAAAGGAGGCTGAGAGAACTAATAAGTAATTCCATTTTATTTCCTCTCCTCTCCTCTCTTCAGTTGCTACAGGACACAGATGAAGTTCTTTGCATGCCCTAAATAAATTTTTATGTCTTAGGTATAAGATCACTTTTAAGGAATGTAATGTGACCTCTGTATTTCTCCAGTAAAGGAAACTCTGAGAGTAAGACACTACTGCAGTATTTTCTAATAGGACATCAAACCAGAAAACAACATTTTAAAAGTGTGACAAAACACAAATTTTGTAGCAAATATGTAGAACTCTGGGAAAATCCTTAAGAGAAGGCATGGAAAGTGAGTGGGATCCAAGGAACTCTAAGTTGCCTTTTTTATCTCAATCAGAGTAGCTACAGATGTTGTTTCAGGCTGTCTGCACATGCAGATAAATAACGTTATGAGGCTTGAAACAGGGTTAATATTGTCATGGTTATCACCACAAACAGAAGGGCTAGAAACATTTTAAATCTAAGTCTCATGTGTATAGTTTTGTACCAAGAAGAGCATTTTAGTCACACACTGTGCAAGAAACTGTGATGAGTATAAAGCGTCTAGAAAGAGAGAATGAAATTTTTTACAGTAAAGGCAGGTTGACAAAAAGAACAGGAATTTGATTTTCAAAATTAATTGAGGTTCTAACACAAAGCTGTAATGGTAAGGAATCATAGATGCGCTATGACATTTCAAAAATTGCTTAGTGTTACGCCAGTAAGAAGTGAGATAATTAGAAACATAGGCAATTGAAATGCGGAAACAGTTACAATATAGGAGAGGACAACTCATATCAGGTAAGAGGCAATGATCAACCAAGATATGGTTTCTAGTCTACATTTTACTTCACCCATCTAAACTATGAGCAATGTTGCCTGATTTGTTGTATTAGCAGCGTTACCTCTAAAAATCAACAACAGTTTGCCACTATTCACTAGCAATTAAAATAAAACCAGACCAAAGAACTTATCCTCTGGAAGAGAATGTGAGCTAATTGTACCTAATACCTACCTACTTACTCAACTTTTCCAGCAGAACAAACGCAAAAGAGAAAAGACACAGTGGAAAACCCCCCAATCAATAAATATCACTAATTTGAATTCAGTTTGCTTGGGGCAATTCAAGATGCATTTACCCATCAGCTTCATTGAGCTGATGTTCCAAACAAAATTACTATCGCCATGACTGTTTAATTTAGGAAACATTCAAAATGAAAATCCAGGGGAACAAAATCTTTATAGGAACACAAGGTTAAGTGATAATGCAAATTAATTAATACACTAGG
Organism: Falco cherrug; assembly: GCF_023634085.1. Taxonomy (NCBI): domain Eukaryota; kingdom Metazoa; phylum Chordata; class Aves; order Falconiformes; family Falconidae; genus Falco; species Falco cherrug. Next base: position 70,827,090 of record NC_073697.1, read on the forward strand.
GTTGCACTTATTAACACATCTCAGCTCAGTTGCAAATTACAGTGAGTTTGTAAGCTTCTTCCTTCTTAGTAGGTTTTTTGCTTCATTCTTTTTAGAATTGTTACACAATTAACTCATGATTAATAGAAGAATGCAGAAGGAGGGGTGAATTGCTACTTGGGATATGTTGCAGGGAGAGACTCCTATCTTTGCCCACTCTATTTTCCCCGTTATTTAAACATTTTAACACTTAAACTGTGTGCACATTGATTTAGATTGTAAATTAGATGTAGCACAGCAAGGGATGATAAATACACAGAGAATACAAAGGAAGGAATATAATACACATATTATTCTGGAGATGAGAACTCTGCAGATGTTCGTTCATTTTTTCCCCCATTATTTTAGATCTCATTTCCCTTTTGTCTTGTGTTGTTTGCCGACACGCTGACCATCACTCAGCATGAGGACTAGGCAGATGTTACCAATGCAATGCTAACCAACATTTTCTGAGAGATGATAAAGGACTGCCCCTAAAATTTAAGCAAACTAGTTCACATACTTAAAATTAAACCAAAAAAGTCTAGTGATTCTTAACATGAACTCAACCATGGAAACGGGATACTGTAAACAGTATGGACTTCTTTATTTTTCTGAGACAGCTGAGCACAGAACAAAAGTGTATCAGCATGCCTCGTGACTCTGGTCTCGTTAGGTCAAAGCACTGGGGAGAAGGGATGGCTGGGCTGTGTTACGCTGTGCAAGGTGACAAAGGCTGAAGTCCCAGAAGCTGTCCTGTCACGGTAGCACAGGTGTCTGAATGCACTTACACTGGTACGAGGCAAGGGGAAAATGACTGGCCAGTTTTTAACTGCACTGGTGTCAGAAAAGCAGTGACCACATCTAAACCGGTACGTAAGTTCTGATCTGTTCTAGATGTGCTGTCTGACACTCAAGACACTTACGAGAACCCGCAACAGTTGTTTCAGCAGAATAAAAACTAGATGATGTCAAATGCACTTGTGGTAACACCAAACTGCCATGCTGCTCCGTTATTTGCAGTGGCCCAATGCATCCCGCCCGAGTTTTTGAACCACAGCATCACGCCCACCGGTCACAACTTACACAGGCTGTTGTCAGCCTCTGCCTTCCACAGCCACATAATTAGTCAGTTGAGATTGACAAACCCCATTTTCTCAGACCAAAAGGAAAATGACTTTAAAACCAGTGTAATGACAATGTGAAAACATTAGTCCAAAAATAAACTTATGCTCACCAGCAATTCTCCTCCCAATTTGCAGTGAGATTCTCAGTCTGTCAAATATGAGCTCTGATCTGTTACAACTCCAGCAACCTTGGTCAGGGAGGGACCTCAAGAGACTACACAGAGACAACTCCCCTACACTGAGGCAAGATAATAAAAGTAATACCAGAACCCTTCTTATGGGAGGGGTAAAAACTGAGGGAGAAGAATAGGTACTGGTGGTTAGTTTAAGAAGCCGTTCAGAAGGCGGTGTCAATGCTTGCTGTGCCACACACAATGCAGAGAACTTCCCCACTGTTGCTCTTATCAGAAATTTAACTTAGTGGATCATAGAAGTTGGAAGGACTCGAGCGATATACTCAAGAATATTTGCCCCAGCCTGTAAAACCCGAATATACTTCTGCAGTCCTGTTTCTTCTGTAGAGAAAAGGAAAAAAGGGGAAGACTCTGTATTTACCAGAAATATGCTATTTAGAACAGTTTGCTTTTCAGCCAAGACAAATATCTTCTCTCTGTGCCCCTTATTCAGTACATGTTTCAATCCACCGAAGTCAAGATAGCAAAAAATCTGATGGAATGAACACAGTGGATGACGCTGGTTTACCACTTCCCAGCCAGGTCTGTAAAAACAGTTTAAGTGCTCTAAGACAGCTGAGCAGTGGTTCCTAGTATTTTATTCATGGAAAAACACCCTTAACTTGGGGATACATAATGAAATTCATCTGCACTGCAGTACTTTATACTCACTGTAGGAAAGTACTAAAAAATCCCTCTGTGGGACATAAATGTTTTGCACTTTGCATGAGACTACACTTTGGAAACCCCTGCTTTACAGCAGTTAAACAACGTGCATAATAAGAATTACTAACTCAAGATGCAATCACTACGGTTCCCAGTAAGCAGCCTGGTAAGTTTCCAAGACACTAACAGATCTGTTCTGGGTTTTGTTTTTTCAATTCATTTATGTTGTCTATTCTGTATATGAGATATTCTGCCTACCTACAAATATTCACTGGCTGCTGCTACTTCTGCATATCTTCTGATTCTGAGGAGCAATGAGAAAGCTATTTTCTTGTGGGATAGTACCTGGGAAACATATTTTTCCACTTCTAACTTTTAACCCTAGTGTGAAGTCCCCCAGACAGCTATCTTTAAATAGTAAAACATTTCCAGTGCACAGAAGGGAAACGCATTCCTTCAGGGATTTGTGAGAGGCTTGCAAAGAAATAGTGCATATGAAATTTCATTTAAGCTGTTGTAGGTAGGACAGGTGTCCTTGCTGCAGAGAGCCTCTCTCATACTGGTGGTCCCTGATAAAGAGGTAAATGATCAAACCAGGACAGTAACGTAATCCTTAAGCCCTGAGGTAGTCCTGGGAGGTCAGGAATGGGAGGGAGGCATTATAGAAACTCATCCACCTGTCCTAAGATCCACCAGGGACTTTGGTTTCCAGCTCAATCAAATCTGGTCTCAACAGGGAAAATTAAAACTGCACTGTAAACTGAAAGTGCAACACCTTCATACATTTATTTAACAGTTGTTTTGGCAGCACATGATTGAGAAAACACTGAAATAACCTAAAAAGGAATACTAAGCACTTGAGGAATGGAAAGGGAGCACGCTAAGAGTCACACAATCTGGACAACAAGCTATATGGCACCAATTTGCAGCTCCATTGGTTGATGAGCCTTTCACACAGAAGGCAGAATTCTTGCAGTGGTCTGAATGTGCTCTCTGTTTGTTAAAGATGCAGTACGTTTAGCAGTGTTCAATACAGTAGTTTGCATGTTCATTAAAATTTGAAAATAGAATAAATGAAACAGAGTAAAAGCAATTAGAACGTTCCTGTTTTATATATTTCAACTCACTCATGTTTCCCAGAATTCGTCGCAAATTCAGGTCAGCTGGTCAAACCATATATTGTGGTAGTTCAGTTATGACAGCTTGCATCATGAGTGCCTACTGACTAGGTTTTAAAGTGCAGATCCTGCTCTGAAAGAGACTCGAAAAAACGAACTTGTAAAGTTCCACGTTTGTTTTCTATAGATCAACAGTTCTGCTATCTTATTCTGCAGAGCACCAAGTGGGTAAGCCTACAGGGAGCAGGCTTTCTGCCTAGTATATACTTGAGCTTCCATCTATTTGAAAGCTACTCATTAGGAAGAGGGCTATTTGCTCACATTCTTTTATGCTGTTCTCATGGAAACCCCACCACTTTCACTTAAAGGAGAAGATACTCTTTTGTAACTTCATGGACTTCAGTGTGTGGTGAAAACCCTCGTGCGAATTCAGCCACTTAATTTTGTCCTGATGGATTCAAAAAACAAATTAAAAAGGAGGCACCAAGCGTGCAAGCCAAAAAGCAAAAGCCATTTCTGCTATGCAATGCTTATGCTTTTTTTTGCCAATAAATAAGCCCATCATCTCTGTGGGTGCATAAAGGGCAAGAAAAATTCTCTTCTTGCATCTCTGCACGGTGCTATCACAACAGCCCCTGTGATCCTTGGGGCATGAAACTTGTTCTTTCCATGAACTCCCCAAGTACATGGGGATCAGTCGTGGGTGACTGTGTAGCCTTAACACAGCCCTCCTCTGTGCATCCTGCTCCATTCTCTAAACCCATTTTTCCCATAGGACCTGCACCTTACTCGACACCAGAAGCGAACAGTTCTGAAGATCAACCAGAACTGTGCAGTGAAGACAACCTGCTTCTTACAGGAATATTTAATTTGTTTTAAAAGTTAAAAGGTATTTACTGAATGGAAGGAGAACAAAGAGGAGGGAAGGATGCCTCTGTTAAGTAACTAAAAGCTGCTCTGCAGAACAGGGCTTCTCTCTCCAATACAGCCCCAGCATAACCCCAGATGAGTCATTTCAGTCAGCAATCAGGCTGGTGAATCCAGGACATGAGGGTGCTGACTAGACACACTCATGATTTACTTTGAAGTTTGGAGCACTCGTAGTGGCCATGAAATCAATGGAATCTCTGCTTTCAATAGGTACAACCTTATCCAATACTGTTAGTCTTAGGAATTGCATCTTAGTTACTTCATACCGGAGATCCAAAAAATCAATCCAGAAAAATCCAAGGGTTTATCACAGGAGGGCCTGAAACAACACACTGGGACCTAGGGCAGGCACGAATTTTATTTTAAACAAAAATAGGAATGAAAAAAAAATGAAGAATTTTGCATCTTATGCTCACCCACTTTAAACAACAGATGAAACAAAGTATCTGTGATAAATAGCAGCATGTGGCTGTATACTTAAGGACTTACGTGGATACATGTATATACACATTTAAGAATTGTAATGTTTGTGGCATGGAGAAAGAAGTAAGACAGCAAAATTACCTCAATTCTAGCTTTTTGTTTATTTGGCTTTGCAACTTCTGCAATGCTCTTTTTAACATAATGTATGATAACAAAACCTGAAACTATCATTAATTTGAGAGATGAAAAATTTGTATATGCACTAGCCAGAGTAATTTTATTCTACAGTGATTCGATTCTTTTATAAAGCAATGGATGAAAACACATGCAGATTTTAATGATGGACTGGAGTGAAATTTTCTGGTTCTTACAGTGAAATAATCTTTTTTTCTGATTATAAGCAGTTTTAATATAATAAATTGGAAACTGGGATACTGCTGGACTGGACAGAGTTTTTTAAACCACTGCGGAGGAGGAGAAAAATTGGCAACCCAAGCCGCAAGAAAAATCTTTCAGCTGAAGATGTATCACTTCTGTCTAACATTTCACTATCTCTCTCAGTGAGAGATAGTGCACAAAACAGGAGACTGAGAAACTCCAGATCTGGAACCAGTAGGATGGCCAGGCAAAACAGAAGTCTGAGGCGCCAACTGAAGCTTTCTTGAAGTACTTCCACTTTTCTCATGTATGGTGTAAGTAAATGAACTTGACCCAGAGGCTGATTTCACAGAACAACAGGAAACTAATTTGTCTACCACTACCTGCTTATAAAAGCAAAGCTAAAAACCTTGGGGGTGTGTGTATATGTATCTATCTATATATATATCTGGCGTAAAAGAACTATGGTCCCATCAGAGCAGTTCCTCTATAGTCTCTTCTTTAGTGAACAGTTAGGGTAGACAAAGCAGAAACACTCTAGTGCAATAAAAGACAGTAAAAGCAATCTCCCAAATAATTTATCTTCACAGTAAGGGTTTTCAAGTCACTGGCCTGTCTATTATTATGGAGGAGGAAGATATGAGACGCTGCTCTAGCAATCTTAGTAAAAGCGACCATTCCAGGACTTTTGTAGTTCTAACAGGCCCCCTGTATACATCCATTCTTGGATTACACTTTAACTACTGTTACGATTTATCCTTATACCTCCTGAACCTACTGAAGAAAGAGCAACTGAATGATGAATGCATTAGCCTACACATTCTGGCCCTCACCTGGAGTTATACAGCCTGGAGGCAGAGAGCTAGCTAGAAGAATAAAATAAATCACTGACTGAAATAGGCATAGAAAAGGAGGTGCTCCTCTGTGTTTGGCAGAATGATTTGGGTAATATTAATCCTCTTTTAGTGCAGAGCATGCGCTGGATGGAGTAAGCAATCTACTGGTGTCCTTTCTCAGCCTGGTTTTCTACCATTTATTCTTATGCATATTCTTATTACATGGCAGGTTTTTGTAGAAGAGGCTGGAAATGCAGGCAGTATGGATTTGGGGGCTTACACAGAGATCTCTGCAGTAGGTTCACAGAAATTACTTTTGTTATTTTGAAATTTGGCTTGAGTCTGAACTGGACCACATGATAAAAAAATCTCTTTCAGCTTTACCTCTCCATGAATAAGCTCAAAAAGGTCCCCCCATTTTCACAGAAATGGTAAAAGGACACAATCCTTCCTCAGGTGGCCATTTCTAGCCATACATTGCAGAAAGGATATGTGAAAGAAGAGCTCTCACACTCCCATTTCTCCCTACCGCTCTCATCAGGGGAAAAAAAAATCCCCCCAAAAAACCTACTACAATCTTTCTCAGAGTTAAGCAAAAAAGTTTTGACAAACTGATAGGAACTGATAGGCTATTCAAATAGCACATTCTGTATCTCACCATTAAGAACAGACACACTCATAGCTAGCCCAGCGATTCTTAAATTTTCCATCACAATTTTTGTAAAATTAAAGCAAAAAAGTGATGCTATCTGAGATGCAAATTGAAAATTAACATTAGTTAGAGATGTTCTCAGCTCATTTGAAAGGTGAGAATAGGTTGACTGAATCAACCGATATCTTGGTTTGAAAGTAACTGAACAGGATCTTAGCCTTTTAAAATTACTATTCATCAAATAGAATAGACACATCTGTATTCTACCAGCAAATATTTACAAAGCAGCAGCACTAACCTTGTACTATATAGGGAGTGTTCTCATCCCTGACTAGTGAACACATGGGACGAGGGGCAGGGGCTGGTGGCCTGTTCATGATAAATGACCTGCGTTCTTTCCTTTTCTCCTCCTCCTCTTCAGCCAGTACGAAATCATACAGAGATTCATCCAGTTTCACCAAAGTGTACGGGTCTTCCTCCTCGCCATCTCCCTCGCATGTATCTTGGTCTTCTCTGTAGCGTGCCGTTATGAGTCCACCACCACATTCTCTTTCACTTCTGTCCTCCACAAAATTCCTCTCTGAAAAAGCAAGGAATTGTGTTCCATACATAGGGTAAAGAAAAGAGATTAGGACTTAAAGCTTTATAGTTTCCTAAAGTATCTCAGAGACCTCATTTCACTTCTCAGCTAAAGCACTCTGATTTTCAGAGGCTTCTGATCATCTAAGTCAGAAGAGAGGATGCCCCAAAGGACTAATTCCAACTTCAGGGCCTCCTCATGATTTCACATTGGATTATCAAAAGCAGATGCTTGGCTATTAGCCACAAAATAAATGGGCTTATTTAAAAGAAATACCGAGTGCCCCTGTTGCTCCTGCAAGAGTCATGCAAACATATTCTTTAATGGTGAAGCCACGTAAGTGGTTCCTGTGGCATTTTGGAAAGTCACACAATTTGATAGCTGTTGCAACAATGACTTAAGAATTGAAACTTATTTTAGAAGATGTTGGATTTTGTCTTTCCTATATCTTTGATATCCCAACTTGTTTTGAGGGCTTTACAAAGATGTACTGCAGGACAAGGTGAAAAAAAACTTTAAAAGCCCCTTACAGTGTAAATGAAATTTATGACCCCTTATAATCTATGCTAAGACTATCTAACTCCCCCAGTAACTTCCCTGACTCTCTATACTACCTATATTTCATGTATTTCATAGTACAACTACTTGGAAGTTGCTTTCCTTTAGATTTTACATTTTACAGCATTAAAAGGAATCAAAGAGTTTCCCAGTACCTGGATTTGTTTTAATTTGTCTTTAAAACCACCACAAATGGTAAGATTTAGAAGCTGTTACTGAGGTTGGTGTTCCTGTAAATGTCTGTAACTTCCTTGTGCTGATTACCCGTCTTTCATACAAAAACAGTAGACCTGCCTGAAAATTCTTGTACTGAGTTACGTTTTCCTCATGTTGTGATCTACTGCCTGTAAATGTGTATCTGCTAAACTAGGCTGTGGTCACTACTGGTGTTTTCAATCCTTTGGCCGCTATTTAAAGAACTGTTTTATCTGTTTATGGGTTCAGGGGAGCTAAACAATCTTTGTAAGTGAGATACATTTATAAATGGGATGTGTCATGTATAAATGGGATGTATTATTAATATGTACTGTCAACAGATATTCTGGCTGAGATGCAAAAATGCTTTAAAACAACAAGTGGGATTGATACACCTGTCATATTAAATATGAAAAATATTTTGTTTCCACGTTGCCATAAAAGTTCTGTTTCTTTCTCTGTCGGGTATTCTTCCTTTCAACTCCCACTGGGGGCACTCTAATGCCGCTGCCAAAACAGATTTCACGAAGAGGAGACTTGCCTTTTACGTATTCCACAGCAACACCTAAAACTGTGGCTGACTAAAAATACGTCGCAATGACTCCTAAGAGCTCCTCTTTGAAAGCAAGCACCATCCTCATTTAGAGGAATTCTGATAGCCCCCACCCCACTCCCCAATGACGAAACTGAGGCTAACTCTCAGGAAAATTCACAGCGTGTTTTAAATGAACTATTCACACAGAAGTGCTTTTAGACAAACTCTTCCTCACCAGCACAGGATTCAGCACAGGACACAACGTAGCTGAGAAACTTTCTCTGCTGGTACCCACATACAGACAGCCGGTGTTTGGCAGAGAGGGAGTAGCTCTCATGTGGCTATACCATCAAGTAGTAATGTGACCAAGACAGGCATTTATATCAAACCCACAGTAACAAATCCTGTATGCCAAACCTGACTCCTCATTTATGCACACATAGCTGCAGTTGAGTATTTTGTGGGAAGTAAACTGCACCTTTAACATTACTTTTATTCTGCCCCTCTTTCTCTTAGAATCCACCTAGACTTCCTGCATACACCAGCTTTTTCTTTCACAGCAGAAAACAGGACAAAACCCTACCTATAGCAGGCTATAAGGCTAGAAAGCTATTTTGATCTACTTATGTAAACTTCAAAGTGCTTGGTGATGTAATTTACGACTTTAATAGGTTATGCCACATTTAAAAACAGAGTTAACTGTAACAAGCAGTGGAGAAACTGAGAAGCAATTTGTGTGCACACTTATCAGTAGTGTCCGTGACAAATAAGCTGGGTTTTTTCACCCTATGTGACTATTTAAGTCTGGTATTTAAGCTCAAATTCTTTTGCATACTTTTCTCAATAAGAAAAAATTATAATCATCCTTTCTGAAACAGATACAAATAGTATTTTGGGCTTTTCATCACTTGAATCAAACTACAATACTAAGAGGTTTTTACTCTGGGGCAGAAGCACTTTAAACAAAAAGGAAAGAAAAAAAAAGGGCAAAGCATTTTATTACAGGTCACATTTTCTCTCTCACTTTTCATTCTGCAACACAATATAGCCTCTTATTTCTAACCATAACATAGGCTAAAATGTATTAAAATACTATAAAATACTATGTTACCTCTCTCTGCACAGTCCTTTTCTATTAATTCCACCTATGAAATTCCAAGCTGTATTAAATCAAATGTGTTTAATACTTTTAACATGGTGAATCTCTCCATACAGTCACTTTCTATTAATTCTACCTATGAAATTCCAAGCTGTATTAAATCAAGATAATATTTAATATTTTTAAAGGGTAAATGCTTGAGTTAACTTGACAAAAATACAAGCTCAATCTTTGTTTCAAGCCTCTCTTGTAAATCCAATGCATCATGTATTATTTGGCAGCTCTCTGAGATGTGCAGTATGGCAAAAACCTGAAACCTGAACCCAGCAGTCCATATCACAGTATAAGCTGACATACCTGGTCATGAAGATCTTGATGTGGCAAAGTTCATGTGCACATGCTTGCTTTGCAAATTTAGGACCATACTGCCCAGCTACCACTGCTAGAAGAAGTAATCAAACATAATCTCTACAGCAGCACCTAGTCTACACTTGCACATGTTTGTACCTGGGGTTATTTTCCTCCCAAGATCATACCTTGTGCTAAATTGTGCAGATCGTCCTGTCTTAGGATGCCAGGTAGATTTTGAGGGGGAGGAGGGGGTGGCCCCTTACAGGAAAAACAGCCTCTTCTGTTCTCTTTGAGGTCATCAGGTATGCTGGCATACAAATTGTCAGGACTGTTGTGAAAGCTGTATGAATCTTCCTCTTCTTGATCTTCATGTTCTGTCTCCTTTCTGCTGTCTTCTACATCATCTTTCTTTCCCTCATCCATCTCAGCTTCTTGTTGGCACCTTGATCCAAGTCCACATTGATCTCCTGGGTTCTGCGTGGCTTTTAATGCTAAAGAATGCATTTTATTTCATTTAAAATTTGCCACCTGGAAACATTTCCTGTTTAAAGGATTCCCACAGAAGCAACACAATGGCTTAATAAAACTTTTATGAACTGATACAGTAGGAAAGCTGTCAAATACATACTGTCAGTGAATAGCTCTTTAAATATTTACCAAATCAACAGTGGAAGTTTTTATTGTATCTTGCTACTCTGATACCATCCTTGTGCATGCAATGCTAAACTTTTCTAGAGCTGCTGTCAGAATGAAATCACACACAATTACCTTGCCTCCATGACTTGTATTACTTGACTTTCAGTGCAGCACAGAGCAACACTTAGTAAAATAAAGCTGTAGCTCAGGCAGCTGTGTAACTTGTTTTCGTACAATGGGTTTTGGGTGCTTATTTGAATCTTTTTAAAATGAAAAAAAAAACAACCCAGAAATGTTGTCCCTGGGAGACACGGCTGTATGCTTGTGGAAATGGAACTCTTTTGTCTTCAGTGGCCTGCAGACTGCAGAACAAGAATATAGTGGAGGGATGTGAAAGCGCACATTTTAGTCAGTATGTACAGCATCGAGATTTGGGTAGTCAGCCTCAGTAACATAACAGAGTAAACTATCCAAGTCCATCAGCAGACTCACAGTCAATGCATAGCAGGTAACACAAACCCCTTGAATTAGGTTTCTACCCTGAGTTACCCTTTGGTGACGCCTTGCTTTCGCCACTGATTCAAATGGCAGGTTAGGGCATTTAGCTGGCAAACATGGCCAGCTGTTCCAGTCCACAAGTCCGTGTTCTTCTTCCATGTGCCCATCCTGACGTGTTCCCATGTACAGCATGACAGAAACAGCGAAAATGTGATCGGGGCTAACCAGGTTTCTAGCTCTCATTCTCACAGTGTCTATCATCTACCCAGATGTGCTAAAGCAACCAGATTAAATTTAGCAAATAAGAAATATCCTTTTCATACAGAATATGAGACAGTTGAGAAAACAGAATTGTCAACAAACAGGTAAGATACAAATAGGATAAAGTTTAGCTTTATTGATCCATGATACTGCAAAACATATGCAAAATACACACCACCAGTAAATGCAAACCAGAAATTTTGTTTGCACTTTTCAAGGGGAATGTGCATGGTCACACAGATTGTCAACAAGACATGCTTAGATGTATGAACATCAAGCTGCAAAATGTCTACTATCTGTGTCTTCAGGACTTGGCTGCCGCTGTAGGCAGAGTCTCCCCTTATATGAAGGCTGTTCTCTGAAAACTTGGAGAATTTATCTGTTTTATAGATTCAGAGCAGAGATCACAGATTTCCAGAATTTACCAGGAGGGGTGGTTGCAGTGAGGTCTGTTTTACTGGGTGGTGACTGTTACCATGACTGCGTCCCTCACCTGCCTTCCCCCTTTTCCTAGGATATCTGCCCTCCCTGGAAGTTGCAGTAACATGTGGAAACCGAAAGTATTAAAATAATTTGCCCCCTCTGTTTGTCCATAATCCCACTCAATACAGCGCATGCTCTGTTACTGATAAAGCTGTCTAACAACATCACTTACTCACAGCTCGTTGGGTTTCTGAGGCTAACATAAGCATGTAAGTGTCATCTTCTTCTGCTTCCTTCTTGCAATTGGTGAAGTTATCTGCTGTGTTAATCTTGAAAGAAAAATAAAGGAGAACAGTTGTTTTGGTGATATCATCTCCTACCTTCACATTCTGCTATCAATATAATATTCAGCATTCTACTAAGGGAGAAGTGGAGACAGAAATATCATGCATTTGCAACTATGTAGTGGCATAAGTACTATAGGCAAAAGGAATGCATATATCTGGGCACATATAAAGGACATAAGGTTCTGCCATGAAGTGATATCCAAATTTGCACAGCAAGGACTGAGGCTAATTGGTCTTTCCTTAGCACTGTGCTGGGCTGTCCAGACAGTCCCCAGCTCTGCTCCCAGCAGTGAAGCACTCATAGGTAGTGACAAAGACCAGTAAACCAGGAAGTCTATAGGACATTACTGAATAGCTCAAGGGTGCACAGCATCCAAGAAATCTGTGGAGAGCCCATTACATTCCCATAGCCTAGTGGTTAGTACCAAAAGCCGCACGTGCATGAAACAGACAGAAACAGGACTGCAAAGCATGCTGACAGTTCTACCTCAGTGCCCAAATGTGGCAAAGTGTTGGGTTTTGTTCCTCTAGAAAGCTATTATGTTCACACAGCACTATTCAAAATTAACCTCAGGAGGTCAGAACAACAGTTCTCGAAAACGTTATCAATGTATTTCTTCACACAGAAGAGGTACAAACTTCTGCTCACCCATAGCCACTAAGAGCAAACCTGTAACATAACTACACACAGTTCTGTTGTCTTAAAATATACAACACACTTGTTAATTGCTGATTTTCAGAAACAACTGGAATTTCAAAAGGTGCCCTTTTTTTCCCCCCCAAGGAGTCCAGCAGGACCTTGATTCCCATGTAAGTGTAATACACAATGGAGCCCTCAATAATTATTCAGGAATTTTAAATCACAAAACGTTAACTCTGGAGTTTTGAATACACCAACCCCAAAGCAGGCAGAGAAACAGCATGGTCCACACATGATCCAGAGTGCAAGATGAATTACAAGCAGATTCATTCACTGTCAATTCATTCATTCACTGTCAATACAGACAGTGAAGTCAAGAGAAGAAACTGATGAACAGAAACTGCTTTCCAAGAGCTTGTCCAAGACTCTCAAGAAGTTTGTTCCTAATATCCTGCTGTCTCCTGGCATCCACAGCCACTGCCTCAGGGACAGAGTTTTCACTGTGTGAAAGGGGAAAAAGTTTGGAGAAATGGTGTTTTTTTCTGGGGAACTGAGAATGCCTTCTTCCCTGCTGCTCTTGTACACAGTCATCTCATGAATACCAGCCTTAAGACAGTGCAGCCATCAGTCTGTGCATCAGGTGCCTCCCTGGCCCACTTTAGCGCTGTTTTAAGAATATGCCTGGATCTCCACAAGGCTATACCTGCCTCCAACAACGAAGTATTAATCTCGGTCTTCTACACCATATAATGTGCAAATCAGTGCACACAAACAGAACTCTGTTTTGCCTGAACTTCCCCATCGTTTGTCTTGTTCCTCTACACTTCACAGAAATATGATACCTCTTCAAAGCCCTGAAGTCAGAGCTTTCCAGAATATTTATTTTCAGAAGATTTAGGCCTGCATGTGCTAAATGTAATTGCATAGTTGAGGCAAAAAAAAGGTCTTCTGATAAGTTCTGCATTTCTCCTGTGAACAGAGGATGTGTGCAGAAGAAATCAAACAAGCAGAGCTCTAGATCTATTAAGTTCTTCTGCTATTACAGTTGAGTACCATGAAATTCTTTTATCTTTGCAAACATGAAGTACACATGGATATATAGTTCATAGAATGAGGTAAAAAGGGCAAGTCAAGGAAACAAATGGCACTTTCTGATTTTCTTCTTTGGCATAGATATTTCTCAGCTGATGGAAACCTGGTGACTTGCAGGAAAACAACAGAATAGATATGATTAATATACATCTTTGAAACCTCAGTGTGTCAGAATATTGAAGGTCAGCCTTCCTGCCCTGCTAGCTTACAGTGGCTCCACTGATAATGCTGTATCTTAGGGAATTCAGGATGCAGTTCAGAAGTTTAGCCGCTGACGACATTTCCTAAAAGTCTCCTGGACCTGGGAAACACAGAAAAAACTGAAAAGATGGAAACAGACTTTAACTAAATATGTTTGCACTAGAAAAAGATTCTGTATAATGCACAAATTATTGATAAAAGCCTCCTCTGATACTGGGCATAAAGACATCATGCAGCTGAAAATGGTGCAGCACCTCCAAAGGCAGTGGAGAGTGTCCTTATTTAAGAATGCAAAGCAACATAGCTAAATCACAATAATCCTATGGCTCGGCTTGGAAACCTTGCCATGATGTCCTGAATGAATGCCTATTACTTTTAGGTTCTTTGATTTACACTTGGATTTCTTATTGATGTCAAGTCACCTTCCACAGGAAGAACTAGCTTTATGGGAAACGGGTATTACAAAAAAAGGTATTAAAAAGTTGTTGCTGTCAGCACAGAGCCGCTCACAACAGACTGCTGAAAAGGGCTCTGAAGGTCTGAAACTCTAGCTTTCTAGTTAGCAATAAAATTTCCTTAACTCAAGATGCCACAGGAATGCTGGAATGAATTGAAAGTCCTCTGAGAGGCTGATGATGTTTCACGTCCTAAGACTAAATGCCACCTCTCAACATCAAAACTTAATTTTCTTTCAGTTATGTATTTTAACTGTCTTTCAAAAAGGCCAAGTTTTTTAATAGCTTCAGAACTGTCCCTCTTATACAAAGCCTGAATTGATTTACCTCAGTTATTTACTCAAGAATGCCATTAGCAAAATTATTATAACCATCTTGTCAGCATTTTTTGCAACGCTTTTCTGAAAAGCTATCCTTTTTAAGACATGTTTTCTAAAGATTTCTTCCTTCTTATGCAAAGGATTTCTTACCCCTCAAAAATATTTCTCTCCAGTGAATATGTACTGCGAGGGAATCCTCCCCCTGGCAAGGGCCCACACCATTGTGTATAGAGAGGAGTGAAACATGAGAGAATTCAGAGGAATCTAACCCAACAGTGACATTGTATCAAGTTATGGCAAGAGTGAGAAGCACCTTCACTTATAAACAGTAGTTCACAGGTAAATACATCAATCACAGCTCACATTAGCCTTTATGTATAAGATATAAGTGGATATATAGAAAAAATATATCCATACCTTATATTCCTAGAAAAGAAGTAACACAGAACTCCTTACAGTACATTGCTGAACAGCTTCAAAATCAGATCTTCATGCTTAAAATTGGGCACGGGACAATGCTTAGGGTAATAATTCATTAATTCATGTGATTCGTATGTGCTTGATTCCATTGCTTTTTCCAATTGTCTCCTTATCAGTTGTCCTTTTCTTCCAGAAAATCGGCCCTTTAATAAGTTGGAAGGCAACTGTGTGTATATCTATCTACCTACCTATCGATCTATCTGTCCATCTCTTTTACACTGAATAATTACATCACTCGTGAGTATACGTTCAGACTCACATCTCTATTTCCTCTTACTGTACTGGTATTTCTTAAATTGTAATTTGGGAATTCATGCTTTCTCCTACATCCTCAGTTTTTCGGCATTGCAGCAACTAGGAAAACTGCTAGAGAAAATCCTCACCATTGCTTGTAAAATTCTTATGGATCCTTTTGACAAGACATTCTTTTTAGTTACAGCTGAATTAAAAAATAATTATTAGCCCATGGAAGTTAGTTCCCTGACGTGATGCAGGGTAGCTCATAGAAGTGCACTAGAATATTTAAGTTGTTGTATGGACTAACAAAGAGTTGCTTGTTTAGGCTTAAATATCAAGCACACCATTAAAATGCTGACATGGACTCAACAGTTTTGTGTCTCTGTCTTGACAAATCTGTCATCCCTTCTGTTCATTATTCTCTCATTTCTTGTAGACTTTGTATTCTCAAGTCACAGCTCTGTGCTGTCTGGCATTCAGTGTTGCTGCACCTGAGAGCTCAAATGCCACCTTGGCAAACCCCTTAAATCTGGACAAGGCACATTACTGCAGAACCACTTACAACGCTAAATGAAATGTGTATTCTGTGGGGCTCTGCAGTGAATCTTTTCATTAAACACCGGAACTGCAGACAATTTTCTTCTCTACAAGTCAGTCAGACTCTGCCAGGCCTACCAGGATATACTTTGCTGCATTCTCTCCACATATCTTCTTCTTCAGGATGAAATGATGTTTTTGCATCCTGTGTAAAAGATGCGTGAAAAACACCATGTTTTCCTTCCTCGAGACAAGATTTTCTTTCCTGAAAGTCAGTGCATTACTGCCTGAGCTAGGTGATCCTCTCCTCCTTTTCAGTACAAATTATCTTCCTTGTAGGCAGTATCTCAAGCAGGAGAGCACAAAAAAGGCAGCTCCCTGCAGCCAGTCTTGCAAAGCCCATAATTTATAGGATTGCCACAGGCCACATCTAAATTTTAATTCTAATCTTTATTTCTAATTCAACTTTCACACCTCAGTCAGTCCATCTGCCTACCGGTTTTCTTCATTAAGCCTTTTTCTGAGAGAAGCAAGACTTCAAACACTAGATTAAACTGAAGGTGCTGCCTTCAATTTTTAAGACAAAGACTATCTGATCTTCTTCTGGACTCTAGGACATTTCCAGCTGCCTGCTGGATAGCATTTCAGCCTTGCTGTCAGATATCTCAAAAATATTATCCAGTCACACTAAGGCTTGTTCTTCCAGAGCTGAGACAGATCTGTCTGCTTGATTTGTTTGTAACACGTCACCACAACAGTCCTTCTTATTCCACTCCCAACATTCAAAGTCTGCAACTCTGCCAAGAGGAGCATTGCTCATTCATGTGTGTCCTGCTACTCTGTAGCTCAGCATTTCAGATCAGAGGACCACCTCGGTATGGCTGTCCTCCAAGTGCAGCTTGGGGCATCTTCTTCTGACTATTAAGCAACAAGATGACATTGCCAGTCACCTGGAGTTGAACCTGTGTCAAACACCAGGAGTGAAACAGTTTCCATTGTGTGGCTTCCTTGAGGTGCACCAGTCTGAAAGACTCCACAGCTGCCCTCTCCCTCTGCTGATCTGGAGCCCTGATTTTCCTGGGTCTCTGAGAAACAAGTTGCCACGTGCTGGTCAAGGCTATCACCATCTATATGGACTTGCTAGAAAGGCTGTGAGAGCATGGATAGCTCAGATGCAAGTACAGTGGTGCTTTTAAAATTATCTGATAGCAACTATGCAGGTACATGGACGCCTGTGTCTTTGGGGTCAGTGCATCCTAAAGAAACTATCACCATTTTCTCTAAATACTATTATAAAAGAAAACCAAGTAGACATGGACTCATTTGCACTTATATTTTCAGTGGTTTTTCTCTCTTTTTTTCTCTTCAGTGCAGGCCTCAATACTGCATACAGTCCTTTCTTAAAAGTAAAGCCAACAGTTTTGAAAACCTGGAAGTAGATGAGAACTACGAACATCTCAAAACTTCATGTAACTGGGTAAGAGTATGCCCACCCATAAATCACCACACTGGATTGTAGAGCTGGAAGGAATACTGAAAAATCTATTATCTAAATTGCTAACAGGGTATTGAATAGCACTGGAACGAGGATGACTCTAATCAATAAGCCCTTCCATTCTGACAATGAATTGCTGAAAACTAGCCTTATAAAACATTTCTTATTACTTCTGATTACTCTTGTTAGCTGCATTTCATTGTGTGCCTTGGTCTTTCTCATAAAGTCCTTAAGTGCCTGTGCTACACTACTGGGAATCCTAGTAACCTGCTACAGTTTCTACTTCCTAAGGACTTCATTCTCCTGTTGGGGTTGTTCTCTTACTTACTGTACTTCCATTCTTTTCTCCTCAGTGAGGTAAGTTCGCAATTAGAAATGCTTTTTTTGAAATCTACCACTATTATGTTGTTATTTCTCGTTCTCATTACAGAAACACTGTATTGTATATGATATTGTATACAATAACGTATCTTAGATTCCTCTTGCCAACATTACTCTCTCTGGACACCCTCAATGACTTTCTCTTCTTTGTTTACAAAGGAAAGAGTCCTCTAGCTACCTCCTTCACCTTAAACATCAAAACCTTACCAATGCACTTAAAAACTTGCTGGATAATGTCTCCTGCCATACTGCTTTCCAGGCAGGTGTTGGTGATCTGGGTCTCAGAACAAGCCCACACATTGCTGTTACACAAACACTGCACTTTTTCCTGTTTACCCTTGACTGTGTTTCCTGAACAAGCTATGCTCTTTCATATAAAACATGTAAATTATTCCATCAGCTATCTCTTATATGAATTAATTCCAAGTTTGGTCACATAAAAGAACTGTATCCTTATCTTAACTTCTGTATCTTTTGAATTTTTATACAATTGCCTAAGTTTTTGGAGCACGGGCCTACTTTTTCTCTTCCTTTGGCTAAAAAACCCCTCCAAATGAAACTGTAAACAAACTTCTGCCTTCCCAGTTGGCAGACAGCAATACAAATCACTACAGATCAGCATTTAAGATTCTAGGAAAGGGAGATAGCACAAGCAACCTAAGCCTCAATTTGAGATCAACAAGCCCTAATATCATAAGTAGTTCTCTACTCCAATAGAGAAGGATGGGTTTTCATCTATTCAATTCAAAGCAATGGTATGGATATCAAAAGAAGATATGCTGGCTTCTTTCTGAAAAAGTATGCTGGATTCTTCTAAAAAAGGTCAACTTGTTAAAAAAAACCCAAACAACCATCCCCACCCCACCCCTGTTTCTACATCTTCTCTACTGCAAAGTGGAAAGTCTCTTCCAGATAATTTAAAAAGAAAACTATGAACCTGTTGTTTGTTTGTTTTTTTTAAGTGACATAAATTTTCAGTAATTTCATGGACTTTTCCATGTGACTTCCTGACGTAATAGAAAACTTATTGATCTCTTCACAAACTGTAGAACTGAAAATGAGATTTGCCTCTATTAAAAAAAAAAACAAACAAAACAAAAAACCAAACCTCATAGAAAACACTCATCTGGTCTTCCCACAAAATCCACTTTCACGTATGCTGTATAGATGTAGAAACAGATTAAGTATCATTCAAAACACCACCACACTTCACATTCTATGCCCTATGTTGGCATTTCTGATCTCGGGAGCAGAAAATATTTCCTCAAATGATTCTATTAGTTCATGTTTCATTACTGAATTATTTGTTGGCTTTGACCCTAACATGCTCATTTGGAAACTCAGCTCTCTTCCTTACCCAGCATTAAAGCATCAACATGATATATTTCCTACCCCTACACTGCTTCCAAGTGAATTCTGCACAGCCATCATTGTCTGCATTTTAATGTTAGCTGGTTTTGGGTGGGTGACACATCCACATTTTATTTAGAAAGGACTTAAATTCTGCAAAAGCAGGACTAGATTCCAACTCTCTTAAGTCCTACGAGAAGCACAATTTTAACACTAACTTTATGCGGTCCTTTAGGGTAGTTTCTGACGGACAAGCATTTCCACTTTGGTGCCCACGAAGACAACCTTAACTTCCAGTAAGAACTGATGTTGGGAGATGAGAGGAGAGAGCCTTTCCCAAAAGAAGGGGCTGTCCTTCTGGCCTACACTATGCCATCTGCTCCCAGAAAGCAGTAGCAACAATAAAACACTGCTTTCTTCTGTTACTAGATACCCAGGGACATGTTTGGCAGACTGTTTCTTTCCATGGGAGGTGAACTGTGCGGGCTAAACCAAGAGATCTGTCCTGTAGCCCAAGCAGGGTGCTGGTGCCTCTCAGGGGATGGAGTCCTCTCCTGTGCTCTGCAGGCTTTATCAACCAAAGGGCTTCAGTGCATTTCTGACTGATGTGGATACAGATCTCACCAGGCAGGGATTACAGAGGTTTGCATTGCTTAACAGACCACAACCACAGCTATAGCATCTTTTCACTGGGAGTGAACTTAAACACAGGTGAAAATGGTATAGAAATAGGGTAAATTATCTCAGAACCTCAAGAGAGAAGAAAGTGTTTTCCTTAGCTGGATGTTTCCTCCATTTCCCTGTCACAGGCATACAAGACTTGCTTTCTAAAGTATTTGTTCTTGCTTTCAGAGAAACTGGATGGAAACACAGTGGATGGACTTTTTTTCCAGCCCCAGGTGATCTGCTCAGACCACTCCTCAGACCTGCCAGCACTGTCTGCTTAGACTCTAGATGCAGCAACCAAAGTAGAAGGGACCTCAAATATACTGCCATTTGGCATCCATCTTGACAGTTATTGCTCCTTTTGTCTGACCCTTGCCATGGTCTACCCTGTGCTATACCCTTTGCCACTGGGCCTGCCCCAGCTTTCCAGAATGCAAAGGCGAAAACTAGATATGGTCCAGGAAATATCTGCCATTTGCACCCTCAGTACTTCATGAAAAGCTAGCAAACAATTTGGCAAACACTTTCCTTCATTCAGTTCCACCCACACCCCTGAGCTACAGCCTAGTGACAAGCCATTCTGGTTATAAAAATTTTTCTAACTCTCAAGTCTGCATTAATGTTACTAATATTCACATATTCTACAATGTAAAATATTCATCAAAGTATTGGAAGTGTTTAAGTATTTATTACTCATTTTTCCTAGGGCCTTGTATGAGCACCTGGAGAAATGACTGAAGAAGCCAGCTTCATAAAATTGATTGCATGCATGAGGACAGATCCAACATTGCTGTTCATTAGCTTTATTAATGTTAAGCACTTTTACTACCCTATTACCTTGCTTGATAACTCATGCTTGCAAAAAAAACCAGATGAGAAAACACAGATTTCTCTAAAGCATGAGCACAGTGAAACATTCAATACAATGTTATAAGCAAAGACAAAAAACACTTGGGAACCTAACCTAGTTTTAAAGCTGGGCAGGTGGAAAGCAAGGGGGGGGGTTTGCTGCACATGTTCTGCCATGAAATGCTGAAAGAGAAAGCAGTTTAAAGCAGTGTGGGCTGAGTAGCTTGGGGGCTGGATCCAGCCCTTGAAACACTTAAACCTGGCCTCCTGACCTAAGCAAGACTTGCCTTAGAGAAAGCCAAGAACAGCATATATTATCCGGCCAGCCAAAACTGCTGCCTTCTACTGCTTGCTCCCCATTTGCCAGAGCAAGCTGTGTGACGTGCAATGCACTCTGCCTTCTCAAAAAGCATGGCTGAGCCACAGCCAATGTACTGCGTGCTGCTGTGCGAGGTGGGCCTTCAGCTTCCTCCTTCTCAGCTTCACCAGAGACAAGAGAGCCTGCGTGCTGCAGTGCCTGCTCTACACCGCATCTTTGACTCATACACATCTCAGGCTGTGCCCAGGAGCTGCATGTGCAGCACGGTTGAGCCAGACAGATCAGCACATCCAACACCCAGAAATGAGTTAGAAGACCCTTCTCTAACTGTTTACAGAAAAAGTGCAGGGCCTAAAAAGTTCCTAGGATTTTTCTCACTGATGCTGTTCAGTGTTTTCCATGATTTCCTTTCAGTTTTCCATGCCTTATTGAGGCCTTATGATACCAATACAAGATGACAGCATCCACAGCACCATTAACATCCATTAGCAAGCTGAGTGAGAAGCAACTGACCCAAACCTGTGTGCCACACAAGTTGGACCACAAAAAAAAAAAAAAAAAAAGGGTATTTAAGATCAGTAACTGTATTTTTGAATAAAGCTGCTCATTCTATGAACAAAAGGCAATGATTGCTCCATTACTCAAAATGACTTCTCAGAGTAGCAAGCTATCACAATCTACCACAAACCTCATGCCTTTTTAGTTTCTCATGCAGCTGCTTACACCATGTGGCTTTTTATCAGATGTCTGGATGTAATAGATGCAGCAATGTTTTCAGTTCTTAAGTATATGACCCCTACCCCTGTTACAACTAACTCCTAACACTTGGAAGTATTCAAGGTCAGGCTGGACAAGGCTTTGAACAACCTGGTCTACTGCAAGTTGTCCCTGCCCATGGCAGGGGGGTTGGATTAAACGATCCTTAAATTTCCCTTCTGATCCAAACCATTTTCTAATTCTTCCTCAGCAATACACATGATTTTCTTTCAAAGGCACATTCCTGTTGTGTAAAACTGCATCATCATCTTTCCCAGAGCACAGATTTCTTTTTTGGGTCATAGGTGTGTATAATTGCTTTATTTCTCTTTATAGATTTCAGTTTAACTGACCGGTTTCTGCTTTGTTCATAATAGTCCAACTCAGGAGTACTTAATGATCTAACGGACAAGCATACTTATGTTCTGATTAGACTAATCCTAACAAATTAATATGAATTTAAAAAAAATACTAAACTAGGCAGAAAACTGAGCAAGGATGCAGAATGACAGTAAAAATAATATTGTGACTTCCACAATAATTTGTAAAATTCCTTCTGCATATAGTTTGCCAGAAGTCCCAACAGCTACCATATTTTCTGAAATACTAACGTGTTAGAATTCTTAAGTCAATGTGCTGAAAGTATATAAATGGACACAACTACCACAGATAGATGACTACACAGAATAAAAGAAATGAGACATGAACCATTCCACTACCAAAATCTAATGATTTTGAAATCAGTCTGGAGTAAATGTATGACTGAAACAAATTACTTGCAGTATATTAAGAAACTAAACAAATTAAAATATCAATGAATACCCAACTTTGGGCTCAGATATTTTAATAAGAGCAAAAAGAATTGCTTTTTTTGAAATCATCTATTGTGATCTTAAGTAATTTCTTTCTGGGCTGTCTTACTAAACCATTTCATTTGCACATCTGCCTTTAACTTCATTACAATCAGATTTACTGCACTGCATATCACCCAGCTAGCATCCCTGAACTGATCCCTATTTGCATCATTATTTTGTGTAACTTCATACTTACTTTGTATGCCTGTCTATTAAATCATAGTAAACTTTCTGCAATATTTTTTTAAACTCCTGCTTTTAACTGAATTTCTGGGAAAAAAGCTCTTCCATTGAACAAATTCACCACCACTGAGAAACAAGCAATAAACAAAACACAAGCTAAGTAAAACACAAGCTAAGTAAAATCTTGGTGTGTAAATAACGGTATCTCCCTTTGTGTTTTAAATGTCCATTTATTATTATAGAGAATTTGTGCTTGCTTTCTCTCTTCCAAGCATTTGTGCTGTTCTCCAACTACTGAGTATCACGGGATTTTTCTTCTGAGCATTCAAAAATAAAATTCCTCCTCAGACTCATTTTAGCTCATTTCTCCTTTAATGACAATTCTTGTTACTTCACTTTTCATACACCCACACGACTTTTTGAAAGACTTTCAAATCTTGTAGAGTACTGATTCTGCTGAACAAAATATCCACTGCTGTTTGACAGGCTGTGTAATCACTGCAAACTCCACAAAAGCACTCCCATCTCACCAACAGGTTAATTTTTCAGTCCAGCAGGATAAGAATTTTTCTTGCTTTTCTTAATTTTTTTCTGGGCAGAATGATAACCATTCTCCAGAGAGCTTCTCTTTCACTTGATGGCAATTATACTGTTTGAACTTTCAGTGTAGTTACTAAATTACTGCTCCCTTAGCAGACCAACTGGTAGCAGAGAGAGAAAATGCTAATTAATTAATTAATCAATCATTAGGTAACATCTAGGGTTTGTGTATGCTGCGAGATGAAGAACCCTTTCCATAAGGATTCCCTGTGGGAATCTGAACAGGATTTATAAATATAGATGTACTGAGCCTGGCTGGAATGGAGTTAACTTTCTTCACAGCAGCCCCTATGGTGTGGTATGGATTTGTCACTTAAACAGTGTTGATAACACACTCATGTTTTGGTTACTACTGAAGAGTGTTTGTACAGCCTCAAGGACTTCTCTTTTTCCTCCTCTGTCCCCCTCCCAGCAAAACAGGCTGAGGTGGGCAAGAAGTTGGGAGGGGACACAGCTGAACACTGGGTACTCTATGCCATATGTCATCATGCTCAGCAATAAAAACGGGTGGAGGAAGAAAAGGGTGGGTTTTTTGGCTTCTAAGGTGGCTGTTCAGAGCCTGGCTGGGCATTGGTCTGTCTGTGGGAGGTGGTGAACGATTTCCTTTGCTTCACTTGTTTTTTCTCCCTCTTTCCTTCACATACTAAACTGTATTTATCTCAACCCACACGTTTTCTTGCTTTTGCTCTTCCTATTCTCTCTCTTATCCCACTTGGGAGTGGGGCAGAGTGGGTGAGTGTGCATTTGTGTGGGTGCTTAGCTGCTGGCTATGGTCAACTCACCACACTGTATACCCCTATAAGTATACTCTGTAAAAAGGAACATGTGTAGCGTAACATTGATTTCTAAAGCATTTTAGGCTATGTCAACTGCAGCATCAGCCACTATGCAGTGAAGACTTCCTTCCATCAGTTCATGACAGTTCTCAAGAAGCTGCTGTCCAGCTCAAAACTGCTCTGGCATAGCTTCATCTAGATTCCTAGCACCTCCAAAAGTCATCCTGTAATGGAACAAAAATGCTATACCTACTACAGAGGTTCCTCAGCTTAAAAGACAGACAGCATTTGCAGCGCCTGAATAATACAGGAATAAGGCAGAATTTTAGATCTCATATCTATTTATTTCTGCTTTTATTTTTCCTAGATGGCACATAGTAAAACTTTTTTTTGTTTGTTTGTTTTACCCAAAGCAAGAAAAAAAGCTTATTTGGTTCTTTTAGACAGCCATAATATGTACAGGTAAGAATTTTGGCTTTGTAAAGCATAATTACGTTTTAGATGACCATAATATCATATAGGGGTGTCAAATGTTTCAAATACTGCAGGCGCACAGCAGCTAAATAACAGGTAGATAGAAATGCACCTGAAAGGGTAACCAGCTAGTGGAAGAGCAACACTTGTAGAAAACTTAACATTTGCACAAATGAACAGCTTATGCTTAATAAAGAAGAGTAAATAACTGGCATTTAGCAGGGTTTTTGGCCACTGAAATAATCAGTGACTCTATCTCAAAGGAAAGGAAGATGATGGAGAGGACACTGAGGAAATGCATCAAACATGCCTACAACCTGTGAGTCTTTCAATCCCTTTGCAGTGTGATGAGGACAAACATGGTCTGGCTAATGAAAAGAACATGAGTCTTTCAGTATGGTATGCTTCAAAGCCTTATGCTCCAGATTACTTAAAATTATGTCATGGGCTGGAGTCAAAGATTGTGGCATCTATACTGCTGGCAGAACATTTATGATTTATCAGTGGGTTCTAGTTCTCCAGCATCAGCCAATCCCTCTTTTTCTGCCCTGTATTCTATGTATACACTGCACAGTGCTGCTCTAGTGTGTTAAGCAGATGCTGTATTTTGCACCAGAAGAACTATGTTTTAGATGCTGTTGTTTGTCATTTGCACTCAATAGAAATTTCTAAGCTCTCTGGTGACCTCTAGGATTCAGCTCTTCACCCTGATCCTGCTGCATGCCTAGAAATTTTTCTTTTCTCACAAGAACCAGTGAGAGAGTTTTGCTGTCTAGCCAACCTTTTTTTTTTTTTAATATTGAAGCAAAGAGGAGAGGGATAAAGCGCCTAAATCTGTGAAATGCCATGGTGTTTCTAGAATATGTGCCACACAGATGTGCTATCAATAATCAAGAGTTTTCAGATACAAGTTTTTATATTCAGGTTCTTAAAATCATCTTTACATTCCTAAACAACAGCTAAGAAAAAGAATGAGAACAGTAGTTAAAATAGTAGTTATTATCTGTACTGCACTCAACTGTGTCAACTAAAAAGCTACTGTTCTCAGGCTGTGTATATACACACCAGCAAATACATTTTAGTGAAACATTCCTTCTGTGGGGACACTGGTACAGCATATGGTAAAATCAGGCACTTGATGAGAAATAAAAGTGAGAAAAAAGGTAAAACAATTTTCCCTTTGCAACATGTATCATGTAAATTAAACCCCTAGTTAATCAGATAAATAATTAGCCTTTGTAGAATTTAGTTTTCAAAGGCCAGCCAGGGTCTTTCTCTTAATTTTTAGTTATCTCTGAACAGATACAAACTTGGCACATGTACTGGCTTTCAGATTCAACTACTAAAAAACTGTTGCTAGTACCCTGGCCATTCTGCATTATTTTAGTTCAGGTATATCTTTGTATATAAACTGAAGGATAGTGACACTGTAGTCAAAACAACAGAAAGCAAATCAGAAGACAGGCTCTGCTAGAGACTTCATCTCCTTCTCTTTGTAAAATGGAGATGTTAATTTTTTCATTCTGTAAGCAAGTTTCAGGTCTTGGTAACAGGCTGCAAACTGCTTTGAATCCTTTGGACACCAATTTAAGTGAAAGCTGTTCTCTCTCTCTGAAAAAGACAATCTATGCATTTGATCCGTGACCTCTACACTACTGTCTCTGGACAAATCATTTCCCTTTAAGGTGCTTTGTTGCTTTCACATATTTTGGTGATGGTTTTATTTGATGGCTATATATTTACTACTTTCAAACTGTAATCCATTGTCTCAGAAATACACCTTGCATGTACAGAAAACAGCTAAAAGAGGCAAAAAAGCCAGCCTAAATTTCAGTCCATTTTGTGTACAGCATGCCAACAATATAAAGTTCATCTTCATAGCTTCTACAAGTCCTCTGACAATCCAGACCCCCAAAAGGAGGAGAGAAAGTGGCAACAGAGAAAAGAATACCAAGCTACTTTTTAAAAAGTCAAACCAAGGTACTTACAACTCAGCAAAACAAAATTCTTTTCAATGATCTGTTATGCAACATAAAGTAACACTGTGTTTCACTTGAACATTTCTATGGAGAGAAAGTCCTAATGCTTGAATGAAAAATTATACAACGTGGAATGTGAGTTCACAGAAGATGCTATCGAAAGAAATAAAGGTTTATTTGTCGTAATGTTATATTTCACTCTGACATGCTCTCATATCTTACGGAAAATACCCAGTCCTCTTAGCCTGGTTTGTTCTATGAACAGCAACAAACCAACAGTGAGCAGCCGCCTGTGCTTTGACAGTCTTTCTGAGAATAGATATATGTGATTTGTACCAGGGGCCATATGTACTTCAGCACTCGGTGACCTACTGTGAAACCTGCTGCAATATGTGGTCTCTGTCTCTAAACAAGAGCATCCTTCTTGAACTGTGTTGTTGCGTTTGTTCAATCTTTACCACAGACTGTCATCAGCTGCAGCTGCTTCCCATATAGACCCAATGCACATCTAAATTTCTGTTACCTGTAGCACTGTATTCCCCCAGAATCCTGTATGAACACGTAAGGGCTAAACAGCACAATGCACCGAACTATGTGCTATAAACCATACAACCTGTCACAGCTGAGGAATGGTTAAACAAACAGGAGTGTTTTGCATAAATCTGAAAGAAATACATTCCCTGATTGATGAATGAAAAACAATTGCTGCTTGCAGGGAACAGCCAGGTACTTGCTAAAAGTCGTAAAAGCTACTTTGGATCACATGGCATGTTGAGGCCTACTTCTGCTTCAGGAGGGCAAAAGAGACATAAAGACAAATTATAACTTGAAGGCACTAATATATGTAATCTGTGTTAAAAAAAGTTTGTAATTTTTTTTTTCTTCTCAATTTAAGGAGGGGAACCAACCAAACTTGGCTAATCAGCCTTCTGTTATGCTAATGACATCAGTATTAGAAAATGCTTAGTAAGCACAGCTCAGTAAAAATGTATTTGACAGCTATCCTAAAGGCAGCTGCTACTAGATTAGAACTTGGTATGAATATAGATCTCAAGTATTACCTTTTCAGTAAGCACTTTCAGTTCTCAAGATCAGAAAGGAGCAAAAACCAAAAAAGCCGAGGCAGAAAAAGACTATAAAACAAGAGAGAAAAAGGGGAAAGCAACTTAATCTGACATCCAGTGTGTGGCTTCCTACAGCATCACATTCTTACTTAATACCAGTAGCATTTGTCTACTGCAATTACCCTTGCTGTCACTTACATTTTTCTAATTCACAGTCAGGATCCAGAAGCTTAGTTAGTCAGTTTTATAATTTAGAGCAGTGGGCCAAGTTTTACATTTGGCAGACATACCTGCTGCATTAGAGTAAAACAAGATGCTAATGAACCTGGGATGTAATACATTAATGGATTGCTTTTTTTCTGCTTCCATCCCTCTCTCCGACACCTTGTAGCCCCTACTATCATTAACACAACACTATATAGCAGTAAAGCAATACAAGCAAGCAGAGATATTGGAGTTAATAAGCAACTGGATTCTACCTTTTCACTTCAGTTTTTTCCAGAGCGTTTTTTCCCTAACAGGTCACATAGCAATTTTTAACTAATTTGTTCCCCTCCTTCTCCTCTGCTCTCACGCAGAGCAGAAAGTAGCTATTGAGTGTAAAGAGAAGGTAACTTTACAAGAGCTCAGGAGCTGGAAGGACCCCAGCAGCAGAGGGGAAGATCAGCAGCAGTCAGTTACAAAAGGAGTCCCATTTTACTCTTTCCTCTGGGGCCTCTGCCAGCCACGTTGCACACGCCTTGCTGCAACATGCTCATGCAGGATAACACTCTTGGCGCAGATCTTCATGTGTAGTAAAATGTATGTCAGCCTCAAAGGGATTGTAATAATTTACATGAACTCTAAAACCTACTTTTTGTCTAAACATGTGTAGCAGGATAGGAAGAATGTCTGAATCTAAAGGTCTATAAACTCCACCTATAAAAACAAGTCTGTGGCAGAAAAAAAGTGTTCCAGACAAATCAACTACTGCTACCAACTATCACTTCACGGTGACTTGCCACATCTGACCTCCTACTAAATGCAGTTACTCTGGCAGGCAGGAATAAGAAAAGCAAGACGGAGATGGCACTGTATAACCTGCTGTCTGTAGCACTCTGGTATTGTTTTCCAATGGACTCCTGAGTGTCCTGCCTTGTCTTTTTGTTTTTCTGTTACATTGTAAATTCCATTTTGTGGAAATCTAATAATGTGTATAAACTCTGACATGCAATTCCTGTGATGGGCAAACTTTTGATATTCATGTTTCACTGAACAAACTCACAGTACGTTTAACTTCTTCATACAACAGTGTATGATGCTGAGGAAGCTTGGAAATCAGATTTATTGCGGAGGGTGGAAACCATTTTAAAATAATCTCTAATACTGAAGAGAGGTTACTTTTTGTCACAGCAGGCAACTGTGGAGCATTGAGAGATACAACTTTTCTGGTTCAGAGGAATGGGTGAATAGTAAAACCTTAAAATTCAATATATTTTTAAACTCAAAAACTTTAGCAGACACCATAAAGAAGAGACAATGCCATTGCAAGGAAATTACAGTTTAGAGAATATGAAAACCAGCGTAACTCAAATGTATTTCATATCAGTATTTCCATTTCTGCCTAAAATGCTTGAAAGGTTCATTTCGCCATGAGTGCTGGATGAACTGTTGTGCTGTTGAGCGCTGAAGAACCAAAGAATAATAAAAAAAAATATTAACAACATACCTAAGGGCAGGAGGGATATACAAGGCCAAATATCCATCTTTAAGAAACTGATTAAAACTACTCAAGCATTCCTGAAAAACAGGCAGTCACATGATAGATTAATATGAAACTTACAATTTTGCTCAATTTCCAGCCTATCTCTACTTCAGCAGCTAGGTAGACAGGATAGACTGACAGAAGAGAGAGCTAGAGGCTGACAGATGAACAAGGACCTTGGGGCACGAGTCATGAAGTTGTTGACTTACTACACTGCTAGGCACCAGTCTCTAGCTAACTCATGCTGAAACAGCAAGCAGCAAAACCCACACAGGAACAGATATTGTGGGAAAATGACTTTGGAGGGGAATTAGAGATAGCTGGGAGCTAATAGAAGTATAGCATTACAGAAAGCTTTTTAGAGTAAAATACAGCTATCACTTTCAGGATGGTTGGCACGCACGGAATCTGCTTTACCACAGCTCCCTATGCAACACACCCTGCCATCTCAGCACCTGCTGACAGAAGTAACGGAGGGTGGAGTGCAGTGGAGACACTGCAGCCAGGCCCTGTTGTGCTCCCTGCAGGAATGGGAACTTGATGGTCTGATAAGCTGCAGAGCAGTTGCCACATGAAGAATATATGAGAAGATGTCCACTGCTGAGCAAACCATTGTGGCTCAATTACATTCCTCAGATGAAATAATCTCACTGTAATACCAATGCACACCTCCATCCCAAAGTTACCTGCCTCTAAGGTACAGCTACACCTCACTGGGCTTGTGATACCCATCAGTAACAACAATATGTATGACTAGAGTCACTCCAGCTTCACCTAAATGTAAAGAAAGTGAACTGGTCCTGGTCAAAGGGTGTGGGGTGGGGAATGGGATTGTTGACTGAACTCCTGAAATACCACACACTGATTTAGTGTCACAAGGTTAGGTCAAGCTGGGACACCTTCTAAAGTTGTCAAAATTGATGAACGAAATGGAAGGATTCAGCCTTGAGAAGGACAGGAGACGAAGAACAGATGGGGAAAAGAAAACCATTATTTAAGAAAGAAGCATTCAAGTGAGGAAGTTCTGGCTGCAAGACAAGACTTGTGCTGATAAGGTGCTGCAAACCTCATACATCAACAGAAACTTAGTTGAAAGTAGGATAAAGTTAACTGTGGTAGTAGCAGATCATGATTGCTGACTCAAATAGCCCCCCAAAAGAAGGCAAAACCCTGCTTGGAGAGTATGCGTAGTTAGTAAACAACTCCGGTAGTGCTATCTGAGGATGTGTGCTAATGTGCATTAGAAGTGAGACATTTGTAACCAATCCTGTGTATGATAAATGAATATGCAATGTACTCTAAAGTATATATACTACAAAGTGAACAAATAGGAGAAGTTAGGGAAGGCTCCATTGTAACTTCTGGGATAAGTCAATGGGCTGAACCTGCCTTCTCCCCCATAGGGATGCCTGTTGGGCAAGAACTTTATTCTATGACCAACTCATGCTAGCTGTTAAGTGTACTGCTTTAAGCTTGTTTTGCAGTCATCACCAGCGATCTTTGAACCTTATTCTGTCACAAACTTGTATTTTGTGTAATAAAAATCTTCAGCTGAAGTTAATTTTGTATTAGTCTCCAGAGATTTGAGTAGTTGTTATAAGGGATTTGACTCAGTGATGCTGTCAGCAGGGGTCCCCGAACAGGTTAGTCAAATCACCCTCCGATACAGTGGGCTGTCAAAATGCAGGTAGTGGACAGGCTGGTTGGACACAAGGGTCCTGTCTTTCTTGGAAAACCGATAAGCTTCGAGGACCCCCCCCCCCTTCTTAAAGTGACAGATATCATCAAAACAGAAGCTACATGGCTTTGACACTTAGTCATGCCTGCAGTTCAGTGTTCCACGGGAAACTTGTTAATGCTTCATACATTAGGGTGGTTGCAGACTACTGCACTCATGTTTATTATGCTTTAGAAGAGCTCAGGTTTAATAAATGAAAACCAGCTCATGAGTACTGAGCAGACCCCAGTTGATTTCATTATTTCTTGACCATCAATTTAAATGGGATGCCTCCCCTTCAGCACAGCAGATTCTGCAGTATACAGGTGCTTTGCATGACTGATGCAATGGAAATACCAAAATAATACAAACACTACATACGTTTTCAGGTTTTTTTTTGATACTTCACTAAAAAGCATTTCACTAACAATGATGGTGGTTTGGAACATCTGGAAGGAAGGGGGAAAGAACTGAAATACAACTAGATTCTCTTGCTTGGGATCATCTTCTCAAGGTCTGCACAAGACTGATAATTCCTGAACATGCTGTCAGGAAGAAAACCACAGAACTGGACTCCATTGCCCAAGGAACACACACCTTGCATCACTTTGCCTTCCCATAAGAGAAGACAAAGTAGGAAAAAATAATATAATCATACCTCTCTCCTGTGCAGTTCAAGCTGCACAGTTTTGGAAATCATGGGGTCCTGTGTACCCTAGATTTGTCCTTGAAGTGAGCAAGCAGAGAAGAGGCAATAAAACGTTTAAGAGAATGATGAGAGAACAGATGAACACACACTACCAAACTCACTGTCTAATAACAAATGATTAAACACAAGAGACTGATGTTTTATACAGCAGTCCTCCAATGTAGAATCTCAGGATGGTTATTTATTGACTCAATTGAAATCTTAATAGATGAATGACACCTTGTTTCTATGACAAGGCATCGATATTTCTAGGGAGGGGAAGTTTTAGTACCTAAAGTAATACTACTTTTACATTGTAGTAGACCAAAGGAACTACCAAAGTTAACACAAAAGACTCATATTTTAGAGGGAAAAGTAGTGTTACCTGAACAGAATATTTCGAGGAAATATTACAGTGTTCTTCATCACAACCCATCTCCACATACCGAAATAGCAACTATGACTTTTCAGCTTAGTTTAGTGAAATAGGCAATTTACAAGCTTAAGGGACAACTTTCATTTACATTTTTATATTTCACTTTGTTTTGCTCTACCTGTTTGGCTGTTTAACCAGTCAAGACATTTAGATTTCCCTTTTTTTGCCGATTTGACTTTTTGATTGCCTTATATAATAAAATATTGTCAATGTTTAAGACACAAATATCCAGTTTAGGAGAAATGTGCAACATCCAAATTGTTTTTGTTAATGTAAAAGAAACAAATAGACACCCATGAAAACTAGAGCTCTGCAGAACCCCAAAGTATTGGCACAAGAAGGGCTTGGGGAGATGCTCTTGTGCCTCCACACAGACTGGGAAGCTTAAAGAATTTGTCCTCACAGTTCTCAGTGCAGGATTGTGTATCCTAAAACTCATGTCCAAACTACGCATCCATTGAGTTAAAAAGCAAGCAACTAACCAGAAGAAACCTGTTAAGACTGACAGAAATATTAGGGAACAAACTATCTCTTGTTTTGTATTTAATACCTTGAAGATCTCTTATCTCGTCAATGTATCAGAGTATCATTTACCAATAGATTTTCAGGCAATGTCCTCTATGGCCAGAAAAGAAAAACTGGTCAGAGAAATCCTTTGTGTAAACCTTTTGTTTCACAAAGCATCTACTAAGGGCATTGATCTCTGAAATACGTCATGCTTTTCATTGTAGTTTTCTGTCAAATATAGATATGACAGCCTAAAATACTGTGCATCTTCAGCCGTACCCCAAAATAACACACAGAACGTATTAACACAATATAATTACAATCATCTACTTCAGCACACCTTGTGAAGACCCGAGACACATCCAAGTCTTTGTAGCGTGTATATGCAAACATGCGTTTGCTGAATTACAAAGCAGAAATTGAGCAGCCTAATTCTATTCCATTTACAGTAGTAAAGGTGTCACTTATCAACTGTTGCAACATTTAAGTGAAGAATTCAGTACTTGAAAGGCATTTTTCATAAACAAAAAAAGTACCCTCCCCAAACCTCCAAAGAATGTATGACAAAATTATATATAGCCACCCAAAAGAGACAAAATGAAAGGGTTACATAGAAAGAGAGTGAGAAAGAGAAAGAAATAGAAAAGCAAAAACAACATTAAATCAAGCTATGGTGCTTTTCAACAGAATAGTCAGTGTATTATGCCTCCTCTTCAGGCAGAAGAAAAGATAACTTTCACAACTCCAATTTAGCAAGTTAGTTAATGATCTCAATATGCAAAGATGGTTTTGTATGTACACACACGTGTAGTATTTATGAAGCCGCTTATGACATTTGTGGCTGAAGGTGAATAATCATCACATTACAAGCAGTACTTCACAAATGTAGCAATTCCTTAAACATCAATGGAGCAGC
Source organism: Falco cherrug (assembly GCF_023634085.1). Lineage (NCBI taxonomy): Eukaryota > Metazoa > Chordata > Aves > Falconiformes > Falconidae > Falco > Falco cherrug. The sequence continues at coordinate 70,860,610 of NC_073697.1, forward strand.
GGAGTCACCTCCAGTCTTTCGCACTTAGCAGACCCATACAAAGACAAGTGTTTTTGTTTCTTTTGTGGGGCTGAAAAAGAAAAAAGAAATTGATAGTATCTGGAGATAACTGCAGTGACTCTTGTGAAAGAACTGGAAACAACAGAAAACAGAAGATACTCTGGGAGCTTGAGTAAGCGAGCAATTGAAGAACCATCCTGATAGTGTACCAGGACTAAATTTGATGCATAAGAGCGATACCGTGCATGCAAAGGAAGGGTAGCAGCTGACCTTCCTTGACCAACAAACAGGAACAGTGGTATATATGCAGGGAGGCAACTTCCTACCAAGACACAGACACAGGAGAAGTATACAAGCCAGGATCCAACAGCACTGAAGTAAACAAGTTTTACACTGGCTTCAATGGATCTCATAGCACTGATGCAATTTTTACCTCCTGTCACCCACAAACATCATCACTTAAACTTCCTCTTCAAAACCAAAAAGTTAGCACTGGAAAATTTCTATAGTGGTGAAGAAAAGCATGTTATCTTTTACCAGACTCACAGTATAGAGAACATCTTGCTATGTTTTTATCATAGCAGACCTGTAGAAAAAGGTTCTGGCAAATACAGTCATAAAGTGGCTTTTTATCCTCCTCTTGTGTTCTGAGATGGTTAAAAAAACCCAAAAACCTGAAGCTGAAATGTGTGGTTTTTTTTTTTTAAATAATCAAATTCTGCTCTTTTTCTGTAAGCTAGAGCTCTTAGCTATCTACACAAGGTGCTCAACGGTCTTGATTATATCCTGCCTGCTGGATAGCCACATCTCTGGTGTCCTATAATGCTTAGGGCTTTTTTTTTTTTTTCATTTTTCTTAGATCTCTCAAAAAATTCCAGTTCCCTTCTCTAGTGCTCCTGCTAGGTAGAGACTGGCTACTACAACCTTCTCAGGAATGCAGTACAAGGGCTGTAAGAGCAATATATAGGTCAGGAATGTTGGCTCCCAAGATCCCGTAATTTCTTAGGCATTATCAAGAGCTTCAACCTTGTGCATATGGGGAAAAGTTAAAGCCCGCACAGCCTCTAAGTTCTTCAGGAGTCCAGACCCTTTACCTAAAGCAGTAGCATAAAAACTATAGATATCTGTGAAACAACACATGTTCATATGCCCTACTATGCTTCAAATTCCTTGCCACGTTTCAGCACTCCTTGGGGCTAGGTCAGAGGTTCAACGCACAGCTTTTCTTGAGAAAAGGGAACCAGTTTCCCCTTTTTAAAGCAATCTGTTTCCCTTTCTTCTCCTTTCCAAACCTCCCTACTGCAAGCACTTTTGTTTTATAACCCTCATCCTCTTCACCTGGGGACTCTTCCATCAGCCTCCTTAGGTGATCCAAGTCCCACCAGCCGATCTGTTGCTTAGTTACTGCTCCTCTGTTTCAGACTCAAAAATGATCTGTCTGGGGCAATAGCCAACTTTTTGTAAAATATCGCTCTATTTAAATACATGTTCACTGTAGTTTAAATGACCTGTTCTTTTTGCTTTCTGGCACTGCAGATACTCTCCCTCTTCTCCCTGGTAGATTTTATAACAATATAGGAAGAGAGACTGCCAAGAAAGAAAGCAACCTCAATGTTCCAAGTGGCGTTCACAGTTTGATGCAGACTCTGTTCCCAGCACTGAAGAGAAGTCTCATGCTGCACAAAACCTGAAAAACCTCCTCCTGTTTTAATAGCATGTGACAAACCTGGAGAACACGCTCAAAATATGTGGTTTTGTTTTACATGGAGCTAATTGTGACAGCTGTATTTTGCTGTACTGAAGTCTCAAAATCCACTTATAACATGCTTACACTCTATGCTGCTAGGTGACGTACAAATGTGTTCTGCTGTTTCCAAAGAACTCAAATCCATTACAATTTGACCTTCTAACACAGCATCTTTCAAATTTCCCCAAATCATACCACTTTTTCCCCAAAAATCTGCATTTACAGGCCTGATTCTTATTTCCCAGTTGTTAGTTGTAAGCCACACTAACTTCCCCACCTGAGCTAAATTATTCTGGATTCCCTAAGCATCCATGAGTGGAGAATCAAGAAACTGAAAAAAATACAAAAAATGAGACAAAGTGTTTTTCTCTTCCTCGATTCCTACAGACAAACAACTGTCTACAACGTGAGATCTGAGGAGCACTAGACTTGTGTCTCAGTCTGTGTTCTTGGGAAGGTTGTTAGTGGTTCCAGACTGTGACAAAAGATTTCTCAAATTTCTCCCTATGTCCAGCCATGAATTTAACAACTGCAATAAAAAATATTGTTTTGCTTTGATTTTGCATTCCTCAACTTTTTTTTTCTAGCTCACGGTGGTAAGAGCAGTGTTGGCCATTAACATGCTGCCAGTTTACCTTGCAGATATGCCACCCAACACGTGTTCCTCACAAAGTTGCTACCTTCTTTTCTCCAACTAAGCACATGGAATAACTTACGAAACAAAGACAGGAGGCTGCTTGTGGGAGACATACTGACAAAGATTTATGGCAAAACCTTGTTTCTGGCCCCATCTATCAAGTAAGTAAATAGAAATACTTCCACTGTACTGTCTTCAGCAGGTATTTGATGTTACTCCTACTGCATCGGGAGCTGAATTTTGTAGACAGTTTTAGGAGAAAACAACATCAGGACCTTAATTGCAAATGACAATTTAAACAACAGGAAAAGAAAATGAATTTATCAACCATCTGGGCCATAATATCAGTGCAAAGTTCAAAAATGAGTATGTTTACTGTAGGAACTATCTCCAACAGCCTTAGTTTCATGAGACAGCATTATACTCTTGTATTATACAGTGCAAATGCTTGCAAGATAAAAGACTACTGACAGTGAATAAAGACATGAAAACTCTAGCCTCAACAGTATTAAAAATAATCTAGCTGATAAAGATAACCAAAAGTAACTTAAAATAGCTAAAAAGCTGGAAGCACACAGAATAAGCTCACACAGGAAACTGTTTTGAAATTGCTGTTCTAGAGGCCATTTTTGTTCTGGAAAGCAGTTTTTATCATCTGTCTGGACTGCTATCAGTGACCACAGATGAGAACCACCAGAAAGCAACAATTGCTCCCTTCCCACATGCATGTCCACATTTCCCACCAAGGGGCCTTCCAGAGACCATGTCTGGGAATCCAGGCTGAGGAACACGCTCCAGGGTCTCTGCCCTGTAATGTAAATACAACCTTTATGTATTTTTCAGATGCTGTCTCATAAGAGACTTTTATTCTGGAGGCCATGTATTTTCCAACTAATGTCTTTACAGTCATAAAAGAGAATGAGGCCTGCAGGTTGACTGGAAAAACATTTATTGCCCAGAAGTGAAGGACCATGAGGAGCTGTGTTCTGTGCACCCAGGTATGCCACCACTGCCATTAGCAGGACTGTGGGCCAGGTGGAAATTCAGGACAAGGCTCAGATGTGTTGCTCTAGGAGTGTTGTTAAGATTCTTGGAGATTATCAACAAGGTAATGAAAAGGGTAGCAGGGCACAATAAAGTATGAAGCTCAGCTTATGCTAAATACAAAGTTTGCTCTCCTTCCAAATCCAACCACATTCCTTTTGTATTTATATTGTGGCATTTGACATACTCACATTACGTGTCTGTTGTATTTGTGCTTCCACCCCTCAAAAATAGCATTGTGAAACAATAATGAAATTTCAATGAAACAATATAAAAAAGAAGAAATACGAAGATTTTCAGTGAAAAAAGAGAAAGCTTCCACAAGGGACCTTACTACTGCTATCAACTCTTACACTGAAAGCTGGAAGATAATACAGTAAGGAGTGATAATATATAAACTTAAAATAGAACAAGCAACATATAGCTTAAAGATGTTGAACATTTGTGACTGCGTACACAACCCTTGACTGTATTATATTCTGTGGGGCAGATCCTCAGACAGCCATTTGGAGTCCTGAAATGAATTATGTCAGCTGAGGAGCTGCTTTATGAGAGTTTGAAGCTTAAATTAAACTGAGAATACCAATACACTTATTTACTTCTGTACCTCTTGACTAGAGGTCCAGTTATTATTCCAGGGATTTAATGGACTATATTCATGACTCCTGATATTGTTCAATGTGCTATTTTAAATTATTCACCACAGTATAAAAAGTTAACTTCTACAAGTAGCTGCATACCCCACTGTCCCAATACATTATTTTCTTGACTGGTTACATTCATTCCCCCAATACACACATACACACAGACTGATAATTCTGACAGAGTGGAGTAATGTTCACATCGCCACTAAGATTTTCTGTTTCCTGAAAAATGCACCTTTATCCTGCATTATTTTTTATATTAGGGAAAACAAGAAAACACAAAATGCAACGTCTCCATGTCAGATTGGTATACGTATCTTCTTGAAGGCAGCTAGTCTCAGGACAAAGAGCTGCAGACAAACCATGCCTTGTGTTTAGTACAGGGTTTGACCAACAAAAGTAACTTCAAAGCTCCATACAAATTCTTCTCTGATCTCAGATTTTCTTTGTATTCAGCCTATGTATTAAGCTGTATCACACACTCAGAGTCCCCTCTTACCAAAATATTAATTCAGTGTACTGGGAGGAAAACTGGCATCCTAGTTAAAGCAAGAGAGTAGTAATAATCTTGTTTTCTCTCAACATTCAAAGAAACTGCAAATATTATAACCTGTGTGATATACAGCAAACACTACTGTGCTCTGTCTTTGTCTACAATTAAGGCCACTTGGAACTTCAAAATCAATGTGAGGTAACCACAAAGTGCACAGGAGTATCACTGCTGTATAGAAACATCTAAATCAGCTCACTGGAGGCTTACATGTAGCACAGTCTGAAACACACAGCCAATGTGCTATCTCTGCCCAGCTGGTGACCAGGAGTGGAAGACTTAACACGACATTCCCACAGCCATGCAAAAGTAGGATGAGGTTTTCCTCATTTCCCTAAAAACAGTCTAAAGAAGAGTAAAATCCAGATAAAGGTATGCAGCCATCAAAGACTGAAGCCTATGGGGAAGAATTTGGGGACAATTAAAAGAAGAAGTGGGAATTAAAAGTCATTCTCCCATTTTGAAGTTGAGAGATTAAGCTGTAGCTGCCAGGGTGCCTTTCTGCAGGATACCTTAGCTGCCTCTATGCCCACTTTGATATGCAATAGACAGTGCATTTTCCACTCCTCTCATGTACTGAAGCAATTTTTATTCAACACACCACAGTCCAATTCAGCTTTGTTAAAGCAGACAGTTGAAGAGAACAGTAAAGTTTTAGAGGTGCAGGTATGTATCATGCACACATATGCCTACATACCTTATTTGCAGCGACAGAAAGTGTAGACCTGTCCCACACTGCTTTACCACCAGCTCTTTAAAACAAAACACTCTGAACAATGCCCCTCTGTTAATTAACAGTCCAACAGCTACAGGGTCTGTCTGTGTTTCATGTTTCCCCCCCCAAAATGCAAATCTCAGCCCTGAACAACGAGACCCAAAATAGAATTCTGTACAAGTAATGCAACAGCACAGGGCTTGTGTCATTTACTGATAATGACTACTACAATTATTTTAATTGCTTTCCTGTTTATAATTTTATGCACACGTTTCCTTAAGGAGGGAATATTTTTTAATATAAACTTAACAAGAAAGACATATACTAAAAGATGCGAGCTTAAATTAAGTTTTCTGATCTCAAACAATAAATTCCATGATAAATTCACAGAAAAAATGCAACCAGTAGCAAAAGAAGATTAATAGGAGGATTCCAGCCAAAATAGGCTTTTGTAATCTGGGGGTCTGACAGTTCCATAAAAAATAGCGGACAAGAAGAAATAATGGCAAAGTTACAATCACAATAAAGGTAGCATATAAACTAGGTCTTTCAAAAGATAATGCTGTGTGTGGAACTTTGCACCAAAATTTCTTGAGCAAAAAACTGACTGCCTATAAAGTTATCTTTTGCTTCTTGTTCTAGTACATATGCAAATGAGAAAAAACCACAGATTTTAAAATACACAGCAAACTGGCCAGTAACAGAATTTACATAGCCACCTGAACAAAACAGGAAGAAACTTTATAGGGAACTATAAACATAGTCATTTATGAAAATCCACAACTAGCACTCATCTCTGGAGGACTGTCAAAGAATTCTGCTGTAAATACTGAAATAGTATCTTATAAAAGGAGCCATAATCCTGTTCTTCTCTTTGAAATTTAAATGCTGTTAAGTGTCTTTGCTTCTTTTAGTTTGGGGAATTGAGTATCACCTTTACAAAGGTAAAACTAGATAGGCAAATTCTGCTGTCAGAGCACATGAAACAAAGAATATTAGTGAGTCTGAACCCACCTTCCTTCTCCACCCAACAAGTCAGTCAAGGGCCAATGTTAGAAAGGGTTTGATATCAGCTCCAGTTGCATGTCCTTTTTCTAAAAGCCTGATATGGCTCTCATTGCACTGCTCTACTAGAAAGTATTACCACATTAGCCACTATTACTACTTACCAACCCTCCTGGAATCCCCAGGCAAACAAACTGCCTTACAACTTTTAATGCCATTAGAAAATAAATATGAATATACTGCATCAACCCAGTCCTAAGAGCAGACATGGGGCAAAACACCTGCAGTGCTCTCCATATTCACTGTTGTGGGCTCAAGAGATTTCCTGAGCTAAATATGGTTTCCCTGTATGTATTCACCCACAATGATTTTCTCTTCCTAGTACTATCCCAATCTCCCTCTGACTTAAGGGACACACCTTTAAACTCTGAGCATTCACAGCAGCCTGTGGCAATGATTTCCAGCTGTATATTGCCTGCTCTGTGAAAAATAATCTGTCTTGAACTCTGTTCTTAACCAGTTTCACCCAGTGCTCTCCAGCTCTTGGACCAGAAGAGAGGCTGATGGAGGGATGCCTATCTCCCCACTGCCTGCCCCTCAAGATGCCTCTGTCCCTCCCCTCTTATATTCCCCACCTACTGATGAACACCACACACATAAAGCAAGTTCTTCCATAAGCATATATTCTGACAGAATTGCATCAGCCTTGGCCCAAGACTGATAAAGGAATCCTAATTTTACCTATATTCGCTGTTTTTACCATGATTAAAAATTGATTAAAAGCCCTGTCTCAGCACTCATGTAATAGTATCTCCTTTTCCAAAATAAACTACGAGCTTGTTAGCTGACAAAAATATCCTGCCCTGAGAGCTGCTCCTTTCCTAAGTAAATTGCACCAAGCAACTCAAGGATCTGTAAAATACTACTACTGCTAAAACCTCTCCTTGACAGATTTGTCATGTTCTTGACAGAACTGTATTTTATTCTTCTGAACTTCAAAAAAGTGTCATAAAAATCCTTCTTGCTGTTTCTGAATTATAAAATATAAAAATGCAAACAACATTCTTCAGTTCTATTCACATCTTGTTCAAAAGATTTCATAAAATATTTTCCTGGGACTGGCATTATAGAGCAACTTTTTCTAACAGTCATAAAATCATGGAGTAACTTTTGTCAACATGACAATCTTTGGTCACTAAAATTCACTTAACTGAAAATTTTCTCATTGTACACAGCTCTAAATCTAGCACGTTATGCCACACACTCCTGAGAAAACTTTACTTCTAATTTTAATATGGTGATGTGGGGTAATACAAACCAAACAGAATTATTTTGGTTGCTTTGCCCTCTCAGCCCTTACTTGGAATCTGTATCTCAGTATTTCCACGGCAGTAGTGAATAGGGCTCAAATCATCATTTCAACGTTACTCTACAAATACTGTGTTAAAGTGTACATGCTTACATTATCAAACAAAACTTGTGGCTTTGCCTTGTCTATGTTCTTTCAGCCTAATTCTCAGCTGATTTATACACAGTATAAGTAAGGACCAATCCCACTGCAGACCAAGGAACTGTAAATAAATCAACACCAGTTCCTAATGCTTCACACCACTGAGCTGTCATGCTGTATCAGCTTCTGCTTCTTTACCTTTGAAAGTCCAGAAAATGCAGCAAACTCTCTAGACCTGATTTCCCCCATAAATTAGAACTAAATAAACCACCACAATCACCATCTTTGTGTGTAACAATCATTGTGGACTTCTCCTCTAAACTCCATTCTGAAAAATCAGGAGTTACTTTTAAGGCAAAACACCCAACTAATTCTGATTTCACTTTTATCAGCAGTCTACCAGTTAAAAAGAATACGAAGGTTACAGATCAGCTATAGTGATGAAATCAGGGAAAGCTTTTAAAAAACACCATCATCCAAAGAACTCAGATATCCAAGTCCCACCAAAATAGCTTATCATTTTTAGAGTCATAGATGCTTTTGCCAATCTACTGCATTCAGCTAGACATGAATTTATGAGTTTTGTATGCTTTGTGTTTAATGTCACCAGGCAGTGCTGCAATGAACTTAGGATAGAGATCCTTTGCTGAATCAGAGCTCATCATTTTGCAGGAATAAATACTTTTAAAGCTGCCAGTAAGCAAGGTACCATAACTTCATTGAAATGGACACAATTTATCTTGTTCTAAATATCATAGAAAGCTATGAATCACTGAAGTGCCCAGTTGCTTCCTGCATCAGATCAAGGTTTTGAAAGCAAGACATTAAAACACGCCTGACAGTCAGAAGCTTGCATACGAATTCAGTGAAAGCTGGCAATGGTATTTTCTTTTCCTTATAGCTCTGTCCACATTTTCTGATATCAGCCTCATCAACTACCTGCCACAGTGAGGCCTGCTGTGACCCTTAGACAATGCCAGTGAACTGTTACTAAAAAACACTGTGGGCAATGCAGCTGTGTTTTGGTGCTAGCATATTCCCAATTGATTTTTCTCAAGTACACAAAATGATATTAAGTATCATTCCACTAGAATACAGCACTGCACTAATTTAGCATTTTGTTGCAAAATCACACTCAGCGATATCAAATATTACTACATTTTGGCCCAGGAGGGCAGAACAATCAACAAATGGATTTCATGGCTAGGAGCTCCCTAGCCTAGAAAATCAGAAGCCTGAGTGTTTGCCATCTTCCAGTGAAATCAAGCACCGTGATATACAGTGAGCTCAGAAATTAACATAACAAGGGAGGCAGGAACAAGTATTGTAAGGAGTGGGAAAAATAAATGGGCTTTCAGAGCCAGTCCTCATTTAAAACAGAAATGGTTTTGTTAGTTCTAATCTTTGATAACTACCTTTGTTCTTGTAACTAAAAGAATGAGTGTATAGCTTTCCGCTAATTAGACTGGAATGTATTTTCATAAGAAGGGTGTAATGAAGAAATCTCTTAACTGCATAGCATGGAAGTGGTGATGATTCTGAATGTTAATTCCAAATTACTACACATTATAGCCTACTAACCTTTCCCGTTGCATTATTTTCCAGGATATCAAATCCATAAAGTAACTGTGTAAGAATTGGGAGCAGACTATTCAAAACTTTCCAGTTGTTTCACAATTTTCTGATAGACTTAACAGCCTAAGCATAGAAATACCATTTCAGGCTGACAATACATGCAGTTTCCATGATCGCTACATCTGACAGATTTGGCCATCTGAATTAATCTTTGGCCTGGAAATGTCAATATTTGACTCCTCCCTATTTTTTATTTCGGTCACCTGGGTCACATGGGAGATCACTTCAGAATGATTACAAATGAAAACTTGTTCTGACATCAACTTACCTTTTAATCATGGTAATTTCACTACTTAGATTTTGAAGCTGCACCTAATTTGAGCCACTTTGCTGAAAGCACAAGGGTCCACTGCAAGCAACTTTTGTGAAAATAATTGGGCTAAATTCAGTATTGCTGTAAATGAGTATAGGAACTGAGTGGAAAATAGGTGTGAGTTGATTTAACATTCAGAGGGAATGGAGGCAGAAGAGGCGATGAGCTGCTCCTGTGCATTTTCTTGGCCCTCTGTGTTTAAGACCAAATTCCATGTTTGCATCATCCATTTACAGGGAACACTGCTCACTTGTCAGAGCTTGAGTTTGATTCCCCACCTAAGATACTTATTTTGCACACACATACTAAACACAAAATCAGTTCTAGTCACATCACCCTTCTATTCCACTTGTTTTTTACCAACTCAAGACCTAATCAACAGCTCAAACTACTATTTAAATCACCACTGAACAGACCCAATATTTGTTTTGTCTTACTTTCACACCTAAATTTTGCTCCACTGGAAAAGGTACATACTGCTGCAGGAATCTTGTGGAGACACTATACAGACTTATTTCACATTTTATGACATGTCTAAAGATCAAAAGACTCTTTGAAATAAACTTAGATAATTGACCACACACAAATAAAGAAAACGGTGTCTTACTATTTGTAAGAAAATGACTGTAGCAAGGTAGTACTAAATGAGTATAAACGCAAATGTACTTTCCCCCACAGTTCACAAAGGAGAAGAAAAAGATGTCATCTTTGCAAAAGGTCATATTTCAGTATAATTGCTTTTTAATGTATTTTATATTTGGTTTTCTCTGTTATGTCTTACAGTAAATACACTTTATTTTAGCGATCCTTAATTGGGGATTGTATTTACTAGAGAGTGAGAGAAGCAGGAATTACTGCTTTTTTCTGCCCTTTTTTTTTTTTCTTTTTTTTTCTGTGCCTTGGGCTCAGCTAAGGCATGTGATCTGTTTATTGTATATGACTACCTGTATTATATTAATGGAAATGGATTTAGTTGTGGTCTCTGCTATTAAAGGTATTGTTTATCCACCAATACTAAATCTGCAACATGAGACCCCCCCTAGAACTGGCCACACATCACAGGAAAAAGAGAAAACCGGAATAAGGAGTGAACTTTCTGTATCTGGTATGGTCAAACTCCAAGCAAAGCTTTCTCCTCATGAGCATGTAACAACTTGTGAGTGTACTGAGTAACAGAGCATGAGCTCACATGAGTGAAACGCTTTCCTCCCTGGAGCACAATCCCAAGGGTCTCTCCTCAACACTTACTATATCTTCTTACAAAATCTGCAAAAAGCAAACATCTTTAAAAGATAACAGTAGTTAAATTCCTTTCCACCAAATACTAAACGTTTCATCACAGTGAACTGGAAATGGCCAGATAAACCTAACCCCAGGTTTGCTTTTATAGTTATGGCAAAAAGCAAATGGAAAAAGTTATGCTTATGCATTTATTGGGGATTACCAAAACTTCTATGTAAACCATTGTGAATGATCAGGAAAAAGACTCTGTACTGAACATCTTGAAGTCCCTTAAGAAATATACATAATACAAAAATAAAAGTGGCTTCAACCCATTATGTATTTCCAGCTGAAACACATACTCCACGGTTCTACATTATAATACCATGACTAAAACCAAATTCTTACACAACGTTCTTGCTATGCTACCTTTGCGAATACCTGAGCTATTGTACAGCTCAGTTGTTTGAATTTCTTCCTCTAAACTATCTATTAAATGTGGTGGTATTAGGCAATAACATGTGTTGCAAGTCTTCTCTTCATGTAAAAGTGGTTTTAGTGGCAGGTCATTTTCTGTGTTTATCCAGCTTTGCATTTTATAAAAGCAGAAAACACTTATCATACTATTAAGGCAAATAATGCACGCCACATGAGCCTTCCTCTGTCACAACTCATTAGGTGAGCTGCTGCACTCTTCCAAGCAGCTAGACAGAAAGAGACATGTCAAAACATGACTTCTTCAGGCTTGGCTTTTAGGATTTACTTTGACAGAAAACTCTGAAAAAAATTAATTCACAATGCTGACAATTCAGGTAAATTATAATTGCATCTACCTTTTTAATATTTTTTGATAGGTTGGCATTGTTTCTCTAATGTATAGCTGCATTACACAAGTCCTAAAGATGGCCTATCATTTTTACCTTGTTCTTGTGGTGTCAATCAAAGACGAACTTGCTTTCTTCGTAAGTACTGCACCACAGAACTGCTTGCCAAGTAAATGTAAAACATGTAAGATGTAATTTTGTTGAAAAGTCTATTTTTTTAGATTATGTAACACCGGAAGCATCTGTATTTCTACATAATACAAGAAACAGTTTTGAAAAAATTCAGCTGTAGCTACTATTTCCTTGTGATCTGCAAGCTTGCTATTTTTACACAATATACACTCTTTGGAACATACCATTAAAAACACTTATTTTAACCTCTGAAGATTTTATTCTTCTGTCTTTCAGATTCTAAGCCAGCCATGCAGCTACAGTGTATAAGCACCTGACACAGGAAACCAGCTCCACTGAAAACTAATGTTTTGGTAGCTCAAGAGCTTATAACAATGCAGTTAAACTAACACTAGTACAGATACTACTAGTTCACACTAAGCAGAGTAAAAGGAGGATTGCGTCAATGATACACACATGGTTCTCAAGTCAGGTTGTTTTCCACATAGCCTTCAAAAAAATTCATACAGTGGTTTGGGCTGGAAGGAACCTTAAACATCATCTAGTTCCAACCCCCTCACCATGGGCAGGGACACCTTCCACTAGACCAGGTTGCTCAGAGCCCAATCCAACCTGGCCTTGGTTTTGTTTTTTTAAAAACCTAGGAGATCTGTTACTCCTCAATACCATGCAAAGGTAAAAACCTAAAGAATACAATTTATCAATGGAAAATATCTCAAAGTTTTCTCTTGTTGTCCTACTAGAGAGGTGTAGGAGAGCCAGATTGCTTGTCAAATATGCTCACCTGCCATATCAACACTCAGCAAACACAGCTTTCAAAAGGCAGCAAACAAAAATAAAAATCAAAACTTGATACTTCAAATACAAGTCTAGGAGAAAGTGTTCCCTATCCATTCATAGATCCCTTACTGCTACCTACTGTATATAAGCCAAAGGAATTATCTATAAACATCAGGAGATCCAGCCAAGTGGATGTGCGGTCTCTAGGATGTTCCTGAATGAACCCTTGACACAGATTGTGAGAAAAGACTATAGGTGTTCTGCGAATGGTTAAATTCTAAAGTTCTGTTTAATTTGTTTAATTATGACTAGAAGCACTTCATTTTATATTTTAGAACATAGCTCACAGAAGAAATCTAAAAAAAAAAGAACAAATAAGCAGACAAATGCTGAACTCATATGCATATTCATAGATTTTTTTTTCTCTTTGCAATATATATCTTGTTCTGACCTAGCATACAGGTAACAACCTAGACAAAAAAGGTACAAGCTCAACAGCCAAATCTATACTATTCTGCACACGCTCAGCTGTTGTTATGAATGTATCTTTTTTTACTAACCAATGATCAGAACTTTCTATTCTTTTTACTTTTTCTTCTTTTCCTGTGTTACCTTTGAGACAACAGTAAAATGCCAGTAGTGGGATCCATTTGGATTGCTAGCGAGTTGTTTACACAGTCAACTTTGTATTTTCACGGTTAACAGTTTCCAGTTCAGCTGATGTAAGCAATACAGACTAAAGACAGAACAGAAAACTGAAAAATCAACGTAATCAAACCCTAAACTGTACACAGAACTATGGCATACTGAGAGTTTGGTGGTTAGTGAATAAGAACAATAGGAATAGCCAGTTTCTAGCAGCCAGCTTATTTTTCAGTGCTTGTGTATAAAAATCATTGCCCAAAAGCCTTCCAAATGGAACAGAAAATTAAATTCAAGCCTGACATTTAAATACCAATGGTATCTAAGTGAAATGTTATCATCCTGAAATCTGACTCACACCCTTCTGATTTGAAGAACATTACTTTCAGTATGTTAAAACACACTAGTATAACTAATAAAAGGTTTGCCAGACACAATAAAATGCTGGAATCATCATACCATTGTCATTTTGTCAAGCAGCAGTAGCTTTGGTGGATTCTGGAAGAGAAAAGAACTCTGGCAAGCAGCATTCACCCCCATGGCCAAAAGCAACAGCTTTTAAACAAACTGTGGTCTCAAATTTTTTTCCCTTACCCCATTTGTCAATTGGTGATTTAAATTCTTCTAAGTCCACTAGTCTTTGACAGACTTCCATTCAATGTTCTTTTTCTTAATCTAGTAGATGGAAGCAATGCCAGTCTCTTCATTCGATTGCTTTACAACACCAAGTAAGCTCTGAACAACAACTACATCAATGTCAACTGGAACGAGTTAATCTAATCACCTCCACCTGGAGATGAATGGGAACAGACAAGCACTCAAGTGCCTTTCAGGTGCAATTGCTTCACTTGGCACCCATGGGGTTCTTCAGAGAAGGACCCTTCCAATGAAGTTTTGTACTGAGTCCTTACTGGATAATTCATGGGGATCATCTGCCCAAACAGTATCATACTCAGTACTGGAGTTATCTAATTATGGTCTTCAAGGAGTAGCATACTTCTCTGAGCATGGTAGTCAATCCACATTTTAACACCACTGATTTCTCCTTGTACGTCATTGGCTAATTAGCAATAATGATGTCTTTTGATGCATCAGTCTTGTTCTGGCACCTTTAAAACAATGTAGGTATGAAAACTTCTTCCCTGTTACTTCCCCCTGCTCACAAACTGCATCAAACTTTTACTTTCTGTTTTTGCATAGTAAACATAAACCCAATTGAGGCAAAGTTCTATGTGCCTGTATTTATTGCTACTTCTTTAATATAACCCAAAAACATTTATAAGCAAAAGTAAGCATGCTACTGTGGAACATCTTCACGTAAATAAAGGCCCCAAACCAGTACAGAAATTTCCAGCAAAGAAAATCAAACCAGGAAGAAAGCCCTTTTCTTCCATGTACCAGTGACTGAACAGTAAGAATCTCAATAAAATTAGTGAAAAATTAAACCAAACTGTTAACTTAAAAGTTAACTGCTTTGTTACTGCAAAGCTATTGTCACAGACGGGAACTCTAGTGCCCTATATGCTCTCACAGACTAAACCCATTTCTTTGCTTTTGGATCCATGAGTCTATACAGGGTTATTTCTTCAGCTCAGTGCTACCTCTCGTCTTTCCCTACAATTCTGCAATACAAGTGCATTTTTTCTTTAAGTCAAGTTACTAGGTAACTAATATTCTGAAAATCTGCTCTATACATTCTTATATTAATAAGAATTAATTATAGCATCCCAATGTAGCTTTGCTTGTAATCTATTCAAGTATTCTGATGGTTCCCAGATGAACTTTATTCTTTTCACACTTAAGAAACATCCACTGCATTTCTCATAAAGACGGTAAATTGTCAGTTGAAGGCTGATTTATTTGTTTGTTTAGCTGGGAAAGAGAAACTGTAAAGATTTCCCACCCTGTTCTGCCTATAAACTCTGGCTTGGAAGTCCATCATTCAAGAGAACATGCTTTGGCCTTTCCACCGAGACATTCAACAAAGACATCAAGTAACTGCAGTGGTGATAGTATTCTGCAAAAATAAGGCAAAGAACAAGAGCTAAATTAAATTTTGGCTGCCACCTTTCAGTCTCTGCTGACATGGGCTAGATCTGAAAGGCTAATCTAGACAGATGGCTCTGCAGATAGAAACCATCTAGTTTCTGTACCACAAAGAAGAATTTCTACACAAATCTACTTAACATGAAGCAAACCACTGAGGAGTTTACTGTTTGTAAAACAGCACTCATTTTCCTCCTAGTTTAATTAGGCAAGGAAATTAAATACCTTGCATGTAGATATTAGTCTCCTACAATAGTGTAAAAGGATGGCTTGAACACAGAACGGCTTAACCCCTTGGGTAATGCACAGCCAATCTCTATTAAAAGGAGTTGGTTAGCATCTCAAAAAGCAGGAATAGCTCCCACATTTGGTGGACTACATGCTCCTGGTGATATACATGCTATTCTAGTAATCATTTGTCCACCCCCACCTCTGCTGCTGTCAGCACTGGTGATGAGTGCCCAGCACTCTACTGTATGACTTAGCTAGTACAGAAAT
The DNA here is from genome assembly GCF_023634085.1 of Falco cherrug. Lineage (NCBI taxonomy): Eukaryota > Metazoa > Chordata > Aves > Falconiformes > Falconidae > Falco > Falco cherrug. Next base: position 70,876,493 of record NC_073697.1, read on the forward strand.
TTGAGCTGCTACTGTCCATCATCTGTTCCTTCTCCACCTACAAACTTAAAACTGAAGGAGAGAGAAACTTCCCACCAACACCCATTTTCAGACTTCAGAGGAACGAAACCTGAAAATATCCAAAGCAGCTACGATGCTTCTTTCTGCCCCGCCCCCCCCCTTTGTTTCCTGTATCTTCTGATTTTACAGGATTTCCTTTCTGCCATAGCTGGGACATACTCAGTGCTCTATGGGACTCAGGAAAGGAGAAGTGGAATAAAACCATAGTTCTATAAAATCTTGTGTAACAGATGCACTTGACCCCTTAACCAAACTAGCAGTAGTTTGGTACAGGCTCTGAAGGAGGTAAAGGTCTGAGCCGTAGCTGAGCCAAGAGTTTGGTACAGGCTCTGAAGGAGGTAGAGGTCTGAGCTGTAACTGAGCCAAGAACTCCTCTAGTTTCAATCTGTTCTCTGAAAACTCACAAAGGAGCAGAGTGACACTGTGAACATCGATGCGTATGAACTTGGAACACTGATCATGTGATTAACATGAATAATACAAATAGTGGGTGGTTTTGCCAAGACTCATTTATCAAGGAGTGAAGACAGTGGCGGGTACAAGGAGTCTCATACATACTGTTGCTATTGCACATAACTGGACTACGAGCCAACTACTTTATTCCATAAATATGACAGCCTAAATGAGCCTTTTTTGAGCTCTCCCTGCTAGGCAGCGTAGCTGCATGGTGGTGGTCTCCCCTTGAGCTGGGATGCCCCTCAAGGTTGCTCCTTATGGCAGAGAAACCTTTTGCCAATGGCAGGTTTTCGGTAAGCAACGGATATCATGCCTAACATTGTAGTATGGTAACTATGATTGGTGCCTTAGTAACTTTGACTGGTGCCTTGGTAACTGAACCATTGTTCAAATGACTGTGCTGTATGGTAATAGAGTGAACCTTGCCTTTGAACTTTGTTAAGTCACAATTTTACAGCATTGTATTAAACCCACTTTTGCTAATACCTTCGTGTAGTGGGTTTGCACGGCAAGGTTTTGGTAGCAGGGGGGCTACAGCCATGGCTTCTGTGAGAAACTGCTAGAAACTTTACCTGTGTCTGATGGAACCAATGTCAACCAGCTCCAAGACAGATTTGCCACTGGCCAAGGCCAAGCCCATCAGCGACGTGATATCACGCCTCTGTGACAGCGTATTTAAGAAGGGGAAAAAAAATCTGTTCAAAACAAAATTGCAGCGGAAGACAGGAGTGAGAATATGTGAGAGCAACGGCTCTGCAGACACCCAGGAAGGAGAGGCAGGGGGGTGCTCCAGGCACTGGAGCAGAAATTCCCCTGCAGCTCGTGATGAAGACCATGGTGAGGCAGGCTGTGCCCATGCAGCCCATGGAGTTAATGCTGGAGCAGATATCCACCTCCAACCAATGGAGGACCCCACGCTGGAGCAGGTACATGCCCAAAGGAGGCTGTGACCCCGTGGGCAGCCCACGCTGGAGCAGGTTTGCTGGCCGGGCTTGTGACCCTGTGGGGGACCCACACTGGTGCAGTCTGTTCCTGAAGGATTGCACTCCATGGGAGGGACCCACGCTGGAGCAGCGTGTGAAGAACTGTAGCCTGTGGGAAGGACTCACATTGGAGAAGTTCATGCAGGATTGTCTCCTGTGAGAGGGACCCCACTCTGGAGTAGGGGAAGAGTATGAGGAAGGAGCAGCAGAAACATGCGATGAACTGGAATCCCCATTCCCCATCCCCCTGCACTACTCACGGGAGGAAGCAGATAAATCAGGAGGGAAGCTGAGCCCAGGAAGAAGGGGGAAGGTGTTTTTAAATTTTCATTTTTAGTTCTCATTATCCTACTCTGGTTTGAGTGGTAATAAATTAAATTAATTTCCCCAAGTCAAATCTGTTTTGCCCATGACGGTAATTGCTGAGTGATCTCCTTTCTTATCTCGACTCATGAGCCTTTTGTAATATTTTCTCTCCCCTATCCAGTTGAGGAGGAGGGGAGTGACAGAGCAGCTTTGGTGGGCACCTGGTGTCCAGCCAGGGTAAAAACCACCACACTTTGACAGTGGTCCTTCCAGCAATTTACATCACCCATTTGACACAAATAAGTGTAGTCAGCAGGATGGCAAGTAGTATCACTGATTACTTAGGGAAACACGGAATAAGTCTGGGTCCCAAATCCTCAGAAGAATGGGCTCGTGACCACTGGCATGACTGGGGTGTTACTGAAGAACAATTAACATTAGCAAGAGGAAATATTAAAGATGATAAAGGTAAAGGAATTATTTTTAAGATGTTAGGCACCTACCTAGAAGCCACCTGTCAGGATACAAAAAACCAAAATATAGAGAGACAAGATCTGAGAGAGGAAATAGAAGGCAGGAAGACAGCTGTGTTATTACTGGCCCTGCAAATTGAACCACTATAAAAGCAGTTACAGGAAGAAAAGGAGCAAAAACAAAAGTTGGAAGAAAAAATCAAGATGATGTGAGGCAGGCCCCACACCTGCCTAACCCCATGAAAATTAGGAAATTAATAGTGTTTCCAGGAGCAGGATGGTGATATTTGAGGTGATCCTGATGATTATGATGACCCCTTGATCCCCTCAGTTTCCCCTAAATATCAGGCTAGAGCCATCATTAAAACCGAATACGTTCTGGTTCCAGTTGGTCATCAATGACAACTGCTGAAATCTCTTAACAGATATCAATACTAACACAACAGGATGCTGAGAAGCTGGGTGTGCGACCTGGACAGCAGAGAGTTAAAGTCACCAGAGAAAATGGAGCATGTGTTATTTGCTAAACCGCAGAATTTAATTTATGGCTCCTGGGCAAGAAGTGCCTGTCCTCTACTAGCTTTTTGATTAAAAAGTACTATGAAAATATTCTGTATTTTCATGTTTTAACCGGAAAAAACTGCTGCTTGCCAGATGGCAGTGTGTGGTTCTTCAGGTACCTATGCCAACCCCAGCAGAAATCAGGAGACTACAGTGTGTGTATTCCATGCAGACCCTGCACTCCCCGATTAAAAAATACTGTGACATCCGGTTTCTGCTGCTGAACCCCCCCCCGAATTTCTAGTGTAATAGCAGACTTCAAAAAACGGCATATGATTTCCAGAACCCACTCGCCATACAATTCGCTTGTCTTGCCAGTCCAAAAGTTGGATGTGAGACAGCACCTGAGAGTTGATTATTGGTGCCTAAATGCCAACACAGCTCCACTAACAGTTGCCATACCTAATATTGCAACTAATTACCTAATATTGCTGCACTACAAGGAGCCACACATCCATAGATGGCAGTGCTAGATGTTAGGTATGTTCTTTATGGTCCTCTTGCAGGAGAAGAATAAAGAGAAATTTGCTTTTACTTGGGAAGGTATACAATGAACGTTTAACAGGCTCTCACAGGAGTATAAACATTCACCCATGACTGCTCATGCTGTGCTTGCTAAACTTTCACAGACAATCTCACTTCCTCAGGATATGAAACTATACCAATATATAGATGATATTCTGATTGGAGGGACCTCCCCTGAAAAGCTGGGAGAAGTGGCAGAAGCAGTGTGGCAGGCACTATATAAAGCAGAAGTTGAAGTTCCAACTGAAAAATGCAGGGACCAAGTAGAGAAGTAAAATTTTCAGGTACTTGGTGGGTTGCAGGTAGTGCGGCAATTCCAGCAGACACCTAAAGTAAAATAGAACAATTACACATGCCCCAATCTAGGAAAGAATTACAACAACTTATGTGTATTTTAGGATACTCGAGGAAATATACCTGGAGTTTCAATCATTGCTCACCCACTGTACTCACTTTTATGGAAGGGAAAACCATGGAAATGGAAGCCAGAATAGGAACAGGCAGTAAAAACTCTAACAGAGGAATTAAAAACATATCAGTCACTGGGGCCAGTACACCCCTGTGGCCCTGTTATAGCAGAATGGCGTTTTGCAGGTACTTGGCTAAGCAGGCCAAAAAGGCCTTTAACGTTTAGCTTGACTGCATTTAAAGAGACAGAACAGAGATATTCTGAGTGGGAAAAGGGACATCTGTCTTTTTAGTTCAAGCCGTTAAACAAGTTGAGAAAACACACCAGGGGCAACCTGTTCAGACTAGAGGGCCATTTAATTTGCTAGAAACAATCCTAAAAGGAACTGCTCCCTTAGAAGGAATTGCACATAAACCTACCACCAGGTAACGGTATGCCTACCTGATGGGAGTAGCAGATGAAATGCAATTGACTGAAGGACATACAAAAATTTCCAAATTACAAATGCCTATAAGCACTGACCCACTAGTACTAAAACAGCCATTTAAACCATCACTGATTCTAAACGCACCTCTCCTCCCTGAGAAAACACCAACTGAAGACGTGGTTTACCAGTGCCTCAGCAAAGAGGGTAAATGGCAGTATAAAGCCACCACATTAGAAATTAGCACCAGCGAACAAGTAATAGAAGAAAATGAAGGTAGTGCACAAGCAGGAGACTTAAGGGCAGTTATTCTAACAGCACAGATTGGAGCCAGTTATCTTTGTTGAGTCCTATGCCACGTGGGCAGAAGCCACACAACAGCTCTGTCAATGAGAATCCCTGAACTGGGAAGTAAACAGATCTCCAATTTGGAGAACTCAAGATTGGCACCTATTACTAAATATAGCCAGAAAAACATCATGTAAGATGGGATGGGTAAAAGCTCATGCCAAGGACAATAAACCGGCCACAAACTAGAACCAAAAGGTGGATGAACAGAGTAAAACTAGGAAAATAAAATTAGTAAACTCCTTAAATCCCAAGTGGCATTGGTTGGGAGAATGACTACACCAAAGATTAGGCCACATAGGTAAAGAAGTGCTTTATTTTGCTGCAAGGGTTGGCCTATAAACAGAAAAACTCATGAAACTATTATTACAGAATGTCCCCAGAGTAGATTGAAATTACAAGCAGATTATCCCGCTAAGGCACAACCTCTACATATCAATGAAGGGAAAACTTTAAGCTCTACATGGTAAACATCACACTGGGCCACTCAAACCCTCTGCAGGATATCGGTATATCCTCACAGGAGTGGAAGCAGTCTCCAACTTGCTTGTGGCAACTAAGTGCCAAAAAGCCAAAGGACAAAATACAGTACAAGGGCTACTGTTTTTGTTCTTAAGTCTGCCTCCTCCTGATGTCATCCAGAGTGATAACGGCTCACACTTCTCATGTATGGAAGTGCAAGAATGGGCAAAACAAGAAATTCAATGGGTATTTCACACACCATATTATCCTCAATCAAACAGGATGGTATAAAGACCTAATGGCTTATTGAAAAAGTGCCATAAGCCACACCAGGCCCACTGGGACACTTGACTTTCCAAAGTACTTGATCAATTCAATAACTGGTATGGGCCCACTGGGAGCCCTGTGAGCTGAGCATTCTTCGCAAAATCTGAAATTGATGAACCTTCTGACAAAAGACAATAGCTGACAATTTTACAGCAAGGATAACCTGTCATGGGAAATTTACCACAAATTGGAACTGTACCTATATGACTCTTAACTAAACCTCATGGCCCATTTGCCTGGGAAGCTATTGATAGCAGTGGTACAAAACATAGAATTAGCGCACAGTGGGTTTTTCCTTCTTTTTAATGGGCTAACCTGTTCAGACTCTCCCCACTGAAACAAGTCTATTTTTCTCTTACAGCATCCTGCAGGATGGCAAAGAGAAACGATATGTTCATATTACTATTCCAAATCCTAACAATGCTTCTTCTCCCAACCTGTGGCCAAAGAACCCTAGGGTGGCCATGGTCTCAAGCTTGTGTTAAGTATACCAGGACTATGGGAACACTCCCTAGTAAGGGAGGTTTAAACCTTTCCATTGTGGTCATGCACTGAACTAAAGTATACTTAGAAAATGAATGGAGCTGGGATAAAAGTGAAATTGATGTTAATAAAGTTCCCCGACTTCAGGGAACAGCAGGGAAAGAAATTAAAATAGGATACTGCATGATCAATGTCTCTACCCATGAGAAGGCAACTGAGATTTTTGTGCACAACATTACATCAAACATCACATACAGAACGTTGGGCTTTGAAAGACTGGGCTGTTGGTACAATTCTACCTTAGTACAACCCATTTTTATAATCTGCCTCTGGGCTCACAAGGACATGGGACTATAATTTAAATTTAAAATAGACATTACTGACCCATTCCTCCCCAACATCCACCCTGATTGTAAAGGATAAGACAATTCTATCCCCATAAATTACTGCTCTGTCCTCACAGACTTCTGAAATTGGACCATACACTATTAAATACACAGGCCAACAACAACTGTTGTTTAATCTGTAGTGGTCCCTCAGACGAGTGGAACTATCAATGCAGTATCTCTGCAATTAAACCTACTTGCTTGCTATTCTTAAGTACCTCCTATGCAGGATGGTTAGTGTAGTTGCACGGATCAACCTTCACCTCTCTAAAATGATCAAGAAGAGATGTGACTGGTATCTTAGGAACAGGATTAGGAATATTAAACAGCATGGACACTGAATTTTTAGCAAACAAAATAAGCTCAGCAACAAGTAATTTACACAAATTAGAACATCCATTGCAGTCTTCTCTATCAGCACTGGGAACTAACCAATGGCTCTCACTTAATATATTACCCCAATGGGAAAGAATTAATGAAAAGGAACACCAACTAATTGTGAACACACTAGGTGCAGCCTAAATTAATGTCTCTATCACTCCGAGTTGTATTCAGGCTCAACTATGGCTATCATCTACTGTGGCAGTGATTGTAAGAGAAAGTGAAGAGGGCACCTTACCCACTGTAATTCAAAAGGTAATCTGGGATAACACAACTGAATATGAAAGGGAATTCCAATCCTGGTGGTTAATTAATTTCACTTATGACCCCACCAACAGTAAAGCCACAGATTTTATTCTATCAATATGCAATGCTTTGGTATATACCATATACCCAATCATTGTGCTAAGATTGAATCAAAGTGGAACTGTCCTGTATTAGTTAGAACATAGAGTATGGGCCCAACAAAATGGGAACAAATGGCAAACTGTCAGTGTTGATGCATGTGTTGTATGGGAACAACAGGGATTTATTTGTGAAAGTAATACCATTAAGGCCCAAGACATTCGCCTTGACACTGAACAAAGTGTCTGTAATTTTGAAATACTGATTAAACCCCTGAAACTGTGCTTGTGTATGTTGCAAATGGCTGTGTTTGTATAGGAACCCTTTGTGAGTCTATATTTACAGACAACAGCACTGCACAGACACACAATCACTCAAATATCTGTATTTCTAATTTTACAAAAATCATAGGATACAACTTTTAGCTATTCGGCTCCTGTCACAACCCACCAATTGCTACAATCTAACTATACACTGTATAAAGACTGATTGCCTAACCCTATTGGAATGACTCTCATATTGGTCAAAGAATTGTTGCAACATGATGACCTCAGTCAATTGCTAAAATTAACTCAGAACAACAAAGAACCCTGACTACCATCCATCATGACAGGAAAGATGCACCATGTCCTAGAAGAGTGAAGAAAGATGGAGAACATCAATGGTGGAAAATTCTTTTTGAATGGTCAGCAACAGTATCTGGAATTTTGAATCTGATGCTGCACCCAATTGCAGTTTTGACCTTATTGTGTCTATTGCTTATAATTCTGTATACCAAAGTTTGACAAAAGATGAAACAAATTACATCAATCCAACAGTAAAATGTGTACAATCAACTGATTCTGTATGTGAAATGATATAGAATATTAATTGTGACACTAAAACTAAACAGCTTATGAAATAATTGGACTCCTACCACTGATATATGTCACATATTTACGACACACAAGCAAGAGACGTGTGATGGAAGCACATGACCCCTTAACCAAACTAGCAGTAGTTTGGTACAGGCTCTGAAGGAGGTAAAGGTCTCAGCTGTAGCTGAGCCAAGAACTCTTCTAGTTTCAATCTGTTCTCTGAAAACCCACAAAGGAGCAGAGTCACACTGTGAACATCGATGCATATGAACTTGGAACACCGATCATGCAATTAACACATGACTAGTGGGTGTTTTTTCAAAGACTCACTTATCAAGGAGCAAAGAAAGTTGTGGGTACAAGGAGTCTCATGCATACCTTTGACACTGCATGTAATCTGACTACGAGCCAACCACTTTATTCCATAAATAAAACAGCTTAAGTAAGCCTTTGTCCTAGTTTTGGCTGAGATAGAGTTAATTTTCTCTGGTGCAGTGCTGTTGTTTTGGATTTGGTGTAAGAACAATGCTGATAGGACACTGATGCTTTCAGTTGTTGCTGGGTGATGTTGATACTAAGTCAAGGACTTCTCAGTTTCTCAGGCCCTGTCAGCCAGAGGGCTGGAGGGACACAAGAAATTGGGAGGGGACACAGCCAGGACAGCTGACCCAAACTAGCCAAAGGGATATTCCATAATATAGAACATCATGCTGAGTATATCAGCTGGGGGAAGAAGAAGGAAGGTGGGGACATTTGGCATTATGGCGCTTGCCTTCCCAAGTAACCATTGGGCATGATGGAACTCTGCTGTCCTGGGGATGGCTGAACACCTGCCTGCCCATGGGGAGTGGTGAATAAATTCCTCGCTTTGCTTTGCTTGCTCATGTAGCTTTTGCTTTACCTATAAAAGTGTCTTTGCCTACACCCACGAGTTTTCTCACTTTCACCCTTCTGACCCTCGCCCTCATTCACTGTGGGGGGAGTGAGCGAGTGGTTGTGTGGTACTTAGCTGCCAGTTGGGGTTAAAGCCTGATAGCCAACTTTTCAGCTCTCCCTGCTAGGCAGCGTAACTGCACAGCGGTGGTCTCCCCTTGAGCTGGGATGCCCCTCAAGGTTGCTCCTTAAGGCAGAGAAACCTTTTACCAACGGCAAGTCTTCGGTAGCAACAGATATCACGTGTAACCTTGTAGTATGGTAACTTTGACTGGTGCCTTAGTAACTGAATCATTGTTCAAATGACTGTGCTGTATGGTTAAGAGTGAACCTTGCCATTGAACTTTGTTAAGTCACAATTTTACAACATCATATTAAAACCACTTTTGCTAATACCTTTGACAGTGATACTTTCAGTGATCTACATCACTCATTCATGACACTTTTATCTTCTCCTACTACCCACAAGCTCTGTGGAAGCACTGTCAGTGCAAATATTTTTGTAAGACGCAATTGCATTTGGAGAAAGGATATTGCCTTTAAACCTTGGGGGTTACATCAGCTCCAGAGCTAAAAGGTCAGCACAGCAGCACTAATGCAAGATGTATAAACAATGCAGGCTACTTAGATAATGAACACTATCTCTTCTGACCTTCAAATGTGAACTTAGGCTGTACAATCATTCCAATAAAATCCTCTACAATGTAAACCATAAAGTTACTGCCTTAACTGGATGTTGTCTTGGACTTACATCTGCTGGGGGGTGGGGAAGTCTTCTCATTTCCTACAGTACATTGCATATGGTTCCCTGATTTTTGCATCAGTGTTTCCCAGAAAGTATTGGCATCTGTGAAACAGAAGATCAGCTGCACACTCCTGAAGAAAGAACCTCAATGCATGAACCAGACTGAGTAGCCCACAAGTGCATAGCTAGAGGGCACATGTAAACCTCTGCCTTAGTGTTTCCATGGACGCTCAAGAGAACTGTGCTGTAGCCCGATGGATGCCTGGCTCTGAATCTAAATAGTATCCGACTGCAAACATTGGAGAATATCTAACCACTCTTCCCTATGGCCTCCACAACGAGCTCCTACTCCTCTGTCTAATGCCACCAAAGCATTTTTTTTTTTCCAGGAAACAGACTCTAGTCTTATCCTTTGGTACTCCTGTAGGAGAAACAAGATGTAAAGTTGGGGTTTTTTTCAGTTTTAAAGATGTTTAAAGATGTAAAGGAACAACCTGGCGCTCTCCAACTGTATATATTGCTATATACAGAAGTACTGTTACAAATACAAAGCACAAGACTACCTCTATAGCCATGTATACAGAATATTTATGATAAATCCATATATGAACAGGACCCAGTTTAATGAGACATGAATAAAGAGGATAAGATTCTATCTGCACTTCAGTACTGTGCTATATATGTATTAGAATGATGAAATTTTTTTTGCACACTACAACTTTTGCAGAGGTTAGTGGAAATGATCTTATTATTCAGCTAACTTCTGAACCAGGTCAGGAACTTCCTCATCTCCAAATGAAAAATACCTTCAGCTAATGTTGAAAGTTTCTGTGCAATCTTTTCTTCTAAAAATAGGAGAAATGTAATAACTGCACTGCTTTACTAGAACGATAAAAAAAAAGAGTGCAGAAAATGGTCATCTTATAGCCTGTCTGATGGAATGAAAAGAACTGCATTACCAGCAATAGTTCCAAAAATTACGATCAAATTAATCAATGCCTGAGCTGAAAAAAGGAGACAATTCTTTTCAATAAGTTATAAAAATAAAATAAAAATGAAAAAATTAAAAATGGCTAAAAAGTTCTGTGAAATCAGGCTAAGAGGTAAAATTACAACATTTTCTTCTCAGAAAAATTTTAATACACATTTTCCCCTATTTTTCTATTATTTTAAAAATATACAAGTGGGGGAAGTGATAAAAACAAGAGATGACAGATGTCTTCTGCCACGTGTCAAGTCAAATTAAATTTATGCTCTAAGATATACTTCAGCCATGAATACTGAAGGCTAAATAGTGACCTGTTGTCATACACATCTCTAGAACAATCATCCTTGGAACATTCTGACAAAACTACTTCCCACATACATATGCCATCTGAACGTATTTGCACCGGTTCAAACTGTGTTGCTAGAATTAACATCAGTAGTATTATAAAAACTGGAAACATCTGCTTACAAAACATCATCAAGTCCTGTGAAATCAGACAGTTCCTTCAGCAGTATTTTGAGTCAGCACAAAATATTTTTAGTTGAAGCCATCTTCAAAATCACAGCTAACACAGCATTTTAGGCATATATAAGCATGCACAGAACTGTAAATAAGAAACTTGATCTAATCATTAAGAGTTTTTAAAAAAATGCCAAATAGCTTTAAAATTTGAGCATACTCAAGTTCTCTGATAGCTTGTCTATTCCTTACAAGTTCACCTTCATCTCTGCATTTGTTTTATTGAAACCCTGTGCTGTTTTGCTCAAAGCTTAAGACAAATAAACAAATATGCAAAATTAAAAGTAAACAAACAACTATGCAAAGCCTGAAAGTGATGTTTCTCAACTAGCAATTATTAAAGTATCCAGAGAAAGGCTATTTTTTTAAAATATTGTTCTATAGTAAGAGAGTGAGAAGAGGGCTTTACAGAGAAGACACTCCTGGCTAGCCGTATTTGCCTTGGTTGTAATCTCTTATATGGGTATAAATGAGAGTCACTACTAATATCTCTCCTGAAGGTGCCATAACATATAATGCTGATGGTTCCATAATGGGATATTTCACTCTGTGAAAGTCTTACTCTGCTTGCATCAAGTTCTAGCTGTTTCTGGTGTTTAAGCACTTTGTAGAACTCCCACAGAAAAGAAAAATAAAATAAAAAAAGGAAGAAAACACAAAACTCTTAATGAAGAACCACGGGCAAATGTTTTGCGAATACTGATTTTTGGGGTTTATGTTTTCAAAAATGTATCTGTAGCAGGTTTGTACGCCTAACATTGCAGTTCCCTTAAAATGCATCTCTAAAGAGGAAGTTCTCCACTAATGCATAGGCCTTACTGGAAAAGCAAAAAATAATTCTTTCTTACTGAGAAATCTGCAAAAATTGCTAAAAGGTATATGGATTTCCTGCATACAAAAGGCAAATAAAATTAAAAGAAATTTCCAAGGGATTAGTTTGATGAATAATAAATCAGAAGGATAATACATTATCACCATCACTAATGTTAGAGCATTTTACCAATGACTGGGCATAATACAGTGCTATATTAGTTAAAATTATTATAGGTTAAGAACTAAACCCCAGTAATTATTACCATTACCCTAAAAAATAGTAATTTGCATTTTAAAATCACATTTATCAAGGCTTTTCTTTCAGTCTCTTCAACTCTGAACCATTAAGTGCTGCAGTTTTTTCCCAAAGCAACTGAATTAGAGACAACCAGCATGCACTCTTCTGATCATACGACTCTCCACAACCTCCTGTGTGATATAGTTCCAGTTCCAAGAGCCTTAACAGACTCACAGGAACAGTATGACTCATCTCTGTTCATGGAGTGAGTAACCCAGAACAGAGTGGGGAATCCCAACCCCCAAACACAGATTAGCAGACAGATTAGCAAATTCAGACAGGCACTGGTCTCTAAATCAGATAAAAAATACACATACTAGCATGCAAAAATGGAGCCAGAAAGAGCCTTCTGCACACGCCCCAGCAATTCTGATACTAACAAATCCCATGCTATTACTCTGAAATCCTCAGTAAACATCTGCATATCAATCTGTGAGTTGTTCCAAACTGCTGCAGTATAAAAATCACTATCTGATTCTGCAATTTACCAGTGTTAAAACAGGGTGGTAAAAATCCCACTGGCCTGCCTGCAGACACCCTTACATTTCTCTCAATGTTTGTATGCTGACTTTTTCTCTGATCCCAAAACAAGGACGTTCTGAGTGTGCACTGCAACATAAGGGAACCTGGATAGGACAACAGTAAACTATTCCTGCCCTCACACTCAAGCAGGAAAGGGACAGGGAGACTTCTCCCTCCATTGCTCTATCCATAGGAAGCAGGACAGATCCACATAGCAGAAATTTTAAAAAATTCTTCACAGTCAAAAGGCCTTCCTTATCTGATGGTTTCACCAAAGAGACAGGGCTTCTGCATCAGTTACAAATCTTGAGCTCCTACTGCATGACTCCCTGCCAAACTTAATTTGTCTGTTTTGTATGAAATGTATAAATGATACAGTAACAGTTACTGAAACAGCTGTGAATGAATCATCAGCTACAGTAAACACCATTTAGAAAGCCCCAATCAAAACATCTTGGTAATACTGCAAGTTTTGGGAACTTCAAACACAGAAATAGACTATCCCTAGACTTGCACAATCTGCTGCTCTCTGGATTTTTCAAAACCATCCAGAAAAGGAAGAAAGGAGGAGCAAGACAGATAAAGCAGCAGGGAAAGCAGCTCATTTCCTTTAGCTTAATTTTTCCCTCTTATACAACTCTTCTGTTGTATAAACAAAATCTTTTGAGCATGGAGATCAGAGAGGAATAACAGGTATGCAACTTCTCCTCAAGCTCCTCATGCAGTCTGGCTTCTCAAAAAAACCTTGCCATCTTGCTGGGTACATGGCCTAACACACTGGCCACTTCCCCCAGCTTTTTGAAGAACAGCCTACAGTTCCTTACGAAAATGAGAGGTGAGATAACATGCACAAACCAATTTTGACCACGACTCAGAACTGAAAAAAAGCACAAACCTTTCACTACCGTCTTTACTGACTGTATTTTATTGGTCATGGCAACACAAAAACCAAACAGGAGCCTTGTCATGCTGTATCCACTGGACGTCAAATATAGCTTCCAGGACTAATTTTGTTCTGAAGAGTTTCCTTCCGATATTTTGACTTGCTTTGTTTGTTTATTTTTAATAGATTATTACTGTTTTTCATCACCTAAATCTAGCTATTCTTTGCTGTTAGTTAAAGACTTGGCAAATTACAGAATACATAATTCATCATCTAAATATATACAAATGGATAACAGCTCAGTTGTGATTGGAGCTACTCTGTTCCTTTAATATGGTTGTGAATTTTGTGACTGTGCACTTAACAACATAATTAATCTATAAAATGTTTTCAAACTATCACTGTAATACACCTGTAGCATCTCATTCTATAGTTCTTTAACCCACTTACATGTCCACAGACTTCGTGGCAGGGAAAAGCACAAAGAGAAATCACACCAGGCAAAACACACGAAGCAAACACAAAAGTCTATCTAGACTTTTTCTAAGTTTTAAAATATTTTTAACATTTTAAATTTTAAATTTAACTAAAAAATAATTAAAAAAATACTTCTGTAAAAATAGTATTTACTTCATCAGTCCTTCCCATTAGAAGTTCCCAAGTCTCTGAGCCCACCTCCACATGTATTCTTTTATAATGTATTTGATATGCAAACAGAGGTTTACGTAAGCATTTTTAGCTGTACTCATCTCTAGCTGTTCATCTCCAGTCCACAAGTAGACTTACAGCAGGACTAAGATTTGGAAGCACTTAAAAAATACTGATTGCCAAATATCATCTTCCTGCCTGCCAGCTTTTAATATTGTAGATTTATCTATAGTATTTAGAACTAATTTTCTATTTTGTCATGTAAATAAGTATTTTTGAAGGACACACAGGCAGGAATGCCTTGCACTGCCAGCTACAATGTGGCTGAGATCATTTGAGACGGATACTATGTTTATTCAGCTGAGTCAGGATTTGACCATACGGAAGTTTAATGGCAAAGCCTGTATGTGGAACAGCTACTGATTACCTACAGAATAATCTGTTTCATTCAGAAGACCAGTAAGATCAAAGTAGTGCAAGACTGTATACAACAAGGAACAAAAATCTAGAGGAAAAAGGCTACTTTCTGCATGAATTCACAGGAAAATAAGCTATACTTGAATTTAAACTCTGAATTTAGCAGTCAGGTCACCTTTATATTTAAGTTTGTGAATCTTTCTAGCCATTTTCTTGTAGCATATATTCATTTGCTTGGAGAATGCATACGGTTGCAAAATTTTTAAGAACTCCCACAACTGGCACATAAAACTGCTTCAAAATGCTTCGCATTCTTCTGTGTCCACTGCTATTAACCTGAGGATCCCTGCTTTTCCTTCTTTTCTAGGCTATCTGCATTATTTTCCCAGAGCATTATCTGCTGTTCTCTCCACAGAAAGACAGACATGTGTCATACAGACAAATTCCTTCTCCTCTTCAGAAATAGTGTTCTAACCTGCATTACCCTCCAATTAGGTAACTGCCTAGGTCAAGTTTCCTGTGCTAAAAAAAACGTCAAGTTTTTTGGTGATCTGAACACCAAAGCCTGTCTGCCTTAATATTCCTTAAAGCACAGAAAACAGACAAAAATACAGCTGTTCTTGTTGTAGCAGATCACTGTGGCTTGCTGTCACTGAAAATGCCAGGCGAAGCTATGCTTGAACCTCTGCTCTAGCTATTTCTTCTTTTCTTCTTTCCTCTATGCTGATAAGCAACACGAGCACTACTGGATAGAATAACCTGGAATTTCAAAAGGTCAGACTTACTGCCTTTTTTCCAGACCTGGAAGCTATTTCAGGGATACTGTCCAAGGTTAACATCATTTATGTGTACTGTGAACCTCATTGAGGGCAGTAAGTGGAGTTACAAGGGGGAAGAGAGAGAGAGGTGAGAGACCCACACCTCAAAATAAAAGACTCTTCTCATTTAAAGGTATGAAATATTTCTCTGTGTAGAGTAAGAACACGTAAGGCTGAACAAGAGCTCTAACATGTTCCAAGTCCACCAATCAGTGCTCTATGAGGCCAGAGAATATTAACACTAGACTAAAATAGCTTTACACCTTTTTAACATATCCACCTATCATACATAATTAATACAAAAGTGCCTCATACAAGCACCATAATTTTATTAGCAGACACAATTTAAGTAGCACTAAACAAAAAGCTGACAAACATAAAAGTCCCACATATACATACAACAAAATTTCCTGACTTCTACTCCCTTTATCTTTCTCTAACCCTAGGAACAGCCCTCCTGTTATTTCTGACAAACTGACAGCCCCAATGGCATTCATCCTTTTCTTAATTGGTGTTGCACTTCTCCGATCAACAGAAAAAAGAACAAAACTTTGAGGAGAGAAGTGGCAAAGAAAAAATTACAGTGAAAGCACCTGAACTATGACATGTTTCACTAGATCTGAATAAATTCATAAACCTAATATATATTAAAAATAAATAAATAGTTTGCAATGAAAACAATAGTTTGCAACTAGGCCTAACAAAAAACAATAACCAGAGTTAACTTTCATAACTTGGTATTAAACTGCAGGTTTGATTCTTTATCTACTAAGTTCCTTGGGACAGAATCGCCTACTCACTCAGCCCGAAGTGACACAAGCTCATGTCATGGACAAGCTGTAGCCCTGTTACTTGTCAAAACTGTAAAGAATTGGGTAGATGCCCACAAATTCATCTCTATTACCTTAGCAACTTTGGGATTAAGTATCAGAAATTTTGGTGTGGGAAAGACAAAACAAACAAAATGATCAGGTTACCAATCTAAATTTTACACATGTAACGTATCTAACTTCCATGAAGCAGAACTGGCTGATATTTTAGACGTCATTAATAAAATAAATATGAGATTTCTGCACTGATTTATCCTCCTCCTGCTGCTGTTGATCTCTGCTTAGTCCATAGATTAGTCATCTCTACTAATCTGCCTTCTGCTCAACACTGCTCTATGCTTTGGAAATAATGTTAGGACTATCAAACTAACAAACTAAAAAAAAAAGTAATAGTGTTTTGTTTCCGTTTCATTCTCTTACTTACTCCAGTCCTTTTTGTATAAAAGGTTAGGGAAAGCAGCTTTTCCTGAAAAAGGACTGAAGAACTTTTCTGAAAACACTCCTTTCCAAAGGCCTAGTGACATCCACTGAACCTGTGATGCTTCAGGGTTTGAATATTCCATTTGCTGCATATTCTCAAAGCCTGATTAAGTCTGCAAGAGCCAGAGTGCAAAGCACAAGTGCAAGACTAAGCCCAGATAGAGGCCGGTGTAAAGACATCTGACATTCTTTCAATTTTTTTTACCAGCTTCCTTTGCATGGAGGTAAAAAAATAGTAAAAATACAGAAGAAAAGAACTGACAAAGATAAAAGGAGTATCTTAAAGAGCCAGTCTGAGCAAAATCTTAGCTTTTCCACATGAATATAACTGGGATCTCAAAAAATATCACGTTACTCAGAAATACGTTTATTAAAGGCCTCTTAGAGCTTCTCTAAAAATAAAGTTAGGCCTCTTCCATCTCAGACTAGCCAACTTAGCAATAATGCCTGTTACATACAGCCTGAATGAGGGAAACAGGATTCACCATCACAAAAAGACACACACAATTTTGTGTTCCTGCAAACACTACTCAAAAGCTGCACACCACTATCACAGTTTTGGGTATTGTTGGTATTCTTTTTTGGGTAGAATACGTTCCTTATTTATGATGTTAAAATATCCCCAATATTAGTGTTAATGGGGAAAAACCTGTCATGAAATTGTACCTCATCCTTGATCAGCATGAAATCAAAAAATGTGATTATAATTAGAAATAGATCAGAATCACAAATGGAATCTGACTTTTTATTATGTCAGGCATGTTACACCCACATTAGCTGTGATGGGAGTAACAGAAAGCCAGATCAAAACAGAAGTTTGCAGAAACCAGGAAGGCTGAGATCCTGTAAGTCCATTTCTTATAAATAAACGTCTTCGTACTCCTTTAAGTAGCTACAGACAGCTAAAACATGGAATAACACATGTAAAGTCTGTACTCAATTTGTCTCTATCCCTCTGCTGTATCTAGATGTACAACATGAGCGTAATGGATCAGGGGAATGATTTTGTCAGAATTTCTGAACTTAGGTCTCTAGTTACTTTTTGCAGATCATTCAAGGTGGTGGGAACAGAGGGTGTCTAATCTGTATAATATGTGTATTGACCAAATAAATTTAAGCTTTAAATCTTGAAAAAAGTTAGCACACACTGAGGATGCAATGTTTAAAACATGTAGGAGCTGGGGAAAAAATTTAGTATACAGTTTGGCAATTAAACATTGATATATAGGATGACAAATACTGACAGATTTTTGTAATGTGAGATAATTCTAGTTGTTATTCATAACATCACACTTTAATGCACGATATTTCATGTGCCTGAGCTCTAGGAAAGATCACCATGTACTTTTACATACAACCTACACTGATATGTGAATATTACATCTAAAACAACATTTGAAGGATATAATCAAGAACACCTTTAAAATCACAAAATGCTTTCCTAAAAACATAGAAATGCAAATGTTATCAGCCAAACACTAGAATAATTTTGTTAAATCACAGTATTGACACGATTTACGAGATAGGGATGCTCATATAAATTCCTTCTCAATGCTGACACCAATTGGAGTATTCAGTAACCATGGAAGCATTTATTCCCCAAATCACTCAGGAACAATTACTAACCACATTCCTATCCGATACACCAGCATGTTATGACCTTGGTGTAGTACCAATAGAATCAATAAAAGTTATAAGACCATTGTAATAATCTGTGTACCAATCTAACACAAAACTTGCTACAATAAGAAAAATCTGCAAATTAATCTAAAGCTATTATCTAACAAACTAGCAGTATTCAATTAACATTTCACTGCAATCTGAATTATAATGAACACAATAAAATTTCCCAACTATTAGGTATTAGAAATGGAAATACCTGTAACTAGAAAAATCCAAAAGAAAGGTCAAATTACAATTCTGAATATCAAAAATGACTCACAAACTTCTTGAGGCTATGATGAAGTTTCACAAAATATCAGAGGAAATGTTTGAAACTAGTATCATGAAGCTCGGGCTCTTGGCAATTAAAATTCTTACAGTCAATTTATTAACTAAACAAACTAGTAGCATTCAAATACTCCATGTGATTCCTTGTAAATGGGGCTAGATTTCCAAGTCTTCTAAAATATGTCAACACTGCTGCTGTCAGGTAGCAACAATCCATTTGTTTCTTCTGGATGGGTTAGATCCTGCAGTTCTTATGCTTCGGCTTTTTAAAGTAATCTCTTGTTAGCCTGCTAAATAGTCCACTATTTTTTGTGAAAACATTGAATTCTGCAGTCACTGAGACCACTCTAAATACAGTCTTGTGTAGAGAGCTGCTAGATGACCAATTCATGTTGAGTTCTGACCACTGTCTGTTGCTGTAACCCTTTACATTTACAGCAACTGTCCTCTGCTGCCAGGAGCACAACCTTTTTGGTTACAGAATATGACAAACCATGATTCATTTGCACTATTCTGCTAACTTACAGGATTTAATACAGAGCCAAGTATTAATTCAACAGCCTGTTAGCATATAGCTACTTTAAGTACCATTTTTCACTAGTATTTAAGAATGAAAATAATGAATAGCAGCACTCAAATTTTTAAACCTATATTTAATTGCAAAGCCTTTCACTCTTGCCCACATAAATATGGTCAATTTTCATATATTATGTGAAGCGTGGTATTCTCCAGCAAAGTCAAGCAAGCCAATCAGTAGTTTATCTACATTTTCTATGAGAGCTATTGAAAGATCTTTTGAAGCTCTCTTAAGGAAATGAGAAGAATAAAAATATAGAATACATGATTCCCCCTGTCCCCAGCAATATAAACAAACTTATGTCTGCTTTTCTCTAGGGAGCCAATTCTTCTTAAACTATCAACAATTAATTCTTTCACTTGACCTGGCCTCTATTTTTGACACATATGAAAAGTCTTATCTGTGTCTCCAATCATATGGTTCATTCAATGCAAGTATAAAATATCTCTGCCTCGCCTACCACAGATTTTTCTGTTCTTAAATGCATCTGTATTCTTTTGTATCCTTTACAATGTATTGATACACAAGAGTATAAAAGTTTCCAGTCTCATCCAGTTAAAAAGGAGAAGAAATCCCACCTATATAGCAGAAAAACTTATAGTAAAAATTAGGAATATGCAACTTTTGTTGCTTTATAGTATTGTCATCATTACTATCCACAAACGGTCTACAGCCCTTTTTACAGTAGATCACAAAGTTTGCTTTCTCCAAATACACTAAATTCTAAAAATTTTTTCTTTTATAACCAGACTTCTGCGTATGGTGTTCAGAGCACATATCCATAGCTAGCTTCCCCCTGAGTCCTCATGGACTTAGGCAACAACGAAAAAGCTGTGTGTGATCCATTTTGCTTAACACAAGCTTTTGAAAAGGATACTAATATTTTAAAAATCTTGAAAGTCTGCTAAATCCTTCTCATTTGCTAGGTATAATGCCATTTGTTTTTGCTAGTGGCCGTATTACATAAGTCACAAGCACCAGATTTTGACCATAGGCTTATGAGAACATGGTGTCACAGTATAACTTCGCTTGATACTCACTGTCAGAACTCCAGACACTTTAGTGATCATTTTTAGCTTTTCCATCTCTACTCAGATCAGCATACCTTGTCCAATGTATATTTTCACCCCTGGTGATCTTCAGTTGCCATTGGAAAAATTAGATCAGAAATAATTCCCTAAGAACAAATTTGCAATTCAAAGTAAGTGCAAATCCCCGTATCTTCTGTTTCAAATCCCTTTACTTTTTTCAACTCTATTGTAGCAGGCAGTTAAAACTTCAGCTCTTAAAAAAGGTATAGTTTTGTTCATTTATGCCGTGGGCATGTTATTTCTGCTCTGTGGAACTACTGTTTTTACTCAACAGTAGCCCACCAGCTCTGCATTTTTCCAAGGTTGCTTAAAGCCTCTGCTGATACACTTCTACCATCTACCCTTTCTGCTGGCACCTACTGCTTCCAGATATAGAGTGAATCACTGTTAAAACCTTACCCAGTTGTTTACCACCTTTCTGGAGATTTTCAACTCCAGTAAGTCTTTTAACTGCTCCTCCTAGTTAAGTACTGCCTGAACAATGTGCTGCTTTTTGCTCCTGGCACTGTGCATTATTTGTTCTTCAGTAATGATTCACAGTCAAGGGTCTGACAGAAGCCTGTTTCACTGTGTGCCCAAGCTCTAACTAAAGACATTGTATTTCGTGAGCCACAATACAACACAAAGCAGTCCCAATGTACTGTACATGTATACGCTAGTAAGAAATATAATCTTTCTCTTTGCATTATATGGATGCATTTAATATGAATAAAATAAAAAGAAATTACAAATAAACCCCTATTCTTTAATTAATAATATGGAAAAAAAGACAGTGAACGGTCCTCGCTCATGAGCTCAGTCATTACTGCTTTCAGAATTCTGAAATTATCTATTTTGGATTTTCTAGAAGGAGGCTTTCTTTTCTTGTTCTGTATGTGCATGTTTAGCTCAAACCTGTACCTAGGTCTGTCTTGTTTACCTTCTATGAAGAGAGGACCAAAGAAGTCCATAAAAACCACTAGCTTTTACAGTTGTAACTTCACTGATTGTGTTGTCAATGATAACAGGTGTCCCTAGGATAAGCTGGCCAGAACTGACGGCAGATCTATATACCAGTACCAGATTTTGTCTCCTTTAACTCTTTTACTTGTAACACAAGACTAAGTAATTTGGAAAGCACCTTGCATTCATATAAAGTCTCCATGGAAACTTTTGTTTAGTCCTTCAACCAATTTATGTAAGACAGGACAAGCTATCAACCAGCAGCATTTTAAAAAATATACTTCATTAAAAAAGATCTTTGAAGGTTTGATTAAGTGATCCAATCAGGAATCACACTTATATTACTTCCATGCCTGGTACAGACACTAGCTTCTGTGTTTTCCTAGCTAGCCCAAAGGGAATTTGCTAGTGTCTTCCACAGGGCAGAAGAAAATCCTGCCTACTTTCATTCTCGTGGCTCTCAGAAAGTGGTATTTATTAACAGCAGATGAACTCACTTGGAATTCAGAAGGTCACAGGTGGTCAACTGCAGGTTTCAAGCCATTCTCTAATATATCAAGGATGGCTCCCAGGTCACCCCAAGACTATACAGCTGCAGCAGAGTAACCTGAAATCTCAGGAGCAAGTAAAATAAAGCAAATCTGGCTCATAAGATTGGCATCATTGGAGAGTGCTAAGATCCAGTTATATGCCTCACACTCACAGTAAGAGCCATAGAGAACCATTAATAACTTCAGCCTGAGAACAACTCCCAAACCTCTGCTGTATGTATACTACTGCTGCTAGCTACACAAAGATTCTGGTACATAGCTCATGGGGTTGAGCAAGGTCTGTTACAGACACAACATACAATTTCAAATAAAGTGATTGTAATGGTTATTAAACACATATTATGAAGCAATCTATTAATATATTGGCTTTCTTCCTTAAAGTGAACATATGTATGTCAGTCGCTGCATGTTCTGACTTTGGTAGACTGTGGGAACTCAGAAATCACTTTTAAGTTCACATCAAACACAAGAAAAGGAAATTATTACTGCTAGACACCCTATAGTCCTGGCGATGAAATACTGAATCATTTATTGTAAAAAAATATACGGGGTGGGAAGAATAGAAGGTAAATAAAGAGTGTGCCTTCTGTGCAGGGTCCTCAGACAGAATTATAAATTGAGTCTATGCATGGCTGTGTTAAACAGAACTAACACTATGCATGGCAGAAATGGATTTTCTTAAGCAGTTTCATATAATGGGCTTGGTAGCTTTGAGAAATGCCTTTCCCTAATGGTCATTCTATTGACATAGTGCCTAAAGACAATTTTTCTAATTAAGCAATAAATTACAGCTGTCTGGTAAGTCACTATTAGATCTGTGCAGAGCTCTGAATCTTTGGATTGCTGAGGACACGATAAGACTCTTACCTAACTTCACTCATTAATTCTTGCTTCTCCACCTAGTTTTTCTTAGGGGTTTGAGATCAAAAAGCTCCCTTTAGACCTCACAATGTCACTCAAAAGGTAGGCGGTTTTGGCTCACAGGTTATATTTATCACAATAACCCTTCCTCTCCTAATTTTCCGTCATTTTCCTCCCCAAAGCTGAAACACCCTTATTACTGTTACGTTCTGGTTTTGGTTTTGTTTCTGTTTTTTCCCTTCTGAGGAGCTGGAGAAAGACATTGTTGATATACTATCTTTCTTTGTGCTCAACAACTTGTAAGATATGACAGATGTTTGATTCCTTCCAGATCACTGGGAGGCAGCCAAAGGGCATACTCCAGGTAGTTTCATTGAGAGCATATACTAAATCAAGATGAACCTGTTTTTTGACAGCTATACATATACCTTCAAATTGCTTCAACTGACAGAGGCAAGATTCAAAACTTGCTTCCAGACATTGTATTGGAATGCCCCAGCAATCCTTCCTTCTGTAGTAAACCTGGAGCCAGCGTACAGTTTTTGACCACTTCACCTTTTCCTTTGCACTGTAAGGGCTTCTGAGATATCTGTATTTGAGGAAGAAGAAATAAATAGGCAACCTTCTCACCTAATCATAAACTTGGTGGAATAGTCAGTGCAGGAACGTTAATGGAAAGGTGCAAGGAATGACTGCTTTAATGGACAACTATAGGTTAGTTTCTCCCTTGGAAAATTTATTCCTTAACCTCATGCAATTTATTTGTAACTTAGGTAGAGGATTCATGCCCTT
The DNA here is from genome assembly GCF_023634085.1 of Falco cherrug. NCBI lineage: Eukaryota > Metazoa > Chordata > Aves > Falconiformes > Falconidae > Falco > Falco cherrug. Next base: position 70,899,937 of record NC_073697.1, read on the forward strand.
ATGATGAAAACAACATACTACATAGGGACTAAAAATTCTCAATACCCACAAAAATCTCTAGCCTATTGAATCCTAGCTTCAGTGGTATCTTAACTAGCTGAACAGAATCACAGAATCATAGAGTGGTTTGCATGGGAAGGGACCTTAAAAATAATCAGATTCCAACCCCCCTGCCATGGGCAGGGACATCTTCCAGTAGACCAGGTTGCTCAAAGACCCATCCAACCTTGCCTTGAACACTCCCAATGAGGGGGCATCCACAACTTCTCTGGGCAACCTGTTCCAGTGCCTCACCACCCTCACAGTAAAGAATTTCTTCCTAATATCTAATCTATATCTACCCTCTTTCAGTAATAAGCCATTCCCCCTTGCCCTGTCAATACAGGCCCTTGTAAAAAGTCCTTCTCCAGCTTTCCTATAAGCCTCCTTTAGGTACTGGAAGGCTGCAATAAGGTCTCTCCAGCTGATTATTTTCACCCTAAGTACTCCTTCTGAAAAAGTGGATAATCCTCATCCCACCTTCCCAAAAAGCCCCTTAGGTAAGTATCTTTGCTTATGTTGCCATGTCAGCAAAACAGTCAGAAAGACCTATGGTAATCCCTTGGTTTTACAGTCCTAAATACATTTAAGAACAGATATATCATCACAAAACCCTTTTTCATTTTTCCTGCTTCTAATTCACAAGCATTTTGCCTGAAATTCCATTAGTATTCAAGTTTTCCTTAAAAATTGTAAAAGGCTTTTAAAACAGTGAATTGTAAATAACTGACTTCTACTGTGTCACTGCTATAGTTACAGAATATCAAAAGATGAGACAAAGTACCAGCCAATTCTTTGGAAAAAAACATCCCACTCCATTTTACATTACACACAAATTTCAACAGGCATCTCATACAGAAGTAAAGTTTCCAAACCTGCAGTTCCATTTATCATTCTTTTTGCAACAAGGCTGTACTCAATTGCGTAGTTATGACAGAATATTTTAGTCACAGTTAAGGTGCAAGGTTCGAGCCTGAATAAAAGTCTACATAGAAACTTTAAAAACGTGTTTAATGACTTTGACTTTTTAAAAATGAGAAATCTAGCCTTCTCTCCTTAAAGCCAAGCTTTTCCATACTTAGTCTGTACCTTATCTCTTCACTAAAACATAAATTGTCAGACCCCAAAGGGCAGTATATGCCAGCAAATTATTATTACAGGGAGCATGTCCTCTAATAACATGTGAAAAAAAGAAGGAAACCTCGTCACCCAGTAATAAACTCCCGAAATCAAATCTTAAACGTAAAACACCAAGCACTGATAATGGGAAGCCTCTCCACAAGCAATTTTGGAAAAGAGAACCCAGCGAACAAATGTCTGGTGGAAACCATAGGATAACATTTTCATATCTGCTGGCAGAAGCTCACAGGTCTTAGCTTAAATTCCTCAAGAAATTTAAGGATTTGATTTGTGAATATCCAGTTATTAAAAGAGTATCAAATAATACATTTACTTATTCATTTAAGTAACTTCCAGTGTACCAAAAGATATATGTAGCACACATTTCTGAACATTAAAATATTGTGGCAAGAATACAATCCCAGCAGGTTTCACCAAGGAATCACCAGTGGATTAGCATGGATCTCAGAAACCAGCCTAATCCTCTTTCACATACTCTACCAGCTATTTGAAAGTAATGAGCTATGGGCCAGTGCAATACTACAGTAGCATTTAAATTAATTAAACAAATATTGATAGCAGATTCATTTAATTTAAGATTCTTTAATATATATGCACGTCATCTTTCTACACATTCCTTACACAGCAGAAAATTAATAGCTCAGGAAGACATTGCAACCAGATTTAAAAATATAATTGTTTCATGCTGAGGAGCTCTGCCATATCATATAGCCTTTTACAGAAACACAAAGCTAAATGTAAATGTAAGAATAACACTGTGTTCAAAAAAGCTGATTCCAGATGAGCTTCCAGAACTCCACAGCAAATAATGAGAAACCTTGCTGAAGGGATTCCTGCTATCTAAAGATTTATTGTCATTTGGTGATAGTAGCTACAAAGCCAGGTAGGATTCCTTCTGCATAAAACATCCAAGGAAAAAAAAGTACCCTCCATTTCCACAATACACTGGTTTTGTAGATTCTTATCTATTTCATCAAGTTGAAGATAATTGAAGAATTCTGTATTCTGCTTCAACCATTCAATTAAAAAAAAGATAGAGACAAAGAGATGAGGCAGAGAGATGGTCAATGATGAATTACTCGCCAGTCTACATCCCTGCCCATCCTTTAAGTCTTCCAGAGTGAAGAAGAATGGAGAACAGCACTGGTGGGAAATTCTTCTTGGACGGTCACTGACAGCAACGGGAATTTTTAATTTCCTGTTTCTTCACCTAATCAATATTAATCATGATACAGAAGATATACACCTTCACTACAATTTATAAAAATATAGCTTGGCATTTCAGAAACAAAAACCTTCTCCTTCACCCTGCCACCTGTCTGAAACATATCTTCCATAAAACAGGCTCTGAGTGAGAATTATGACCACCTGTACGATTACATTTCTCTATGCTACTGAGGGAACTTCGAAGAGCAGTGAACTCCGTAGCTATGGATCTAGACATTGCAGGATGTACCTCAACATAGTTAGAAAGGAATTTATATAACTCCCTTCTGGAAAAAAACAAGCTTCTTGTGAAAAGCCTGTCTAGGGCACTGTGTCAATCTATGCAGTTCTAAAGGAACTTTGCCAACATGTACAGAATTACATAGCTATTATATATTCAATAGTTGCCTAAGAGATGCCTGAAGCAGGCAGGCAGAAAATTCTATTAAACAAGAAATCCAGACAAGACTTTTGCTGGTGGCAGAGGAAGAAGATTCTTCCATGAGTCCACTGTTCTGCCATGGATTGGCACAGGTTTGGCCATAGATCTTGCGCAGGTTAAAAACCCCCTCCAATAACCTGCATTTTCTGCCTTAGATTTCAAGGCAATCAATTCTGAAATGTTAGAAGGTATTTTAAGAACAAAAATGAATTTGTGCTGTCTTGATCATGTGGTGGCAACTTGAAATGACTGCTTCAATTTTTATATTTAAATAACATTTATGTCCCCCCTAGGAATCTGGTTTAAAGGCTAAAGCCAACAATCAGAAGTTATTTGCATTAAACAACCTATAAAATGCTTTCTGAATTGTATTTTTCTTAGAAACTGTGATGTATACTACAAGTGGTACACAGTAATCTTCCTGACTACGACACATTGAGAAGCACAGTTCTTAGTAAAAGAAGGGAGAAATTAGCAACCCAAAGTGCTAGAACAAAGAATTACACCCATACAAACACATAAATGCCTAAACTGGCTATCAGTACGACCTTCAATTTGAAATTGTTAGGTCACAAATTGATCATACTCCCCTCATTAGTCACTTAATGCTTAGAAATTTTCTCTCATCTGTTTTTTAAAGTCTTCCTTTGTGTGCTGGATAAGAACTTCATGTACGTGATCTCTTTATTTTCTGGAGGCAGAACTTTTACATAGGCTTAGAAGACCACAGCTGGTGACAAGAACAAGCTAGTGCCAAAGCAATTTCCAGGGACAAAGCATATGCAAAAGACAGACTATCTGAAATAGGGTTCCAATGTCCCACTAAACAACTGCAACTTAACAAGGTACTACTACTTGTCACAGGTACTGTAACAACTGGCCACAATATGTTTTGAGCCTCTGGCTAATGGAAAGCAAAAGTACTTTGGCCTTTCTTACTGGTGTTAGAGCCATCATCTGGAGCAATTAAACTCAAAAGACTCGTTGTTTCCCTGTTCAGATACTCTGAGACAAGGATTCCTGCCAGTATTCTTATTGAATGACTCTTACTAGTTTTAAATTCACACACTTGATTCAAGCAATTCAACCTAAGAGCAATTATAGAAAATATTCAACTACTTGGTTCTATAGAGGAATCAAATCACAAGACTAACAATTCAGGATGTTATTGCAGAATGTTAAGTGATATCCATCTTTTATGCTATAGAAGAGGGAATTACTTAATCTAAACTATTATGAAACATGTAGAAATTGGAAATGAATGTCCATTAAGGTGGCTTTGTGCTAAAATGCAAGAAAAATACCATTTGCTTAATAAACTGCTGGCACATTTGAAACTGCACTTTACCATAATCACTATTAAAGCCTCTTTTAGGGACAGCTCCATCAATTTAGTACCTTTAACACAAACGGTTCAAGCTTGCAGTGTTCCCTCAGCACAAAGGACACATTTTCAATGAGTGTTTGAAGTGCAAGATTTCTGACAGACAAGGCAGATACTACCACTTGTGGAAGCACACATCTATACGGGTTCTTAAAGAGCGTGATATTTTAGTATTTAACAATCTGCATATGACACTGGTACTAAAAGGAGAAAATCTCTTCCCCCCATTCATACACCTGTATCACAGAAGCATGCCATATGTTATATGATCCTTTCTTTGTACTTTGTTTTGACACAAATCAGATCAGCTCCCAGCATACCCACCAGACGTTTCAAATCTGCATTCTCTGGGCGTAACACTCCCACATCAACATTGTTGGTGTCCAGTTCCAGAAAAGAGGTTTTCCCTTTAAACAAGGACAGGGAACTTGGGCCATACAGATGACCCACTGTGCAAGTTAGCCAGCTCCTACAGCTCAATGCTGTAAACAGAGCCGTGAACACTTTTTCAGTAAGCCTGCTGGACATGGGAGCTGAAGGGCCTTACCAGCAAAGCTGCATCACTAAGAAGCTCTGAGCACAGATCTGCCCACCAGCCACCAAAGAGGGCTGCACAGCAAAGCTCTGGGCTTGAAGGTAGAAACAGTAGCTGTGGTGTTGCCACTTTCTCTTTTGCTGCTCTCTCTCTCTTTCTAAGCACCTTGGGAAATTGTTATTACCCTAAGGATTCTCCAGCACAAAGGCAAATGGAAGATGCTTTCCAGGATTTTGGACAAACTGAACGTATGTTTTAATACACTCATTCTTCTGGAACCCTACTGCTCTTTAAGATAGAAGTGATGAATTACTGTGTATTATTTTGGGGGTATTCCTTAAAGAAGTGGCAAAACACAGGTAACAATTTTAGAACAGTGAGAGGTCTGCCAAGTACAAAAGTATTTCTATTGTAATAACAAGCAATTTCAACACTCCAGCTGTAACAGAAAGTTCCTGGAACATGGTTAAGCTAAATTCTGCTTGGCTCACAGCCATGCAAATATTTCTTTTCTACATTCCCATCAATTACAGAATACAGTAAGTGTTTTTGTTCTTAAGTGGACTATTACAGGGGACACAAATAAGCCATTTTTCTTCCAGTGGTTGGAGCTAACATTTCTAAAATACCATATTACACATTTGGCAGACTTAAAGCTCCCATTTTTATATGTGTTGCATTAGTAAGCTGTGCCATTTGAATCAACTGAAAATGGGTAGTACAACTGCATGTCCTAACCAGACTACACAAGCTTATGATGGTAGTAGAGTTGTTTTTACCTCAGTGCTGGTATAAGTATTCACACCTGGGAGACCAGCCATCTTGAGCAGAAAACAACTATTGTTAACTGTTTACGTGCAAACAATAGCAAATATGTAACATGAAGGAACCATTTGAACAAAAAATTACATTGTATGAAGTCAGTTACCATTATAAATCCATGTCTAGATTGATACTTTTATACTGAGACTTTATTAGGACAATTAATAATTCTACTAAAACAGAAAAGCTTATCAGAGGTATGCATATAATTTGCACACCTTTTAGAGTGAAATATAACACCCTCACAAAACTGTCTTCTGCCACTGACAGTGTCTACCAAAATGTAAAAAGGCATGTAAAAAGAAGTGTAACGTACTCTCTCAAGCCCTATTAATTGTAGTCTGCCGGTACCATATGTGCTTATGTCTCCTCTTACAAAGGTTCTAAACTATATCATGACGTTGAGTATGACTGTGTTCCTGAGGATAAAAAGAAAATCACTGATTTTCTGAAGCCTCCAATCCTATCTGGGGTGCAAAACAAAGACATCTGAAGTGCAGGGAGATTAGTTTCTAAAACACTAGTGCAAAAAACAGATGTCCTACAGAATTAACCATTTCATTAAACATGATAAATTACCCTTGGAAACTATGTTCCCATGCTCAACCCTTTGACTCATACGACCATCTCAAAAGAAATCTAGGTATCTCACTGAAACTAAAATATCACCTTATTCAAATTCTGCCTACTCTTAACAAGCCTTTACAAATACATTGTACCGTACTGGCAGTACATGAGCAAAGATGACATCTGGCCAGATGGACAGGTAGGGATACTGGGGAACTAAGTTCCTTCCATTCTCTTCAAGGCAAACTGGTAAACCCCAAGAGCTGAAGGCCCTGACTGCTGAAGGCATCAGACTGCTACTCGGAGGACCTCTCTGACCAGTGCAAGGATGACCGGGACACAACAGCAACAATTAGAAATTTCTGAATGTGAAATTACTAACATGTTGATCCAGGAAGACAGCCTGGTTTTATGGACATCTTTATGCTGGATAATAAGGAGGATCACATTTTCTTCAGTTAAATTTGATCCCAATTGCTGTATCAAAAACTGACGTAAAAGCATCACCTCTGTAGTATAACGCCCCTCCATCAACAGAAAAAAGCTCTGCAGTACTTTTGAGATCTGTATTACAACAAGAAACAAATATGAAGCTTTAGCAGCTATAGACACCCATAAGCAAGATCTCCATGGACATGCTGTGCCAGCAGCACACCTTGGTTACTGCAAAAAGAACTATCTGGTGCTTTGCAGTGGGCTCTCTGTTAGGGGGCACTGAGGCACCCATCTGCTGGCCTGACCAGCAGTCATGTGAGGTGTGCTGCCTTCTGGGAGCTAACATCCAAGTTAATGCTAAGAGGGAACCACTACTGGTCAAGAGCATGGACTACTATCCTCTGGTACCCTTTCATGTGGGCATGAATGACACTGCAAGCTAGAACTTGGACAGAATAAAGGAAGAATATAAAGCCCTGGGCATACAGGTGAAAAATTTTGGTGCTCAAGTTATCTTCCCTTCCATTTTTCAAGAAAGAGGAAAGGGTGCAGCCAGAAACAGACATGTAACACACACTAACTTGTGGCTTCACAGCTGGTGCCATCATGAGGGGTTTCACTTCTATGACCATGGGAACTTCTTTGACTGTAGCCTGTTAAGGAGGGATGAGATCCACCTGTCTAGAAGTGGCAAGGGAAGCTTTGGCAGCAGGCTGGCCAGCTTGGTAAGGTGGGCTTTAAACTGAAGGGCTCAGGGGGAGGGGTCCAACATGGCAATGCATATGCCACCGAATCCAACTGGGGAATAAGCCAGGCCAACCAGAGCGCTGATGTGTGCTCCTTTGCTGCCTCCCAAGATGAGTACCAGAAGGCCAGCCACCTCAGCCACCTCAAGGCCTGCGCGGATGAGCAAGGAGCTTCTGGCAAACTTCAGACAGAAGGAGGACATTTACAGGATGTGGAAAAAGGGACAGGCCACTTGGACGGAATATAAGGTTGTGGTCAGAACATGCAGGAAGGTGACGAGGAAGGTGAAGGTCCATCTGGAATTAAATCTCGTGATGGAGGTCAAAGACAGCAAGAAGGTCTTCTTCAAGCATATCAGCAGGAAAAGGATGACTAGGGAACATGTGGGCAGGCTGCTGAACGAGGTGGGTGCCCTGGTGACAAAGGACACAGAGAAGGTGGAAGTACTGAATACCTTCTTCACTTCAGTCTTCACTGCCAAGGCCAGCCCTTGGGTCTCCCAGACCCTGAAGGCAAGAGAGGAAGTCTGGAGAAAGGAAGACTTGCCCTTGGTTTAGGAGGATCACGTTAGAGATCCCTGAAGCAAACTTGATATCCCCAGTGGCATGCACCCCCCCCGAGTACTGAGGTAGCTGGCAGATGTAATTGCTCTAGAGCCATTCCCCATCATCTTTGAAAGGTCATGGATAACAGGAGAGGAGCCTGAGGACTGGAGGAAAGCCAGTGTCACTCCAGTCTTCCAAAAGGGCAAGAAGGGGGACCCAGGAAACTACAGACCAGTCAGCCTCACCTCCATCCTTGGAAAGGTGATGGAACAACTAATCCTGGAGGTCATCTCGAAGTATGTGGAGGAAAAGAAGGTCATCAGGAGCAGTCAACATGGATTCCCAAGGGGAAACCATCCCATACCAATCTAATAGCCTTCTATGATGGAACAACTGGCTGGGTAGATGAGGGGAGAGCAGTGGATGTTGTCTAACTTGACCTCAGCAAGGCTTTTGGCACTGTCTGCCATAACATCCTCATAGGTAAGCTCAGGAAGTGTGGGTTAGAGGAGCGGACAGTGAGGTGGATTGAGAACGGGCTGAATGGCAGAGCTCAGAGGTTGTGATCAGCGGTGCAGAGTCTGGCTGGAGACCTGTAGCTACTGGTGTGCCCCAGGGGTCAGTGCTGGGTCCAGTCTTCTTCAACTTAGTCATTCATTACCTGGATGAGGGGACTGAGTGCACCCTCAGCAGTTTGCTGATGATACAAAACTGTGAGCAGTGGCTGACACACCAGAGGGCTGCGCTGCCATTCAGCGAGACCTGGACAGGCCAGAGAGCTGGGTGGAGGGGAACCTAATCAAGTTCAGCAGAGGCAAGTGTAGGGTCCTGCACCTGGGGAGGAACAACCCCCTGCACCAGTACAGGCTGGGGTTGACCTGCCGGAAGGCAGCTCTGCAAAGGAAGGGCCTGGGAGCCCTGGTGGACAGCAAGCTGACCATGAGCCAGCAGTGTGCCCTGGTGGCCAAGAAGGCCAATGGTACCATCCTGGTGCGCATTAGGAGAAGTGCAGCCAGCACGCTGAGAGAGGTTGTCCTCCCCCTCTACTCTGCCCTGGTGAGGCTGCACCTGGAGTGCTGTGTCCAGCTCTGGGCTCCCCAGTTCAATAGTGATGAGGAATTACTGGAGAGGGTCCAGTGAAGGGATATGAAGATGATGAGGGGTCAGGAGCATCTCCCTTATGAGGAAAGGCTGAGGGAGCTGGGCCTGTTTAGCCTGTGGAAGAGAAGACTGAGAGGGGATCTTATCAACGTACACAGATATCTTAAAGACGAGTGCCAAGAGGATGAGGCCAGGCTCTTTTCAGTGGTGCCCAGCGACAGGACAAGGGGAAACAGACACAGAGTGAAACACAGGAAGTTCCATCTGTGTTTCCATGAGGAAAAAGCCTTTACTTTCAGGGTGACAGAGCACTGGAACAGGCTGCTCAGAGAAGTTGTGGAGTCTCCTTCTCTGGAGACATTCAAAACCCACCTGGATGTGGCTTTATACAACCTGCTCTAGGTGAACATGCTTTAGCAGGGGCATTGGACTAGATGACCTGCAGAAGTCCCTTCCAACCCTGACCATTCTGTGATTCTCTGATTCTGTGATCAGATTAATTGTCCACTAAACACAAGGAAATATTCTATCACTTCAGAAAATACAGCTGCCCTAGTTTCAGCTGGGATAGAGTTAGTTTTCTTCTTGGTAGCTGGTGCGTGCTGTGTTTTGGATTTGGTGTGAGAACAATGCTGGTAGCACACTGATGCTTTCAGTTGTTGCTGGGTGATGTTGATACTAAGTCAAGGACTGTTCAGTTTCTCAGGCCCTGCCAGCCAGAGGGCTGGAGGGACACAGGGAACTGGGAGGGGACACGGCTGGGACAGCTGACCCAAACTAGCCAAAGGGATATTCCATACCATATAATGTCATGCTGAATATATAATCTGGAGGGAAGAAGGAGGAAGGGGGGGACATTCAGCATCATGGTGTTTTGTCTTTCCAAGTAACTGTTATGTGTGATGGAGCCCTGCTGTCCTGGGGATGGCTGAACACCTGCCTGCCCATGGGGAGTGGGGAATGAATTCCTTGTTTTACTTTGCTTGCATGCACAGCTTTTGCTTTACCTATTAAACTGTCTTTATCTCAATGCACAAGTTTTCTCACTTTTACTCTTCCAATCCTCTCTCTCATCCCACTGTGAGGGCAGCGAGTGAGTGGTTGCGTGGTGCTTGGTTGCCAGCCAGGGTTAAACCACGACAACACCAGATCACTTCCTTAATTAGGTATGAACTTTCTTTAATAGTATGAGAAAAGAGAAATACCAGATTGCAGATATTCTGTCACCCTCAGTTTTTTCAGCACCTGTGTCAATAGCTGTTCAACAACAAAATTTAAATAGTACACTCTCATTCAGCATCTTGACCACTGCCAAATTGCCTTACTTTCAGTCTCTGGGGTCTACAGTTTTCTTCCTCTTGAACCTATTGAAAAAAAACCAAACCTAAACCACTCATAAAACACCGCTAAAGCTATCCTCATGGTTCTCCACTCATCATGACAGGCCTGTCTTTAGTTTTCTCAATCCCTCTCCTACACCTTTACATTAGATACCAATTCTGTCAAAGAAAATACTTGACAAATCTCTATGCCCTTGCTCTAGGATTTTAATAACTAACTCAGTCAGCCAGTGTTTCCACTCCTTATGATATCTCTTTCTACATTAAACTACCCTTAGGTTTCTTGCCTTTTCCTCCTCAGTCATGTAAAACATTCTCCCTTACATAATCTAGACAGGTATTGTATTTCTTCAAGTGCTATCTTTGGTCTTATGTCTATCCATCAAGATGATTGGTTAGCAGAAAAGCAAAACTTCTGGCTTTCACTCCTTGCATTTTCTACTCTTGACATGTCTGTTGTTACCATTTGTCTGTGAACATGGAATCCAACACCAAAAAACCAAGAAAACCCGACACTATCAGCAAAGCTGCACCAGGTCTTCTCAACATAGGCTTACTTATGCTAACAATCACACCTTGTTTTTCTTTTGATATATGATTTATCTGATTTGTTCTCTAGGCTTTAAAACCTCTAGGACAAGAATTATCATCTCTGCTTACATTATAATTAGCACACTAAAGACTTAAAACAGGTTAAAGCTCTCAAATATTGCTACAGTATATTGCTTTTTACACTGCCAATTCTGTTAGATTTCATTGATGATAGTTTGCATGCTAGAACTACACACAGACCGTTATTCTATTATTATCTTTCATGCAGAAAGGCAACTATTGCCCCAAACTCCTCCTGCATACCTGGCTGAAGAAAGATTTACTCCATCTAACAAAGGGTGCTAAAATTTAGCCTTCCTTCACAGTGGAGTGGACAGCCAAGGCAGGGCAACCACTCTTTGTTGAATGGTTAAGAGTGGCAATCCTGAGAGAGTTCAGAGTCATTTCTAAAGTGACTTTGAAAGAAGTCTTTATCTCCTACTCTAGGTGGTTGGGCTAAACTACTTAAAATATAATCATTGGGTGCTGACAGCACCAAGATAGCTAGGCCACAGGAGGAGCTTCTGATTCACTGTTCTCCCTCCATTCCATGCCTCAAATTCAATCAGCACAAAAGCTCGGATCTCCATTATGACAGTGTACAAAGAAAGGGGCTGTACTCCATTTTGACCCCTTTCTGAGATAGGAGGAGTGTAATAGTATTTTCAGACAGAAGGACTACAACGTATGAGGCTTTACAAGAGTTGTTACTATGGGATCTCAGCAGTACAACACCTGGTCCCTGGTTATAGATGACATGAAAAAGCATGTGGACTTACTGACAACTCTGTGATTAATTTTCTTAGTTCCCTGTGCCCGTGCTTCTCAGCAATATTTGCTGGATCTTCTCCATGTTTGTTGGTTATTTTGCAAGCCCATGAGGCCTCAGGGCAACTGAGTAGAAATGTTGCAAGGTTCTTTAATCCAAATCTGGCTGCACAGTGAAGGAGAGTAGGAAATTCTTCCAAATAGCTACCTGCATATGGAAACAAAGTTTTCATAAGAACGGTTTTGCTTTTTTGGAACATATTCCACCTTCTTTTGTAAAAGTCCTTTGAATATTAGTGCTACAGAATCACAGTTATCAAACTGCCAATGCAGAACTGGCATTCAAGGAACAATTCCTCCAACTAACAGTTTTACAATTCACTTAAGTATTTTAATAAAGAAGCCTTTAGCATAACTGAGAAATCTCTTTTTTTTTTCTGATAGAGGGATTTTGAACACTTTAGTTCTATTGAGAAATAAGTGTTCTTGCAAGGGGAAGAAAATTCTACAGCCAAAACATGCTTTTGCTCTAGATGTATACGATTTAATGCTTTAGGAATATTTTCATTTGAGACATTTGAATGGGACATTTTTTATAGGCTTATGGTGCTATGTTTTCATATTAAAAGAAATTTCTGAAAATTCCCATGTCTACCAGAGACTTGCAAAATTTGGCTTACCCCAGTAATGAAAAATCAGAGAATTTAAAGATTAATGTATTGGGTAATGGTTTTTGGGATTTATCTGAAATAGCATAATACTAATTTCTATCACAGACTTTATTTTTCAGCTTGGAGGACTGGGACAAATGTAAAGTGAAGTTAATAATTTCAGCATAGTCTTTTATTCTAATTCTATGAGTTACATAGAATAATAACCCCACCCCACACCCACAAAAACCCCCACAACAAAAAAGAGCTCAAGCATAAACAATACTTCCCACTGCCTTAATACTCTCCTCTATAACCACTTGTGGTTTGTTGTGTAGTGATTTGTCTATATATCAGCATGCAGTGTATCTCTCTTCCAAGTATGCATCCAATCTGCCCCAGGCACCATCAACTTCATGCACCCTCAGGGTCTTTACTACCCACTGCATGAAGCAGCGCTTCCTCGAGTGTGTTCTGAGCCTGGCTCCTGCTAGGTTCAATTGATAGTCCCTAAAATTAATCTTAGTCTCCATCCCTGTCTGCCCTCTCTTCACTTCTAGTGATTTACTAATTCCCAGAACTTCTTTCTTGAAGAGATCACGTCTCCTTAATCGTGCCTTACAGAGAATAAACTCCATCACCCAAGTGTTCTTCTACCTTTTTCAGCTTTAATGTAACTATTTTGAGATGATAGGCAAAGAGTTGCACGTGACAACTTGTGGGTGAGCCATGTAATTTATGCATTGTCATAATTATGTCCTGTTTTGTTCTTTACTCCTTTTCTAACAATTCCTAGTAATTCATTTGCTTTTTGATCTGCTGCCTAGCAACAAGTTGATGTTATCATAGAACTGCGTGGTCTTATTTCTCAGTGCTAACAGCCTGCTCAAAGCCTCTTATTTTGTATGACAACATAGGACTGCTTTTTCCACTTGCATCACTGTTTTTACCTACAATTAATATCATCTGACATTTTACTGCATAATTACTAAATCTTGTAAGGCCTTTCCTCCCATACTTTTTTTTTTTCAATTAGCCCTCTTCCTTACTACTCTGAATACTTTGTATCACTAGTGTAAGTTTTTTCCAACTGTCTGCCTCCTGTCTTTGGCCAGTTACTCATCCATACCCAACCAATTACTGACTTAATCAGGTTTGCTGACTCTTACAAAAAACCAACAAGAAATCTATAAAGCAAGACTTCACATTACAGAAAATTTATTTGGTTACAATTTCTATTAATTTGTCTGGTAGAGGCAACACATTAACCTGCTTCTAGTTCTCAGGTCTGCAGAGAAATTGGGTTTTGGAATCACAATTACACCTTCTAGCACTACAGAACTGAAAAATTGCACAGTACTGTTAGAAATACAGCTATTTTACTGTTTCCTCAGAGCTGTTAATGAATACCAGTTAGTTCTGGCAATTTCTTGTGCTCAACCTGACCATTTCTGCTCTAACTTCTTGATTGCTTCAACTCCAGACAGTCTGAACGAAATGGGCTGAATAAAGTGATGCCACCACTGAGTGCTGCTGTATCAGACCCATTAGAGCTCCAATATGAACTGGAGCTGAAAGCAGCCAAGTGGTGTGCTACAACTGACATTGCCAATGCATTTTTCTCAACTGCTTTGGCAGAGCGCAGGTCACAGTTTGCTTTCACATGGAGGGGTGTTCAATATACCTGGAACTGACTGCCCCAGGGGTGGGAACCACATCAGCTCAACCATTTCAGTTCTGTGTGTTTCAAGCCACGTTGCTCTTGTCCCAGTTGCTTTCCTACACACAAGAAGTTGAGCTCCTTTCAGGTAAACAGTAAAAAGCTGGTGCTGGTACCCAACAATTGAACATACTGCTTCTCCTGTCCTGAGTACCCATCTTGGCAGACAGGGCTCAAGTAATAGCCTTTTGTAAACATCTGAAGGAGAAGAGGATGCTCATGGAACAGAAGAATAATATCTGTTAAAGGATGGGGCACCGTAGTTAATGAGAAGGTATAAATCCATATGTTGGGTATAAAGATGGTTTAAGTATGCGGTTTAAGTGTTGATAAGAAGGAATTTCATGACAATGGAATGGTTAGAAGACATATATATGTATGTATGAAGTTATATGGAACCTGAACATAATGCAAATGGTACAGAATAAGGCATGGAGATTGTATTTGTTCTGGCTGAGCCCCATAGCAGCCCTCACAGAGCTGTGCTTGTATCAGTAGCTAAAAAGGTATAGATAACGCACAGTGTTTTGGCCACTGCTGAGCAGCGCTCACACGGCATCAAGATGGGCTCTCCAACAACTAGTAGGCTAGGAGTGAGCAAGATCTTGAGAGGGGACGTAACCAGGATGGCTGACCCAAACTGACCAATGGCATATTCCATACCGTACGACATCTGGTCAGATATAAAAGCTAAGAGAAAAGAGGAGGAAGTGGGGGAATGACACATTTGTTATGTACAAAGTCTGTCTTTCGGAGCAATTGCTATGCATACTGAAGCCCTGCTTCCCAGGAAGTGGCTGAACATTGCCTGCTGATGGGAAGGAGAGAATACCATCTTTTGTTTTCCTTTGCTTCCATGTGCATGACTTTTGCTGTTGCAGGTTTTTTTCCATCTTATTTTCTCCCCTCCTGTTCTGCTGAGGAAGGGACTGATACAACAGCTCGGTGGGCACCTGGTATCCAAGGTCAACCCACCACAAACTACAAGAACTCTAAGTGTTATCCCAGAATATAGCCATTTGGACTTCTTGGGTTTTGTCTGTACTTTGCTAACTGCAGGGACAGACACACAGACACACACACACACACCCCCCCTTGATGTAGACATGTACCAACTTAAGAAGCAGTCATGTGAACAGTATGCAAGTGATTTTAGGGCTGGGACAACCGCATCAAAGCTAAGTGTACTTTTACATATTGCACAGAATTCTCTTAAAGTTCCCAAGCCCAAGCTAATACTTCAAAAAACATCCACAAATCATCAAGTTGCTTTTCTTAATGCTTGTCTTTTGCTTCTTTTTTTTTGAGATATCCAGCAATTAAATAGGTGTTTAGCATTAACTTTAAAGAAGAGCAAATTACATGAACTCTAATCAACAGTCTTCATCCTGTTAGCAGACTCTAGAAGGTCAAATATAGTCAGTACAAAGAGCCTTCATGAAGTATTAATAACATGATCTAAAAGAATTTCCACTCATGCTAACGAAACCTGAAACAATTGGTTACAAATCTGAAAGGGAAATCAAGTCTCTATTACCAATGGACTGGATGCTATGATTACTCCATCAATATAAAAAGTCAGTGGTATTCATAAGCCTGTTCTACGCTTTTATCTCAGCTTTCAAAGTAACACAAAACAGAGGTATCCCAGAACCAACTCCAAAATCCCTTCAGCTCCTTCACAATTAAGCTTTTTCCTGGTTACCACTCAACTCCTCCCTAGCTAGGTTTGATATTCAAGCAGGACTGCTACACTTACATACTTGGAACATTACAGGAGACTGTATCATTAACAAATGAAATACCTCAGCCAGCTATGGAGGATGGTAAAAATCATATATGAAATATATGAAATAAATTAATTTCCTAAAACAACCTTTTAAAAAAATATTATTTCTTGCAGTAAGCAGAATAAAAGGCTGTCTTTGGGTATGAAAACTTTAAAAGCAGCACTAGCAGCGAGATCTTTTATGTAATACTCAAAAAAGACATAATATTTTTAACACCACATAAACAATATTACAGCACTTTGACCAAGAACAGTAGATAAATAGTTTTATTTATTTCTTATTTTGAGAATGAGTATTCAGATAAATCTAACCTGTACATCTTCACATCTTGGGCTACGTGAGCTTTCTCATAATATCATACAGCCTCAAAATGTTGGTTCTAGTTGTGATTTTAGGTAAAGGAGCCATTGAGGAAAGTGCTATTGCTATACACAAACCTGTTGTTTGCAACTTTGTGCAATAATGCAACAAAATTCCATACATACATGCAGATAAAAGAAGGACTGTTTTATTCAATAGCAGAGGGATTTTATTTTTGTACACGGTCCAATGGGATCTTAGACTAAAAGGCAATTTCCAACAAGGTTAATTTTAAGCAAGCATCAATGCTAGCATCACTATTACATCTCTGAAAAAGAAGGTAGAGGGTTTACCTTATTTTCTTGGGATTGTGTTAAATCTAAAGACTGAACTTAAGTATTGAAGTGTTAATTCCAGGAAACAAATCTTGCTTAAAACATAAATCTACTGATAGTCATAAATAATTTCATCTTTCCTACCTTTTCATGGCATCCACTTCAAAAATAAGCATTACAAGGAAAGTTCTGTTCGCAGAGTAATTCAGATTACTTTCACAGTATGAATTTCCACACCATGCTTAAAACAGGTGCAACAGACAAAAGTAAAAAAACCCTAAGTCCAGAGAGGACAAATAACATATGTTGCATGGGAATTACAAAATTATTGTAGCCTATCTCCTAATTCCATTCAAGAGATCTCTCTGCAACATCTATTGTTACAGACAAATTTGAATACTATAGTGAAACCCACTTCTATAATAAATATGGCTGTATTATCTATAAATAAATAACTGACCCTTGAATTGAAAGTGTTTCAGTAGTACAAAATATGATGGGATAATAGCAATTTTAACAGTAATTCAATACTCCGGGTGAAAAAAAAAATCATCACATTTGCACCATTGTCGGTACACTGTTATTACAAGTAAAACTGAGTAAAACTGGCTGCCTGAAATATTTTGCATAGCTAAATATGCAGTTTGAGCTTTCTATGACTGGATTTTTTAGCTATGAGCCTTCCATGAAGGTAAACACAGTTTCTTTTCAGTAATGTAACTGTATAAATGCGCTGATCTTCCCAACAAATACTTAGCAAAATACACTATCGACAAAAATCCAGATTTTTGCAGGCCATGCAACACAATACCTAGTATCACTGTTAGCTAGTGGACATGATCATCACAATGTGTAACTACATTCAAAAGTTTCAGGTCCTTCCCTTCAGATATTACTGAACTTCTTGGTACTTCTGCTCTGCTCAAAATGAGCAGAACCCAAAGACCTATTTTCTTGTGCAAAGAAATCTGAACTACACAGACCTCATATGGTAGGGTGGTTGCATGGCCACCTTCCAGAAAAAAAATGCACATCAGGTGAGCATACACGTGGCTTCGTGGCTTCTGGGGCTTCCTATTGTACAGATGCATTAAGAGCAAAAAGCTGTCTGAAAGTAGCTGACTGCTGTCACACAAGTCCTACCACCCTAAGCTAGTGATCCCAGCTAAAAAAAAAAAACCCACAGCATCATGCTCTCCTCAGCCAGGTGTCCATACTCCCAAATGAACAACTGAAAATTCTGACGACAAGAAATACAGACTGGTAACTCAAGACACCACCTGGGGTGACTCTTCCTTTAAGGAATCCAAACATCACTGAACCACATCATCATACTATTCCCAGTATCTTACTTTGGACTTAAACCGCTTTCTTTTGAACATGGTAATATTCCATCTCCAGCATAGACTGTGTACTAGCAAGGTTCTGATTAGAAATGGAAGAAGCTCTGTTCAGACTTCTCTTCCCTTCCACTCAATGAATTAATGCTAGGCATGAGATTAATCAGTTGCTGCTGCAGTTACAGATTCAGCCATGAACAATGTAGGAGGATAAAGCTTACAGCCATGATGACTGCTGTTTCTGCATTCCAGTCAGTCACGAGCAGTTTCAGACATCAAACTGTACCAGCTCCTCCCACAGATGGCTCATACATACCATGTGGTCTGAAGGGAGAAGGCCACACAAACATCAGAAACTCGTGGGGAAAGCAGGTATGCGGCTTTGTCTATTGGTCCTGGGCTTTGACATTCCATTTCATTTAATTATCACAACGATTTTGGACTACGAGGGTCTCTTCAGGTCCAAGACAGATGTGCATTGTTTAGTCATGTAAATCAGCAGCTGGGATTAGGAGGCCCCTGACTTGTCACCTTGCCCCTCCACCCACTAAATGCCTCATAATTACATCTTTTCTAGGTATCACTATACGGTGGTATATTGAAAATACAGAAAATAAGCAAGCCCTCTATCCTCAGGTACTAATCTCATGTCATCTTCAGTTGCTACAGCACCACCAGCCTTACTCTCAAAGGGAGGACCTTCATATCTTGTTTCAGTGTCATGTGGGATTGGTTGTCCATTAGTGCAGATGCATGCAAAGGCTTTACTGAGTGGTACAAATGGACAGATTTAATTTCTTGACCATTACACAAAAGCCTGGTACCATCAAGTTGTGACGCAAGGCAAAAAGTTATTGTGAGGACCATCAGACGACGATACTGAGCTCCACCAATTTAAGACAGCTTTAAACACTCTGATTCACGAAGCCTTTTCAGGCAACAACCAGCAGCACCCTGCACTTACACAAAGTAGGACGCAACCTTCAAGGGCCAAACTTTCCAAGTCTTGCTGATAGAAAACTCTGAACTATTGAACTACTTGAGGCCATCCTGATACAATTGTTCTCTTGGCAAATACTATACCAACAGCTAAGATGGCTGCTGTTCCCTCAGCAACCTCAGGAACACTTCAATGCCCATTTTGCATGCAGCTGTGGTACCAGTTACCATTCTCTGCCCTGTATAAGATAATGGCTTTGCCACCCAAGCAGTGAGGGGAAAAGGATGTTGTTGGATTTGACCTCTCAAATTCCTCCCCTAAATACATATTTGATTAATTAAAAAATATAGTAAGGTTAATGACCTCACAAGAGATGATTGAAGGCTACTGGTCTTTCTTTGTGCCCTAATTCTGAAAAGAGGCACCACTGTTTAATTCCCTCCCGTCCCCTGACAAAGGTGAAGAAGTTACCTCTTTCTTTCAGGTTCTACAGCAAAAGTCAATGGCAACTAAGGGTACCAGTGTCAAAATTATCAGGTAAGAATAACCGACTACAAGATCTATTTGCATTTGGTTTTGGTTGGGGTTTGGGGTTTTTTTTAATTGTATTTGCTCACTTAATTGCCAATTCACAAAATTCAGTGAGCTCTTAAGACAAATTAATGTTCTAATGTAAAGAAATTTCCACCATACCGTGTTTAACTGCTTTAACTGAAGTTTTGTATTATACATGTAGGAAGAGGCTGTAATTATCTGAAAGCACACATGCTTCAGGCAGAAAATACCATTCTTGAACTTGCAAGTTTGTCACACTGAATTGTGTGACAAACTGAATTGGGGAAAATTGCTGAACTTTTATCAGCTGTGAAACTGGAACAACTGATACATTTCAGCTAAATATATAGAACTGAACAAAAGTAGTAGTGATCAGGGTAACTAGAAATGAACCACTTTTACTCAGTAGCAGTATTTTAATGAAGAACGTTAAAAGAGAAAAGCTGCTGCTGTTTGGAACCTACACTAAGAACTAGTTAGCTAGTGATCATAAGCAGGAAGGAAAGGTTAAAGATAAAGTGACAAGTGGCATATTTTTAAGTGCGTTAAGGTGGCTTCTTCAACTTTCAACTAACTTTGAGGCCAGTGCTTGTCTTAATTAAAGTTTTAGTTGACATGCACAAGGTTAAGAGGGAACTGCTGTTTTGTATGTTTTGTCATGTGATATTCCCTTCTCTGATATTCTCTGCAGAGGGTTCTAGAACACCTCAGCTATAAAAAAAGCAGAAAATCTAATATTACAGTATTGTAGTACTGTCTTAGTCTGTGGGAATTTTCATAAAATTGCAGTAAGCAAACAAGAGCCTAAAGTGATATTTCTGCAGCTCTTAGAAGACATCCTTCTTATTTCCCAAATTATTGACACAGAACATTACTTCTTTTTTAGCAATTTAAATAGACAGTTAAAATGACTTCTACAGTGTCAATATCAATTAAACCAAAGAAATACTTAAAGCCCCATCTGTTTCTTTTCAAAACCCACCTGGACACGGCTTTGTGAAACCTGCTCTAGGTGAACCTGCTTTAGTAGCAGGGATGGACTAGATGACCTGCAGAGGTCCTTTTCGACCCTGACTATTCTGTGATTCTACAATCTCTTTAGGTCTCTTACTGCCCATTTTCTCTGCAAATATAAATCTTCTCAGCTGCAAATTTGTCAATTTGCAGTTAATCTAAAGCTAAAAAACATCCAGACAATTATAAATACATAGTACTGAGTCTCAAAGTAATGATTTATAGAATTCTTTGTTCCACTTTTCCTTGCTATGTTGTCTTTATTGTGGATTCCTCCATTTTACTAGTGGTTTTAAATACTTAATGATTGTCTTATTAACATTTGTAAGTAATAACCATAGCATCAGCAATAAAAATCAATGCATACAAGAAGTGACTCACTAGTTTGTTGATGGTGCTCTTCTTCACTTTGGAATGGGCTGAATTCATAAGTAGATATTTTGCTTTTCAATAACCAAGTCAGAACATTGTCCAGCTTCTCTACAGAAGAAAATTTAAAAGCCTGTTTAAAATAAGAAAAATCAAAGAAAAAAAATAGTTTATTTATTGCATATGTTTTTAGCTTTATCCTCAGGGTGCTGCTGAATCAAATGAATGAAAACAGTGTTATTACAAATTCACTTTTAGTAAGAGAAGCAGTTTCTGAAAGCTACAGAAGAGATACCGGTATAGATAGAAGGATCATGGTAACACAATCCAACTGAAGAAAACCAGGTATAACAACTTATGAAGTTCAGCCATGACTAAAACCTTCTGAATGAAGGGTAAGGACAGGATGATTATTTCTTGGTTTAGCTGTGTACAACAATGCTGGGTGATAACCAGGAACTGTTCTGACAGACACGAGTCGCCAATAAATCCAAGATCTTACTACAGCAGTAATTCAGGATGAGTTGACTACAGTAGCCTTCTGTTACCCAAAATCTTTACATTAAGATTTGGTAGGTAGGAAACGGCTTCAATTCAGTCTGCAGAGGCCTAACATTCCTGATAGATTAAGAACTGATAGCAACCAGTGAGATTAGCTTCCTATTAAATACATAGTCTTTAGACATGAGAAATCCTCACTGACTTGCCACAAGATCTTTTTTTGATTGCCTCTTTCTGGAGAGAAGGCCAAGATCTATTCCTAATGACTCTCAAGGCAGCCATAATTAAGTTTGTTTGCTTGGTGTGATAGGAGACTACATGATAAGCACGACTACAGAGATTTGAGCAGTAAGGTTATTTTACACTGTTTACTATGGCACTAGTCCAGTCTGTGCTGCACTGGGTGCCAAAAGATGCTCATTGATGGTCATCCATGCTCATACTCCAGTCAGATGGCAGCAGCTGTGTGTTAAAGGTTGCCTTTCCACAGTTGAACTGTTTCTGGTCAAGACAATTCTGGGATCACTAACAGGGAATATCTGCAGATACACTTAGCATATAAACTTAAAAAGAAACTCTGTGACTGACATGCTGAGAAGAAAAGGACACAGAGGGGTCTACTGATGAAACACAAAGTTTAACTCCCGAGGCTGTTAAAAGCGAGTAAGAAAATAAGTGTGACGTGATCAGAAAATGTTGAGTACACAAGCAAGATACAATTTTCAGCTGAGTCCTAGCCAGAATTAGAAGACAAGTTTGCGCAGATAGGGAGCTACCAATAATAAAATGATTATTTTTCCCATAATTGATACTAGCCCTTCCAATATTGATTATGACACATCAAATTCATCACATTTAGTAACTCGTCACCTATTTCTTTCCATAATTCACCCTTTCTGTACTGCTGAATTATATTCTCTGTATTTGTTACTCAATAATTACAAATACATAATTTAGTCCTCAGTAACCAAAGCAGTAAGTATTATAAAAAAAGACTCTACCTAGAAAAAAAAATCTTGAAGACTTGTTCTAGAACAAAGATCTAATTGGAGTACCAGACTTACAGTGTGAATTGAGAAAGGATATGCAAAACCTCCCAAATATCTAAGAAAAAAAAAACCCTATTAACATGAATAACCACATTTAAAAATTAAGGGGAGTAATTCAGTTAGGAAACCATACTATTCTCTCTTATTCCAAGTAGGTCTTCTTAGATACAATATCATCATTGGTACCACCTTAACAGAGTTCAATCTAGAGTAGGACAGAGAGAAGTAATAACATAGGAACTGTCTCAGATGAGAGTATGTGCAGGTACTGTGCCATGAAGAAAGAGGCTCAAACCCACTGGTATTCACTGAAACAACTATATAGCAGAAATTCCAGTACATAGAGAATAATCATATAGGTGGGTTTCTAGACAAACTGAACTTGAAGTAATATTTATAATTTCCTTTTAAAATAGCAGGGATACCCCTTACACATTCCATACCCCTACCTATCTAGCCTTCCCTGTTCAAAAGAAAATGAACAAAGTAAAAACACCCCAACAACACCTGCCTCTTATAATCTGTCCTGAAATGCTCAAGGAGCAATTTCAAACCAAAACCATTTCAGACTGTCTTGTATATCAAAGCCAAATAAACACCCTACAGCCTCTTTTCAGCAAGCATGCTCGTTAATCTTGCCAGCAAAGCTCCTCTGCTTTTTAATGACCTGAGGCAGGAACCTTTCCTTCTCCCTTTTATTCAGGCAGAAATCTGGTAGAGAAGTACCTGAGGAGTGTTTAGCTCTTATTTTGCACTCAGACAACCAAATCTACATGGGATAAAACAATGTTTCACAATCCGAGATCAAGCAAGTTCTTGAAATGAGAATGCACAACTTCAGGAACTTGCAGCAAAATTTTCAAGGCCATAAACAGTTGCATGGCTTAACTACATCAGGCTAACTCAATTTTGACAAGCTGCTGAGACAGAAGTTAGACTGATCTCCCAAAGGGAACAGACTAATTTACAGTTAAATTTCTCATGCTTTAACAGGCCTGCCTTCCAATGGCCTGTCTATACATTTCTATGATTTCCAAGTCAGGCACAATACACTTCTTATACACAGTTATTAGTGCAATTTGCTCAAAGTTTTCCACCTCATTATTTTTTTCTCTTGCTCCAGGGATCTAAAATCTGAAGGCTCAAGCAATGATTTAACAAGCTATCTTGTTAACTAAACCATAACGAGGAGCTTTGTTCTGCTACTCTGCAACAAAGGCACAGCAGGAAAATCTAGGTTAGTTATTTTTAAAAGTCTACGTTGATGCCTTTTGTCTCACATACAGGAGCACTTGTTCCAGTACTTAAGTGAAGATAACAGCAGAAACAACAGCGAAACCTAACTAGCAATAGTATCTAGCACTATCTAGCTCCATACCAACACAAAGCGCACTTCCCCCAAGAAAGAATTCAGTTTAGAGAATTTTACTTTACTGCCTATTCCTGCTCCAAAGCACTCACAGACTCTAAGTAAGCTGCATTTACATATTTTGATGCACCCTACACAAGTCTCTAAAGGCCCGTGAAATCTTCCCAAGAAATCCCAACAGTACATGCCTGAAGTTCATGCTGAATCTTCACCAAAGCCAAGGGAAGTAGAACTGTATTTGAAGTTAAGCACACTGCAAGGGAACACTGAGCCATTCAGGAGTTTCAGGAAGTCCACATTTTATCTGAATATTGATTTAAAACATGACAGAAAAGAAGTAAAAGCACTACTTTCTCCTTGTGTTCTTGCAGACAAGTTATTTCCAGGAGCCACTCGGAATTAAGCTAGTGAGTTTGTAGGTAATCCTTATGGTCTCTGAAGCACAGCCAGCTGCTCTTTGCTCCACCTTTCAATCTTGGTCCTTCTGCAAGTGCTACTACCTGCCCCAGAGCTCACCACCAGTAGCTTGTCCTCCTCACTCAGTACCACCTCCTCAGGTGTAGGCACTACCTGCATTCCTTCGCTCCCTTTTCACAGCAACATGACACAGCTGTATGCAACAGAGGAACCCCAACTGCTGACCATCACACATGGGCTTCCAAAAACATCCTTGAAAAAGGAAATGAAGCACATATCTTGCTACTTTTGTGAATGAGATGGTCTACATTCTTCAATAACTGCTAACAAAGCCTGAAAATATGTGCCACTGAAACACAGCACACACAGCCAGTAAATTAACATATTTCTTGCTGGCTTTAGCAGTACTAACAAGGTTAGATTTACATAAAGATGAACTCTTTCAGTAGTTCTTATATATCAGACACTACTTTATATGCGCTTCAATATCTAGATTACTTCTGCCAAAAAGAATGGGCTAGACTTAAAAATCACTTAGGCTTTTCTGACAGTTTTAGCCACTGACAGAACATGGAGAGATTTCATACCTAGAGGAAAATAAAGAAACATTTTAAAGTAACTGCTGCTGACATGGCTTAGAAGATTGAAACATTAAGAAGCTTCAAATTATCTTTGGGGATCAGGTAAAGGCGCATACATAATATGACCACATAAGTCATGTAGTGTTTTCTTACAAGTTTCCATAGAGGATCTGCAATTTATTTTCCTTCTTCTTTTTCAACATGCACTGTAACCGGAATCCTGTTTGATGACTATGATAAAAACATCCTTTAAGATATCAAGTCTCTCAAAATCATAGCAGTACTATTCCGTCAAAGCTTGTCATACAGACTTTCTGAATCTCTAGATATTCTAAGTCACTCAAACAAACATGAACCTTATCAATCATTAATTTCAGTAATAAGGATATGACCATATTTTCAATTTTTTTTAAAAACCTAAGAAATCTGTACCAGGAAACCCCAACACTAACTAATTGAATCAATAGTTGCATTTAGTAGAACGTCTGAGAGAAAAATCAATACACCATGTAAATCCAGCAGAATGCTGAAATGAGAAGTTGATAAAAAGTAAAAAAAGATATGAAAAAGTTTATTTATGAATTATAAGAACCTTAAAATCAGTCTGTATACTGGGTTATTACAGAAACTCCCTAAAACAGCTTCTTTAATGCAAAATTATAAGAAAACAAGAGAACAAAAAAATTCACAGCCTTTAGCCAGCACCCACCCTCATATGTCCTGGTAGCAAGTTCATTGAGCATTGTGATTCAGTTATTATGACCCCAGCGCTTCCTACTTTACTATAAAATGTCAGAGTTTTTTCTTGAAAAGCTTATGCAAATAAACTTATTTCATTTTTTACTCTATTTATTTCCTTACATTTTAAATATTTATTCAGTTGTTTAAATGTCTTGCTAATGTTGATAAATTACTTCTAAATTCAGAAAAATTCGCAACACAGAAAATTACAACCGAACAGATGTGGCAAAGAATTTAATCCAAAAATGTAATTTGTAAAAACCTTAGAATATGTTTAATCTGAAATGTGGCCAATGTTAATCTTTAATTGCTCTCTGACAGGAGGAATTCACAAATGCAACAGTACCACACTTCGTTGGTCTCCCACTAAGATATATGAACTGCCCCGACCATCAGTAAAAGGAATGGATTAGCTGTAAGCCTATGTGTTGGGTTTTGTTTATCTGCTTGGCTTTACTGGAGGACAAAGTGGAGAAAGGGAAAATAATCTTAACAACAATAGCACCTCAAATTAGCTGGAAGGGTTGGCAACACAATATACAGTACAATGAAAGCATTTTACCAAAGCACTGTGGGTTTGGTATGCATTACTGTAGCAATTTGCTTTCATCACAGAATTCTAATAAGGAGATACTTCTCAGATTGCAAGCATTTGTGAAAATCTTGAATTTTTCTTTGAACCACGGAGTAATATTGCTTTGATCAATAATTGCTGTAAGCTTTTCTATTTTATTTTAATTTTGTTTTCCATTGTGTTTGATTGTTACTTTGCACTGTTGCCCCCCAGATACTTTTGCAAATAAGCTGATAGTCTCAAAGGTTTTAATTATCCTGGCTAAATAAAAGTTACTACTACTCCTGCGACTTGACAGGAATTTAATTACTATCAAGTCTGTTTTGTTTTTCCTTGCGTGAACATATTTTTAAAGATTAAGGTAATTCATGTTATGTAAATTGCAGCTTTATGATCTATCTTATTGCCATTAAATCAGGTTTACATGGGAGCTTAAAGTATTTTAAAAGTTTGTGGAAATACTTTAGCTACCTAGCTAGTTAGTTTACCTCAATCTGTGGCCCAGCAGGTGACGTTAAGTGTGATGACAAATCTTCCAACACATATGTACACTTACAAAAGAATTACCATTAGTATACTTCCCCACAGAGCAGCCATTATATTGTGTGGCTTGTAAAACTTATCCAATTATAAATATCTTCTTGGTATTAACTTTTCAGATGCTAAAACCAAAAAATTAAGAGCAGGCAAACAGCATTGCCTCATTTAAACCCTTGCTTATTATCCAGATGAGTAAAGCTGAGGAACATACCTGGCAGTCATAACCTACAGCTGTATTTCCTGGTGTGCACTACTGCTCTGCCTAGAATTATTTTTGCATTTGAATATAATTTGAATTGCATGTGTCTTACTAAATATTAGTCATGCTGGTTAAATGAAGGGTCAAACTCCTGAATAACGCAAATAATTCTCCAGTGGAAGTACCAGGTGTGTTGTAGGTATCTAGGTTACCATGTTAATTATAATTTTTTTAATCATTATGATATTTCTTACGCATAAAATTGTAAATGAAACCTGTTAGAAGCTTACTTTGATGTCCTTCAAAACACAGGCTAAAGAATAATGGATATTAAAAATGCATTTGTACTTGGAGTTGCACTATTTTTCTTGTGCAATAGCCTGTTTTCTTAAAACAGAAGTGACTTGTACTGGGAAGGAATCTACCCCCACCCTTAATAGAACACTAATATTGCAATACATCATTTTTTATTAATCCTTTCATTATGAGTGTAATGCCTGAGGTGGTAGATAAGGTAGATTTGTCACAGGAAAATGAGACTGTCTGCACTGGAAACACAGACCATTATTTTTGTTCTGGCTTTGCAGTTACAATATAGACATCATGACAAGTCTGCTTGGGCTATCCACCATTCAACAAATGATAACTGAGATTCCGTCCTTTCTTAATAGATGCTTTCTTTTCTTATTATTTTGTATGTGCTATTGGCAAAGGACACGTTGCAGAGCACTGCAGCCTGCTGTGCTGGATTTGAAACCCAGCTCAAAACCTGAATTCTTCTAAATATATGCAAAGAATCTGCATGGCAACCAGCAAACCACATGAATGATAATTCAGCAGCTGTAAATGTACTCTATATGAATAGCAACCTACTGTCTCCCATACAAGCTATGCCAGAAAAATCCTGCTTGACCGTGAATGAATAATAACCCTCCAAATACAATGTGATTTAAGATTACTTGCTTCTATTGGTCTTAGAACATACTAAAAAGGGCACTTTAAATGGAGAGGGACATTGCTACTGTTATTATTTTCATTCTCTGTAATGCAGGATATTGTCCACTAGGCATATACAGTACAAAGGATGTTTATATTACTTTCTATACAAAAACAAGAAAAGAGAAAATTTGTTTTCACTTGCCTGACTTGCTTACAACTAGACATCTCAAAAGACAGGCCTCTGTAATTGTAAACCTGTTACTGAGCCATTACTCATTACTGTGCAATCAAAAGACTGTGCATTATCTCTTAGCTCATACAGGCACTTATATTGTATTTTTTAATTAAAAATGCAGAAGTCAACTTACCTGACAAGTGAAAGCTATTGGGTCAGCCACCTTCTTGAAAATGTGCTCAATCTCCTCTAGTGCAGTATAGTACTCTATCTGCGCTGTGGTCTTAATGACTCCCCCACAGTAGACATTTATATATACAGGGCCAGCACAAAAATCTTTTAAAACACAAATCAGAACAGTAGCTGAAAATATTTTCCAGTCCCAGACCAGAGGTCTTGGGGAATAAGTAAAAGAACAGGAAAATACCACAGAAAATGCATAGAGTCAATTAAATGGATTTGCATTTCACACATGATTCAGTGTAATCAGTTTTTTATCCAGGTCTTTCAGTCTAACATTAAAAAGCTGACAGAAGAAAATACATATCTGTAAATCTGTATAAAACAAAGCTATAGTATTGCTTCACGTTAGAAAGGAGATGAAGAGAGTATGCTTCAAATTTCCAACTTCCCTTTGATATACTGATGACCTATAAACAGATCCCCTATGCCTACAAACTAAGGAAAAGTTCATTTATTACAAATAGTGGAATTGCTCTTCATCTTTTGAAACATTTTTCTTAATTGCAGACAAGGTTCTCAAAATTGGATTTGAACTAGGCTGCAGAAATTGCAGTGTAATTATTTCCATTCCAGTTGTTTACCTAGTAAAACCAAAGGAAACAGGCATTTGTACAGTCTGTTGTTACTTAAGTGTAACTTGCTCTGTGTACGCAGCATAAGCCCCTTTCATGAGCACATTTTATAATTCATTAGTATTCATTGTGCCAGGCATCCTGCTGTACCATACCAGCACTAGCACAGTTTCCTTAAAATTCAAACTCTGCCCACAGAAAAGCAATGAAAATGCACAATCCTGAAAATGGAGAAGAGTAATAGGGCCAAAGAAACAAAACAAATAGAACATCACCTTAAATCACTCAAATGGAAACTGATCAAATGCATTTTTAATAAAAACAACAAACCAAAACCATTTTCTGGTCAGCTGAACTCTTATTAAAACAGGGTACTCCCTAACTTCCAACTTTTCCAGATTTTGGAACAGAAAAATGCTTACAGAGGGAAGCATTAAATACCAGTAATATAAGAAACAAAATGAAACTTGGGCTGCAGGTCTCTGCCAGATTTTTCACAATATTTCATTTACTGTTCATATTTTATTTCCTCATGCACTATAGAAACCTCACTGTAATCAACAATGTTCTCAAAGTATAATTCTGGAAGAATCTTTCAAGATCTGTGAATGAGGATTTCAGCTCTCCTCTGAAATCAGTTACAGATGGAAGTTTCCTGTTGGTCATGTACTTCCCAATCAGGTCTCTAAAAACAAACTCTCTGCACGATCACAGTGATAAAAAAAACTCAGATCATATGTGGCTGTCACCTCAGGACAGTGTTCTGGATGAAAATCAGACCACAGAATTACCCAAATGTAATTCCAAGAAGCCACTGTTGAAAATTGTAGCCTATACGTATATATTTCTTCTATCTAATGTTGTATTCTAATGCTTTTAGAATAAAATTTAAGTTCTTTTGCGAATTCACAGCATGCAGTGCAGTAGCAAGCTACACTCTAAATATTTACGTGAAAATCTTTTTAATTCTTAACTCACATCATGTGAGTAGGGATAGATGTGGCACTTAAATCTGCACAGACCTTCTAAAAGAAACTGTTGTTACATAGCTAAAACTGTTGACAACTAGTTATAGATGAAGCAGTTGAAAAAATCATTAGAAACCAGCAGAGCTGAGTGATACAGAGAAATGGCATGGATACAAACAAAGAAAAGAAATTATTTCCTAATCAGTAAGAATTATAGAGAGGAATATAACCAAATTTACTGCATTAAATACCAAATGAAACATTTTAGTAATGGAGTAATAAGAAAAGAATATTAGCTTTGCATTTTATGGCAGTAATTTTGAAGAATGTTAACCTGTGACTAATCAATGACATTTTAAGACTGCCACCTGCCATTTAACCACACAAAAACAACCTAAGAGAACCTAGTTTCCCATAAATCACAAGGCCTTTCTTCTCTGCATTATTAATAAATGTTCTGTGTGCAAAACCCATGTACAGGAAACACCTACAAAATAGTGGGAAGTAAAACTACTTATCAGAAAAAGTGATGTGAGCCCAAAGTTTTCTGTTTACTTAAAGAAAGTTTTTCTTACCTAAGGCTTTCACGTACTTGACCTTTTTATTCCAAGAGGTTGGCTGCGTCCTAATTCGTTTATTACCTGCTATGAATTCAATTTCTAATGTTTCATCATCTATTTCATCTTTCAACAGAATGAATATTTCACCAGGATTCTATAAAATTAAAATATGTTCTTGTTAGTCCTTCAGAAAATTATACTGGAAGTGTAAAATGCAAATGAAAACATAACTGGGAAGAAAAGTTCCTTCATACAAAAAAACAGTAATACCAAAACATGCTGCCATCTCAGTGTTATACTTTAGTATTTTACTTACATAAATGACACAATTAATGTAGTATTTTAAATTCATCTTATCTAACAAAATTTTAAGACAGTATTTTAAATACATATGTAGCTGAACTGTTATGTTTTCTAAGAACATTCTACTTTATAGTCCAAGAGAATGACATTCAGCCTAATAAGAACCACCTAAAATACTTTAGACTCAAATTCTTTACAGTGAACTGCCAGTAAAGACAGACAGAAGCAGCAGGTAATGTGATACAATACCATCCTACTGCCTCCTGAACGAGAGCGAATGTTACTCCCTTAGAACTGTACTGGTCGCAATAATGAAATAATGTAAGCCATCTTTGAAAGACAGATAGCAAGCAAAATACATGACGTTCTATACACACCACAACCTCAAAATCTGACTGTGGCCAGTCATTTATATAAATTAATGCAGGATATTGTACTTCCTCTGTTTATATTTTCATATATTTTCTCACAGAAACTCTGATTAAAAACAAACACATATGAATATTTGTGTCCATTGGATATGCATGGAGATATGTATATATAAATATTTCTGATTTAATTTAAAATTAGACAAGGTATATGCTCACACAACCGCTTGTGTAACTTGTGGTATGGCCACATATGCATGTACCCATAAACCAATCATGGATTCTTGCCATGAGACACTCCGTATCCCTCAAGAAGTGCCTGACGACACGCTCCCTCTAAACTACAAGGCCCACATGACAGTTAACATCTCTACTCAAGCTGCCAAAAAATTCTAATAGAGATAAAAATCCCTCAGAGGCTCTCTCAAAACTATTTTATTTACAAATCTTTTGGCTGCAGCGTGGATGTGACAAAGGCAAAATAAACCCCACTGCAGTCTTGATGAACTCTCATTTTGGCCTGTTACCTGCTATCGGTTTTCAAAACTGTTAATAGTATGAATGAGTTTACAGCAGGAAGAGGAGAAGAGCACTGACTGTTATCCTAACGATTTTAGCACCCAAAAACCTTACCTCACATGATATTCTTCCTGGAAGCACCAGTATTGACTGCTCATTAGTTTCTAACGTTTCAGAAAGCATCTCTGTTTTAAAACAGAGTTCCGTTTTTTCTGATACTCCCCTGACATCTGTCAAGTTAACATCAGAGCAAGTGTGGTGACCTGAAATATATAATGCGGAATGAGGACATCGTTAACAAACCCAGCAACAAAACATAGCAATGATGTTGTTTCCAATATATAGCTCATATGGCATTTGGAGTCACATTAAGAGCACTGCATGAAAGCCTGGCAATATTCCTTTTTCTGCAAATGTGATGAGGTTCCCCCCTTTGATAATCAGAGCTCACCTCTGAAGTCCTGAACCTGCAGCCTTTATTTATATAAACAGATTCTTCTCATACATTTTGTCTTGTGAAGTCAAAGACAAGGCCTTTACACCAAAAACATCGTGACCAATGAAGTCACAAGATCAGCCAGTTTTCTAGTCTCAGAACAACAAACTCTCATACACTGGGACAAAGTGGGATTTTTACCACTCTTGCTTTCTCTATATGTAAACAAGGGCATGCTACACATTTACAACATCAGCCTGCCTGGCTGCAGGAAGGATTTATGTAAAGGCAGTGATACCTGTGACCAAGTGACTATGACGGTAGACAAAGATCTTAACACAGGCTATGGTCTCTGCCTTCCTTTACAGACAAAATGAATGACTGAAGGCATACATTTTTTGCGTAGGATATTCTGGGTTTGGAAATGCTATGCCAGTCATACAGATAGCTTGCAACCAGTTTCTTTTCTGCTCTGCTATACCAGTAAAGGCCCAAAAGCCATAGTGATTCCTTCACCAAATCACAGAATTTTAATGAGAAAATATAAAAGAACTGACAACTGCATCTGCAGAGCTCTGACTAAGCCTACGTTTCAGAAAAGCTATTCTTCACACCTGCCACTTTACAGTTGTATCACTACTACTCCTTTCCAGACACTCCATTACCCTGTACAAAACGCTCTTGTCACCCATCTCAAAGGACTGCAGCAGCTCTTCATCACACAGGATTACCCAGCATATTGCAGTAACCTAGTTAGATTAATAGTATCATTCCGAGCAGCTCAGAGTTAAAGTCTTGACTGGCTGGTGAGAAAATATCCTGAGAGTCATCAAGAGTATCTTGTATTACTGTAAATTATGGAATATTCACAGTCAATTACATTCAAGGACATAAATAACTTTTCAGGCACATATTTTCCTCTCAAATGAATGTAGAATATTAATATAAATTAGTGATGGGCAGAATACAGAACAGTAGCAATCTGGCTTTGCTCAAACAAGTACTGCAGCCATTTTGAGGTTTTTCCAAAAGTGCCCAAGTGACTGAGCTATACAAACCACACAGTACTCCTAAGCGGCACAGAACTATTTACATTTAGCATCAGTATTGGTAATTTACAATTAGTTTTCTCACTTCTTGCTTGCCTTTATTTCCCCCATATGTACCAGTTCGTCTGATACAAAATGTTTCCTTTCCTTACCAAATTTGCCTTGCTTAAGAAGGCACAGACTTCATAAACTTCTATAATAAATGTGCCTACTAAGTGAAGTTATGCCAGACAATGCAGTACAGAAACTTGGGTATGCTATGTCTGATGTAGATTTTTTTTTTTTCCCAGAAGTGTGCTTTGGTTGTTGGAAAGATCTTAGAAAAAGAAAAAAAAAAGAAAGGAAAAAAAAAAAGTAGCATCATTTGTCCTTGCTTCATTAAGGAAGCTAAAAGTTCTTTGAACATCTAAGGTGTGCAGGTTCAGCATTGGTCACCAGCTAGTAAATTTTCCTACCCTACTCCTGCTTATAGTCTCATGCCTTTAAAGCAAACTAATTCTAAATTTAAACTGTGAATTCAATGTAAACTGATAAAATTACACTGAACCTGCGTGCAAACATACTTTACTGAAATAGTTTTAATTCCATTTGTTTTAATTTGTTTTGAAAGTTAAATAGGCTCACTGAACAAAGGTTATTTTGATTCTGAATGAGAATCCACGCACAATTCAATGCAGTTTAACTATTCCAGCTCAAAAAGTAACTACATTAGTTTCTATGATTATCACTGTGAAGACTAGACTTTAGCACCGCTCTTCAGAAAATGGAAGGCCTGAACCCTTGCTGACGTGAACAGCTAGGATACTATATGCCCACAGCGCGTACTTTGGGAATATTACGTGTTCATATTTTAAGTCTCCCATCAATTTTAATCATATAGAATTTACTTAAGACAACTCATATGAGGTGCATGCTTCTTCTGAAAATTTGTCTTCCACTTTAAGCAAAGGAGTCTTGCAAAGACAAGAAATATTTCATTATCAGATTGACAAAATGAAAGGACTGAATAACAAATCTGGTAGGCACTGGATTTTCCGATGTCAGCTTTCTGTCAGTGATCATTCTTCAGGGATCGTGTGGATGCATTCTAATCTATGTGAAGTTCACGACAGCTTTATTTCTAGCCTGCACTCTGCTTATCAAAGATGACAGTATTAACTTCCACCTTTTAATGTCCACAATAATTCATCTACTAGGAAGGTCAATGCTAGTGCTAACAAGCTCGTTCAAATTAGGATAATATTTTCCTCCCACATTAACTGCATTTTAGTATTTTTATTATGCTTAGTGACATATAACTACAGTATCAGGACCTCAACTCAGTCAGTATTGGGATTACACAGCCCTAGAGTTCAGACAAATTATGAAGAAAATGCAGCCTTTGCATCAGACTTGGATATTCAAGAGAAACAGCAATTCCCCTACTGACTGTGAAAGCAGTTAGCAATTTATTAGCTAAAAACCATCAAGCACAAACTCTTTCACTAAATGTCAGGTCTACCTGAGAATCAGTGAAAGACACGTACAACAGTCCAAGAGTAACAGGGATCTCTATTATCACTACTATATATTTAATAACCAAACTCCAGAGCAACCATCTCCAGCACTCAGATTCCTACCAGCAGTTGCACACACTGTCCTAAAATGTAGAACATGAAACAACCATGTCAAGTGTTACTTGTCAGTGCTGAACAAACACTGCATCAGAGATTAAGCAATACTTGGCTTGGTGGCATTAACTAAAACAATGTAGCTCATAAGCGTTTAATACTAAAGTAATGAGATTCTAGTAACACAAATGGAACAAGTACAGACAGTATTTGTTTAATTGTGGGTAGAAGGTGTTGCCTGATGTACAGGTCTTTTGAACACCTACATTCTGGACATCTTCACTGTGAATCCTTTACAGTCTCACTTTTAACCTGAAAGCAATGGCTAAGGAGCTCCACTAATTGCTAAGGCTTTCAGAAAAATGATCATTCAACAAGGATTTAAAACTGTAGGCGAAGATTAGCTTAAAAGAAACATAAAAGGAACATCATTATAATGCTGAAATATCAGAGAGAGGATTTATTAAAGGGTATTTGTTGCTTGGTGAATGTGTTCTTTTAACATTTTATATAACGGTGACCTATCTGTGAGATTCTTAAAATGGAGCAGTAACAATTAAAATAATGGATTAATAAAATTGGACCCTTTCTTGTAGGATTGAAGTCTAAGAAATTATTAACTATATCTAATGATCCTTAGACAGCACTATGAGCTAGAAGCTGAAAAGAAAGGAAAATCTGTTATAATCTTCCCTTGAGTATTCATGTCTCTCCCACCAGGAATTACTGTCTGTTACTGAGGGTAATGCTCTATTTCCATCACATTACTTTTGTTGGCTTACTTTTGACAAATATCTACTGCTGATGGTCACATTGAAAGGATTGATCTTAAATTTAAGTTCATATTTAAATAATAAAATCACACACATTTACTGTAACAGTTATTCACTTAATTGGGCACAGTGCTGATGTTTTCAATTTTACTTCAATGTTCCCTTAATTCATGCAACTTCAATACATCAATTTGGTATATTTTACACAAAGCCTTTTGGAATGCATTATTGCTTTTCATTTAACATTTTTAACCGAATTCATTAAATGACTTTGAAATTGCATTCCTACACATAAACTCAGAATTTTTAATGAAGCCTCTCTACTCTCTTGTGGATTCAACAATTAATGCCTCACCATGGCTTCTGAACAACTTCCACGCCACATCCAACCTCCTTCCCGCTCCCAAATTCTAACTTTTCAAATACACTATTTAGCTATCCATATTGCAGCCTACATGAGTATTATAAACCGTCTCTGTCTTTGATTACTTGGTACTTGCTATGTGTTTTGAGTCAACAATGTATGTGACAGATTTGGGGTATTAAAAATAGCAGAAACAAACTTATGAAAGATTTATGTGTTTTCTAAGGCTACCCATGGAATGAATCTCACAGCCAAAATTTAGTTGGCTTTACAAAAGCAAAATACCTGCTAGCTTAGCAAATTTCAGTTCTTCCTCAAGTCTTGCTAAAGCAATGCTAGCTGAAGAACTGCAACTGAATTACAAACAAGGTCCTCATCCCTAGATCACACAACATACAAGAGAATGAGAAATATGGGCAAATCTGGTTAGGCAGATGGCAGGGAATGGAAAAGTAATGAAGCGCGTGGCCAACCTGCCACATGAAAGAAAAGACAGGGTGTTCCAGTGTCAAAGAGTAAGCCAAAGGGGATTACAGGGAAGAACACTCAGGCTAAATTCAGCAGATCATGTAAGTGCAGGAGTCATCCCATGTAATATGGCAGGACCCCTCCTCAAGACAATATGAGGTAAAGGCAGAGATGGTCCCACTGGGTTCTGTGAAGTATAATTGAAAAGGTGCTTATGTGTAAATAGCTTCATTGCAATTCAAAACCTTCAAGCCAAACACAGATGTGTGCTCTGCAGAAAAATGGATGAAAGTAAAGCCATACAAAAAAAACCCAAAATAACCTTCTGTTATGTGGAAAAATTAGGAAACAAGACTTACGCACGTCATATTCTTTCTGCTATCAACCATGAGTTTATCATACACATTTATGAAAGCTAATCCTCTTAAAATATGGGTATTTGTAAATGTTGCATGAACTCAGAAAAGTGCAGCAGAGTGGGATGGAAAGGCAGCCTCTAACTGCACGGATTGCTCTATAAATGACTTGAGAAAGGCTGTGAGAAACATGGAGGCAGAAAACATTCACCACACTGGGCTTCATTCAATGAGCCTGTTTTCCTCAGCATGAGGATGAGATTTATTATTTTTTACCATAAACCCTATCTAAGATATGATTTCAAAGCAAATCCCTTTTTCTGCTCTGCTGAAAAATTTTCTTTTACTGATGGTGAGAGAGGACTTAGGAACAGAAAGGTTTCTAAAAATCACAGAACAATACTAAATACATTCTAAAACATATAAACATCTGACTTAAATCTTAACTTCTTTCATTTGTTTCCTATCAGGTAAATTCCAGACCAAGGTAAACATATCCACTACTGAACAAGCTTTAAATAATTTTTCTCTCTATGCTGAATCATCTATCTTTTTTAAATAGATTGACAGTTACCTTTGTTTTTCTCAAAAGCATTCTCAGTCCCAGTTCCTCCTGCATGGCTGCATTCTTCTGTCAAAAACAGTAGATTTCTGTGAGTTGGCCTATTTTGCACATGTTTCCAAAAAGTTTCTATTACTTTATTTACGGTGAACAATTTTTTTTCCAAATAAGCATCAAGTTGACAGTTCCTTTAAAAGCTATGAAGAACAGGTTTTCCTTTTCTGAATATTTGGAGTTGGTGTTTATGTCATCTAAGCAACTGATGGTGCTGTAATTTTCATTCACATCTATTTCTCTCCCTTATCAGAGCAATCCCTGGAACAGCCCCCACATCTAATACTTTATGCATCACTTCATACATGTAAGGCAAAGGCTGATTTGATTGCAAAGGTGCGTACCAACCTGTTCTTGTATTATTAGGTATAATTTTGTACACAACAATAAAAAACACCCCACTCTGATATAATTGTAGCCTAATGGATTGATTCATGTAAGCATCTAAACACAATGTAAGTCTTCTTATGAGTAGCCATATTGGATCTGATAGTTAAACCAAAAAATCCTGCCTTCAAATAACCCCAAAACAGTAAAAAGCAACTTACCATTAATTTACCAATAATATTTAAGAAATAATTTCCACATAAACTAGATGTTTCTTTATATATATACTTTTATATAACTGTAACTGTATATTCAGAGACTATGCAAGGCTATGACAACTAACTAGTTTGTAACTGGTCTGTGGCTTGGAAGAAAGATTTGACTTAAACTCAACAATCAGTGCTTTGGTTAGGATGCATACATTTAGAGGCTTTTTGGGACTAAGTTTGTGTTTTACTATATTATCAATTAATGTTATTATTTTTACAGCAGTCAAACACATGATTTTCAGCTGTACCAGCAGTATTAATAGCATTACTGCTCTGTGAGCTTTAGACACATAGGAAGACAGTCCCAAGAAGTTCCTAAACTGCTAGGCACACTGATTATTTTGGAAATAACAGCTACCTGCCTGAGGTCATTTAGCTGCTGAGCAGAACTGTTGATGGAGCCCAAGCCTGTTATTTCCACTTTCTACATTCTGCATGCTTTTATCCTGTCTCTTCTCCAGGGAGAAGCAAACTGAAGTCTGGCCCTCTGTGTGTACCAGCAGTTCTCAGTTATTAAAGCCTGATGTTTTATTGAAGAGTCCATCTATCCACTTCAGAGTTACTGGAGTTCTACCAGAGTAAGAACACTCTAGCTGGCATTTCTATTCCATTTCTCTGGGGTATCAGCGCACACACACACACACCCCTCACCTCTGTTTCAGTGAAGGATTATACAGCACTAAACATTGCCCCAAATCTGAGATGTGCTGTTTGAACAGTGACAGGTTATCCTCCTGCTGCTGACTCAAATTACCACTGAAGACAAAAGGACTGATACGCAGAGGCATCCACAGTTGTGAGCAGACCTCCAAAAGGTGTTTGCCTGATAAAATGGTCCTGCAACTTCCTTATTATTCCAGAGGGGCTAGCTGTAGCTGCCTAGTGGCTCTATATTTCTATAACTACAATTCAAGCCTCTCATAACTGGCCTGGCACAAACTGCACACTGTGCTTGGACACAGATGTGACACGAGGTTACATTTTGAATTACATAGATCTAAAAGAACATAGCTAGAGAGAAGCACTTTAGAATCAAGCCATACTTCAGGGAAGCACACCTGGCAGGCAGGCCAAGTGTTCACATATCAGGCTGAATATGGGTTAAAGTTTTTACAGATACCACCCTCAAGGAACTACCAGTGAGCAGCCAAACTTTCCCCTCTTGGCCATGTTTGAAGCTATTCTCTTGATAAAGAATATTCTTTCCAGTCATGAAAGTTCAAAAAATTACATGGCTGAAAGGACATGAAGTTTAACATAAATGAGAAGTCCTTTAACAACTGCATTGGGAGAGGCTGGGGGAGAAATGCTGGTAGCTGGCATTCTCAGCCTTTGCCCTACTCAAAGTACAGGATACATATTATTAATAGCATGAAAATGTTTACTGACACAAGACAAGTATACTCCATGTTACAGCATCCCTTGAATCACTCTGGTAACACAAGCCAGCTTGGACTGCAGCAGCTCAAACAGTGTATTTTAGCCTGCATATGACCAGCAGAGCTCCAATACCTGCACAGGGCTCTTACCAATGCCTGGATGAAATTTATGATGCTGTTCTTTATCTGTACAGCAATAAATTACATGGAACTTGTCTATCTAAGAGACCACATGTCTCCCTGTGCCACGCTGCCACAGCTGCTGTCAGCAGAAAGATTCACACCAGACACATTTGGTATTAAAGGGGGGGGGGGGAAAAAGTCAGTTGTCAGCAAGACTGACTCACTAGGGGACAGGCTGGTTTGCAATTTACTCCCACCTTTGGTTTGAAATAGCTAAAATCTACTGAACCTTAAAGCAGGCTAAAAGGTACACTACTTTCTCAGGAACACAATCAAGAGTGATGTTTTTTAGACATTTCTGAAAACTATGCTTGCTTTCTAACTCCTGATTGTTTTCCTTTTTCTAGGGTTACGAATAGGAAAGTAATGTGAGGTCTTTATCTTTTAAGACACTGTCCTTTAACCCAACACCTAGACCCCAGAAGAGCCACATTTTAGTAAAACAGGATTTCAGATAGCATTATAGGAAAGAACAGTATAGCAGAGAGAGGTACTCCTATAGCTCTTCTTTATCTGCAGAAGGGATGCCACCTATTTTGTTACAAAGGCCTGGCCTTTCTCTGGTTTAGTTTGGTAAAGGCTACAGGTAACACAACATGCACATTTAAGTGAGTTTGATGAGACCTCTGAGCAGAACCAAAAGATGTCTGCTGTTAAACTT
This sequence comes from Falco cherrug, assembly GCF_023634085.1. Lineage (NCBI taxonomy): Eukaryota > Metazoa > Chordata > Aves > Falconiformes > Falconidae > Falco > Falco cherrug. The sequence continues at coordinate 70,939,721 of NC_073697.1, forward strand.
AATAGGAAGACAGCTATTATATTTTAAAACCACCGTTTTTGTGCTCTGCTTGCCTGTCCTTAATTGGTCCAGTTAATTAGTGCTAGGATACAAGCTTCAATAGCACATGCTAAAAAAAGACAGAACTGTTTCACAGCTGGGGAACAGACTTTTCTGAAGCTGAGTATTACCTAATGAGCATCTAAATCTGAGGATAGCTCTATTTTGCAGGTAAAATATTGAATGCCAATTCTACAATAAGGCATTCACATTTTATCTGTGTGGGTACAAGGCTCTACTCCCAGATTCTAGTAAGATTGCTTCACTTTTCCAACCTTAGTACAAATTATAAATAATGATTCCTTGGGGAGCAAAAAATTTCCTGAGGAACCACAACAGCTTCTCAAAATACAGCTATCTAGTAATAAAAATAAGTCTACTTTTCTTATATAGAAACAAGAAACACAGCAAACACACAACATTTCGGAGTGGCTAAAGAGCTGACTTGCTCTATTATCACCTACAGGAATAAGTGCTCATATATTCATATCACGGTGATTAGCATTCCACAACTGGATCTTTTCCATCACTCACTAGGCAAATCAATTGTTTTCACATCTGCCTGTAGCTCATATTCCCCAAAAGGATCTCAGTGATCATATTGTTTTTCCATTTTCCAATGTACTGTCTGACCTCTTCCCTCAAGGCCTTGCACAATTGCACTTTAGTCAATCACTTCTTATTGATTTGTTAGTGCTTGCTCATTCCCCATCTATCTTTGCTTTATTGGATATAATTTGTTATGGTCTAGGGCTTTTTTATGTGTCCTGTCATCCACTTACTGCTCTTCCCACCCTTGTTGCTTTAGATTTCTTGTTTAGCTTTACACTTCTGATCTGTTTAACTTTCATTCCAGTTAAAGTCTAAATTCCATCTTCCCTTGATTTATCCCTCTTTCGTACAATATCTGTGCAGTCAAAACAAACCTCAGATTTCAGCATGCCAGTCTCCACTTCAGACTTTACATAAAGTGCTGTTATTTTGTGAATTTATAGGGTTCTAGCAAAAATCCTTTCTTGGTTTATAATTCCTCCTGACACTTCTGTTTTGTGTCACACATACAATTCAGCACTGCATACATTTCCTTCTTATTGTAAAGAAAAAAGAAGAACAAAAAGTGCCTGGAAACATTTTTTCAGAATTCATCCAAAGCCAAATCCTGTCTGGTTACCTGAAGATCAACCTGCTTTCTACAGGGCACAAACACTGGCTCATTTGCAGCTGCCATATTTCCTTTCTTGGCTTTGTAAAGACTGACATGCTGAATCTTGGAAACTGCGATCATTTCACTTCTTGGGCTACTTTTCCTTCCAAAGTTCTGCAGTGGTATCAAATCACTGCTCCCTATTGCACCACCACAGAAGAAATGACCACGTATTGCCTTACACTCATGCGGGAGTCAGTCTGAACCTCACATACAGGATACAATTATTGGGAAACCCACTTTTCTAGTTGGCCTTTTCACTCATCACAGCAATTGAGAATCTTTTTGGTCCTCTTAGCAGTAACTAAACATTGTTAAGCAGCACAGGCTACATACAATCAATGCTGTCGACTACCAAAAGCTGACTGAGAACTGTGGTCCAGGCAACTTGAGCGAAGATTAAGTGAAATTTTTGATTTTAATACAAGATTTTCTTAGCTGGAAAATCCTCAGTTCACTTTAATACAACATCAACCATTCAGCTGATGGGAAACTTGGACTTAAGCTGCTCTTCAAGTCCACCTATAAAAGCAGAAAAGGATTCATATAAAGAGAGTCAGGGTTTAACATGGGAGTAGCTTGGAGAAACAATTCCCTAGTCCTTTCTTTTCTTAGGATTCTGTTCTCTCTGACCACTCCCTCTTTTACTGTCTCATTTTTTGGACATCACATTCATGAATGACAGGAACAGTGACGCCAGCTTATTGAGCACCTGGATGATGAGCCAGTAATAACAAAACTCCTTCTTTATATCAACAAACTTCTTCAACGCACTGGCCCATGGCACATTCAACACACAATCAAAAGAGATATCCTTGGAAGCCTTGACAGTAGGTTTGTAGGCATAAAACACTGCAGCTTTCCAGGAGTTTTCTGCTTGAGACCACACCAGTGCACTCAAGGTACCAAGAAAGTCATAAACAGTTCCTATCAGAAAGGAGCGGGAGACCAATAGAAAAAAATTTAGTAGAGGGAAACAGTTGGTGCTAAATACTCCCTTCCACATTTCAAAGAGGCATATTTCCAACTAGTTCTGGTCTAGACCTGTAGAATGCACACCTTTCAGTGTCTGAAGTGAACCCAGTGAGCACCATAAGTGCATTTTCCCTTTTAGCTTTATCTGAAAAGAAACCAACGTGCATGCTCCAAAATTCTTCTGCATTGTGAATGAAAGCATGGTGAGCAGGAATAACTGGAGCATTTAAAAGCACACAGGTTGATGCTGGTGTCTTGAAATTAACTGAAGCAGCTAAAATTCTAAACTCCACACATCATTGACATGTACACTAAATTAGTGCCAGTAAGGAAGAGTCACTGAGCTTGCAGCGCTCCACTTTGCCAGCAAAGATGACCCATAGAGTCACTAACCTTAGAGTCCAGCAGCACAGAACTGCTATACCAGGAACTCCAAAATAACTTACCCAAGCTTTTCTATCAGTTAGCATGATGCTGCTGTTAAGCCGATCAGTACACAACAGTGTCAACCCAGAAATCAAGTTAAGTAAGAACTGGGGATAGGAAAGATGCTATGTAGCTCTTCACTAGGAAGTGGAGATTTTGCCTGTTTTCTCTACTATAACTCTTTATGGGCTTTCACAAATATAAATAAACCAGAATGACAAGTATCAACAGGCACTGAAGTCATGATGCAGGGCTTCTCCCAAAAACTGTCTGACAATGAGCGATGCTACAAATGTAATGCGAGTAGGACTGATCTGCAATTTCATATCAGCTCTCTCTTCACTACAAGCTGGGAACACAAAAAGAAAGCTCTCCATTTCTCTACTCCGAAACAAAACAAAAAAAGGAAATGTCCCAGCTGAATCTCTGTCCCCCTTTCACACTCCTCAGGAGAATGTGTGGGTATAGATCTGTGGGTGGATGTTTGAGAACAAGGCATGTTCCTCTACACAACTGTATGCTATAGTAAGGTTAATTTATTGCCTTTCATGTCTGACAAGATGTAAGAAAACAAATTTAATTTTCTGAAGAGTACTGGCTTTATTCAAGTAAATGCAAGGGGAATTCAACTCACCATCTGCAAGAACTGCTTCATAAATGTAAGACAAAGAGTCTCCAAGATTTTCATTCTGTGGCTTACCTAGGAAAAAAGATTAAGTTCTTTTAATGGTATCTACCTAGAAATATCCCTAACTGGTCATCGACTTTCATGACACTATCTCATCTCACTACTATCCTACTTGATTGTTTCATAGAATCTTTACTTTGCTCTAAGGAAGATCTTAACATCAGAAATCAAGCTAGGAAAAAAAAAAAAAAAGAAAAAAATGGTAAAATAAAACAGTTAAGCAACCTAAACTCTCAGAAATAAGGAAATACCATGATAGCAATTTCCATTTTCTTTTTTTAGATGTAATTCTGTATGTTATTTAAGATGTAAGATAAAACTATTTTAAAGCTAAAGTTTTGCAGATAGGAAAAAAAATATCCAAGGACTAGCGGAGAGGAACAAGCCTAGACAGATCTTGAGATGGAACTGTATTTAAATTTTTTTCAATAAACATTCCTGTGACTGATCTTTTCAATTTACTATAGCAGGTAAGAAAAATGGACTTCAGGAAGAAGAGAAGTTTGCCTGAAAGTCAATATAGCAAACAATGCAAAAGGAGCGGGGCAAAAATGAAAGAGAAAAAAATCCCATGCAGGAAAGTGAGAAATGGAAAATGGATGCAGGCATTAGGGTTTGGAAGACAACTGTGTAGGGCTGTGTTTGGTAACACAATAAATCTGGCTACAGAGTTCCCAGTATTGGGTCAAAAAAAAGATGGCCACATCATGTAAAATACTGGTCCAATATTAAAAAACTGTCAGTTCCGATTTGCTGAAATTATTTTTGGCTTAGTAACCACCAGGAGACTTTCTGCCATATTAAGCAATGTCTGTCTATGCCACTCTTTCTTTATGCTGGATCAAGTTATCACCTGGTTTTCCACATCTGAGGTAACATTCACATAAGAGATACAAGGCCTTCTTGAGCTCCATATTGTGAGATCCAACTAACTCAACAAACATGCTGTTACACAGCATCTGTGGGATCCCAGTCAAGATCCTGTGTTATATTGCTGGGTACTCTGGAAGTGACTAACTAATATTACTACAATGGACCAAGTCTGAAAAGTAAGAGTCACTGAGTAAGGGCACCAAGGCTGGGATGTGAAGAGGAGCCTGGGAAAGCAATTGCATTAAAATGACTTCATTAAGGTTGCGTAAACCCAAACACTCAAAAGCAGTCTTTCTCCTTTGAAGTATATTGCTGACTATTTCTTTTAAATTGATCTTGTGGACAGTGCACAAGTTAGACCTACTCTGGCATTGACTTGTGGTTTTGTACTTAAAGAAGGTGTTGTTTACCTGATTTGATTCAGTTATTCTTGTAATAACAGAAGTCCAGTGAATGAGGAGAGAATTCTAGTGAGGGGAAAGGGCAGTGATATTAGCTGACTGCTGATCTAGAGAATTTAGGTAATTTCAGGTTCCCATCCTGAAGTTTTCAGGCAAAGAGCTAGAAGGCTTTTAAAACATGCTTTTCAGACGTGCTCATTAGTTTTGCATTGCACTTTATACGAAAGACGTTACAGCTGACCTGCAGACATCTCAGCAGTCACAAATGCATTTGAAATTAAAGGAAGTTTGAATATAAACATAAAAAAATATTGTATACTGTTATGTGTTATGAGAAGTAATGTCTTAAAGTGATTTCAGAACTGGAAGAAATGCTTCACCCTGATCATGCTAAATACTAGTACATAAAATGATAACCCACTGTTTGACAGTACTCAATACAGAACAGAGTTCTACAGGAATGCACATTAGGAAATTAATAATTCTGTTTTCTCAACAGGATTTGAATGGCATTCAGTACATAAATAATGCAACTGCAAACTCAAACACAAAACAAAGTATCAAATAACTGGTAATTAACTGAGCACTATTTATCCTGTATACTAATGAGGGCAGGTTCTTCGTGGGGGAGGAAGAATGCACTTACATAATTAAAGGCAATCAATGCAACGAACAATGGTCCTACCTAAAGTTTAATAGGCTAATTTGTGCCTGTATCTTTTTGACATTTGAACACCTAACTTTCTAACTGTAATAACATTTTCTGGACCAAGATCTGTCCTTATAGCCATTTAAGTACGTACAGAGAGACCCTAACAAGAGCAAAATCTGAATCTAAATAAAAAAGTTGTTTTTTTCAGTATCAAATTAAGTAGGTGCTACATAGGTGTTACAACTTTTCAAATCTGAAAAACCACATGACACATTGTATCCTATTTTCAAAAAGCTGGCACTAACTCAACAGAAATACATCATGGTGAAATTGCAAATAGCAATTTTGTTGTAACAAAACGTGTGTGCCACAAAATATACAAGGAATGCATTTCCAGAAAACTTCTCTAGATGCCTACCAACAACTTTTCAGTAATTGTGATTGATAACCACAGTGCAAAACATGATGAGAGTCAGTAATGCATTATGTGAAGGACGTGTAAAACTACAGATTCATACAGCCATATTACGGTTCTAGCTGCAAAATATCTGCTGGAAATCTTGAATTATTTGTAACCTTTAGAAATAACATCACAACTGCAACTAAATACTAACTGATCATGGTTGTGCCATAAACAAGACATAAATTTGGATGGTGTCCACTTGCAACCTTGAAAGAACAGACTAATGATAATAAATCCATTAATTAATTTTAAAATATATAACCTAAAGAAGCAACAGTAAAATCAGATTACATTAAATTAGTACATGTTGTTGCAATAATGTTTTTGTTCTAGCCACATTTTTTATTATTAATAAAACCTTTTATGAGGTTGTCCTAAGTGTTAAAAAACATTCACTTTAAGATGTCAGTGTATTTACTTTTCCAAGTGTAAGCAGTTTAGTGTCAAAAGTAAGAGGAAAACACATCACATACATGATGCATACTTCAGAATCCAGGGGTACAGGTCACCACGACTGGCTAGACAGATCAAAACACGAGCTACCTAGAAACCTGACTACATAATTAACTAAGTCTTCTCTGGATTTTGCAGGAACGAGAAAAAACAAAGAACTCAAACAGTTTAAGCAGCAGGGGGTGGTAGTTTCAAAATCCCATCTGTGGCTGCCACCTCCAGGCTGCCACTTCAGTTTCTCTTCTGGTTTGAAATAGCCAGGATCACATACCAGATGAAAAAAAGCGACACTAACTTTTTTTTTTGTTGACAGTTGTCCCCATTAAAAATCCCCATCAGGGTACTGGCATCCCAGCAATCATCCTCTGTGGAGATGGAGAAACAGAACTTCTCAGGAAAAATTATCAATCTGGTAATCTTCGCAGCAGTCCAAAGACTCACTGGCAGGGCAAAACAGAAACTAGGACTATACTGGAGCATACTTCTGCTAACAAAATGTCCTTTCTGTCCTTCTGCCTATGATAAATTCATACAGATTATTTTTGTTTTAATAAAAAAATTTAATTGGCATTTGAGGTGCTCCTCAATAAGCCGATGACCTCATTACCTTAAAGCACCAACAGTGGTATCCACTGCCTGATTGTAAATACATTGAAGGAGGAGGAAAGGGAGGCACAACTGAGTAGTCTCATCTACCGCAACTTCCACAGCAGCAAACTGTTGCAGCACATACAAACTAGCAGGCTGCAACAAGGCTTTACCATTGGTCAGATTCGACTGTCTGTGCTGTATCTTCTTCCTCCAGCAATCAGACCACACAACTCCTCCTCCATCCAACCCCCCTCTCCTACAATCTTCAGGGCTATTTAACCACTTAGTGGGAACGAGCTACAGCTGCACATTTTCCATGTCAATCAACCCACTGCCTCTGAGGCAAGGTCACAGCTGCATGTTATCAATGCTAATCAACCCACTGCCTTCATTCCTCCACAGTGAACGAGGCCAGAACTACCTCCATTCCTCCCTCCTCCATTTACTCAATCTTGTGTGACCTTGTAAGAAATCTTTACAATCAAGACACTTAATTCACACACACAAAGCCACAGTGTATTCAGTGCTCACAAACAAACCAACCCCAAAATTCTAGTGATTCTGTTTTCTCTTCAACGGTGGTTCCTATTAGCACTTCGTGCTTGTCAGCTTCATTTCTTCGTAGATTGCAAGTCATTGTGAAAACATAGGTGAAACACTTGCCCACTGAAGAGAATGATAAAGTTCCCACCTAAATTAAGGGGTTTAGCTCATCAGCACAAGTCTTGCTGACAGTCTAGGAAAATGTATCATTATTGGTTACTCATATTTGAGTACCAATGTGAAGAGGATTTTACAGAACAAGCAAAGAAGTGATTCAGAATGTGAAGTATTACTTCAGTATTCAACATTACATCCAAATGCCTGCTACAATTCCAATAAAACCTATGCCACTGTTCTAGAAATGAAACAAGAGATACCATAAAAGCATATGATAAAAATATAGTGATTTATTCCTCTTTTTCTGTGACCTGCACAATGAAAATTAGCCCCATATTTGAAGCAGGCTGAAGATTTGTATGTTAAGCCCTATCATAAGCTCCCAGCCTCTTTGTCCTTCATTTACTATTAGAGACAAATACCCAGCTAGTATCTCATTACTTCAGATCTAAACCTTACTAATAGTTGCAAAAGAGTTTTCTTAACATTCCTTTTCATGGTGATTAAAATTGTGTGCAGGTACACTGAATATTTAAGTAACAATCAGAAATGAACAGCATATTGCTGTCTCAGATAAAAGTTACATATTCATTCTGAGAATCTTTCCTGGGCTTTCAAAACAGTACATAGAGTTTTCTAGTTGGGTTATGTCACTTTACATACCTCTTCTCACTTTTTGATAAAATAGCAGGTAATGAATAGATACACATAAGTTTGTTGAGCAGTTCCCAAATATCAAATTTTCTAGAAGTAGATTCTCTTCATTATTTTTTTTTTTTGGGGGGTGTGTGTGTGTGTGTAAGAAAAAAAAAGAAAGAAAAAAAAGGATAACACTGCTTAGAGAAAAGGCTGGAAGTCGAAGTGACAAGTGTTGTTTAGTTGAACTGTAAACAACAAAACCTAATAAAACAGCAAGCACACTAATGGATACTTCTGATTCCTGAGCTGTACTGAAAGTCCCACAAAAAAAGTCTCATAAAAGTGTCAGCACACTTTAGAAACAGTGTCACAGAAAATTATTTTTGAATCATCAGTACAGAGGCACGAATAACTACAGGGAATTCAGGACATTTAAAGTGCCAAGTAACTACCTCCAGCTGCAAATATCTATCTGTATCTACAAATCTCCTGCTTAAACATAAGGCTCACCTGAATTTGAAGTGGAAGTGTTTCAAGACTAAACAAAAAAAACCCAGCTATGTCTAGGCTAAAATCCACCAGGGTACATTGAAAGTATGTCAATTTAATATAAAAAGGGGTACACACTTCAGCAGACCAAGGAGAAGCTGTAGAAAGAAAAAGGGAAGGGAAAAGACAGATGCAAACAAAATGTGTCTCCTGATTCTACTTTCAGCAATATTAGAGAAAGCTGTTAAAGCTAAGTCAGAATTCTAGAGTCACACTGGGCCATCTTAAATGTTAACACTGAATAAAAGAATTTCTAAGTGTTCTACTCTTTCCCTGAGGTTTATCTTTTTTTATGACAATAGGCCCTTACACAAAATTCAAAACCAACTCTAAATCTAAAAGGTAGAGGTTTCAAACAGTGAAGTATTTTGTGAACAAGTCCTGCTAAAGGAATATTTTGACATCAATAAAAATATTTATGTTCCTCTTCATGCATAAGGTGAATATAATAAAATCTGTCACCATCCAGGAAACATATGTTAGGCCAGTTGCCATGTCTCAGTTCTCCCTTTACTCCTCCAAGAACATGTTCAAACAGAAATTACAAACCCTTCAGATTTTGTGTTTGAATCAGATTACAGGGCAAACAAGCTCTCTATTGGGTACAAACCCCCCTGCATCTTCCATTGTATTTAGTTTTACTGAACATTTTAATTAGTATTGGGTTTGGCTTAGAATTTTTTGCATATATACTACTTTAAAAGGTAGAAAGAAGTTTTAGCAGATAAAGAGCCCTACCTGCTCCAACAAGATGAAACTAATACCATCTTGTAAGTAGAAGGTTTCAGCAAAATAACTGGGGGGGGAGGGGGGCATATAAAATTAGATTTAGTTTGCATTCTTTCCATCTCAGACTATAAAGACAATGCAAAGAGAATACCATCTAGGAGAGAAGACACAGCTGAGAACTTACCTTGCCTAGGAAATTTGCAAAGTACGGAGAAAGCTGTAGTGGAAGGGTGGTGATTACTAGCACCTAAGCTATTATTAAAATTCTTCAAGACTGTGAGGTAACAACCTGATTTAGCATCCGTCTCCAGTTGTTCTAACTACCTACAAGTCATTCCTGAGCCCTGGCATCAATTAGACCTAGGATCTCAATACCATGCTGCCCTAAGGGATTAACAGAATTTAGTTGCAGTGGTGTAGAGCAGCATAGTGCCATGTAATCATTGTAATTAAAGTGCATCACTAAATTTTTAGACTTCGGTAAAGTGATAGCTCTTGTTAATACTGAGGAGACAAGGAGGTGCAAATACATGGAGGAAGAAGTTAACAGCAATGAAGAGTTTATGGGGGAAAAAAATAAAAAGGAATGGGAAAGCATGAAGAACATACACAAAAGTGTTTTCATCAGTATCTCCAAAAGCAATGTAAGGGACAAGGGACAAGCACTGAAAACAATTTAAAATGACAGAAGATGATGATCCATATGAAGAGATATGGGAAATCTCGTAAATGCATAGTCCTGAAGAAAGGCATAAAATTTGCTCCAAAGCAAAAATAATCCAAGCATACTTAATAACCCCTTAGCAAGCCATTTTAAATACAAGGGAAAAATCTTCTTCCCAGATGTGTAATCTGTCAAAATCCCTGCCACAGATATCACAAAGGCTAAGAACTTAACAGGGTTCTACAAAAGTGTATCATAAATACAGACACTGCAAACAGTCACCATTACCTTTAAGCAAAGGTAAATAATGATAAAATACGCACATCTTCATCCCTCAGAGATTAAATCAACACCCAGGTGACAGCAAATCTAGCACTTGGAATACTTTCACTGTGCAACACAGAGCAGTGCAGAGGTCTCCTAGCAAGCACCTATCTGAGCTGGCCTGCCTGATGACCGGGGCACACCAATATAGAAAAAACAGGGCCAAGGCAGTTCTCAACTATGTGTATGGAGGAGGGCTTACAGCTTGAGGCACCACAGGCAGCAACACTAATCCCAGTCCTGGACCTAGTACAGTCAATTTAACTTGTCCCAGCTACAGTCTGTGCATCCCTGGTATAGGTGTACACATTGACACTGAGGCTTTCAACAACTATTCACTAATTGAGCTTTGTACTCATCTCTGAAGTTACTGATAGTGACCACTGCCAAAGAAAAGGTCATTTGAGCACTTATTAGTCTTTCGACATTACAATGTAATTAAAATTAGTCTTTCAACATTACAAAGTAAGGGCATATGCAATAAATACTTCTGCGAACGCACAGACCTAAGAAAAGAACCATCATCTGTCTTCTAGGAAACACTTTTATCAGAAAAGTTTGCAATTTCCTGTGCAACTGACTGCTTCTGGACCCAGCTCCCTGCTGTATACACACACATAGAGAGAGCATAGACCCGCTGTTTTCATTCCAGTAAAAAGCTGTAATGACCCCCAAAACTTAAAAAGTCTGAGAGACACTTGAAAAGATATACTGAGGAAAAGGTTAAAAAATACTGGACAGCAAGAAATGTTAGAACAGGAGATGGTTAGGCAGGAGAAGTTTAATTTTGAAAACACTGATATGATATTAGCCACACTGTGTGTAGACATATTCTGGGCAGGTTTGCAAGCCTCATAGTACGCTTAAGTTTATCCGCTCAAGCACAAGGCATTAGGGACATCTAGATAGGTCACACTGACTGAACTAGGGTCTCTCTATCCCTGTGTTCAAAAGAATATTCTTGGTTGTTCATCTGCACCCAAAACCTGGTTAATTTCTAAGTAAGAACCCTGAACTGCAGGATGTCTTTCTCAAGCCCAAACTCCCATTCCAGTAAAATGGCACCTTGCAGGTAACAAAGACAGGAACACAATGTTCTGCTTAGATAAAATCATGATAACATAGCAAGAGCTGAGAGGAGGTAAGAGATCTATAGACTCTAAAGAACTAGTAGTAAGTATGCTTTTAAAGCAAAACACACAGCTATTTAGTTGAAACCTGTACACAACTTATATCACCTTGCCAAAATGGCCCATGCATCTATCTTTCTAAAGCTATTTCTTCTTTATATTTGTGCAGCCTGACAAAGTTAAACTGCAGGTTAAACTAAACCATGTGTACAGACTGCCATTTCAGTACCTCTCACTCTCAAGAGAGGAGGTTTACTTACATTCCAGAAGTGCTAATCTCTACAACAATGCTTCTTTGTAGTTTCCATGGACGTGTGAAAACATACAAACTGGATAGTTTTAGTCCTTACTACTTGGGTTGGCAAAAGGGGAAGAAACTTCTGCTCTTATTTTCTGTGTCACACAGAAAATGATGCCATCCACAAAACTGGGTCTTAGTAATTATTTTTCACTGTCAGATTTATCTAAAGAGATATATACACTGTCACATTACGGCATTTTGAAAGAGATAAAACATAAACCCCTAGTTTTGTACGGTTTCTGAGATTTGTAAATCCAAGAAACAGAGAAACAAGTGCATATCAGGTCTTCAATCTGACCATGAAGCGATGGTAGGATCACAGGTGCCAGCAGCAGATTTGAGGCTTTCCAAAACTGCTTTGCTGCAAAAATGAAGCTGGACTAAGAGTGCACTATCTCATCACACTTCAATAAGAAATGCATCACAGAACTAAAACTGTTGGACCAAGCTGAAGAGACATAATTCAGATTTTCTGGAAAAAAATATCACTTTTTCTTCCAAATGATACTAATACAGCTAACTTTTAATAACCATACAAAGTTTTCAGTTTTAGATTACCTGGTTGAATAATTCCAGTAACAACAGAGAGATACTCCTCAGGTTCCTGATCAGTGGAAATCTCTTTGCTGCCTCCATCTAAGGTCAGTATCTCATAAAGAATCTCCGAGCTCTCCACCCCACAAAGTAGAATCACCACGTTATCTGGAGGTTTTAGAACTTGCTCCAGAAAATAACTCCTCTTTCGATTCAGGCAGTTAAGAAGTCCACACGATAGTATCAGGAGTTTACATTTGTAACAGGGTAAAGAGAACAGCTCCTGGTGCTTGAAAGATGAAGTCTCTAGATTGTAGAGTAAGATTCCTCCTTCATTCACTATGTGTCCAAAAAGACATTTTAAATACAAAGCCCACTCTTCTGCTTCTTGTTCATATATCACGAGAATATCCTTCGTATTTCCTAGAGAGAAAAAAATATTAAAAAATAATTTCAAATGCATTTTGAATCCATTATAAATATCAGAAGACAGATAGTTATGTTTTCCCCCCCTCTTAAAAAACCTTGAGGTGCTGGACAGGTTATCACCTTGAAATGATAACCATCTACTTATTTCTAGACCAAGGCAGAAAGATCACCCACAAAAATGCTGGTAAAATACCTCAAAATAATATATGTTTAGCATAGCTTCAACTAGTATTTCAGAATAAATACTGAAATTGCAGTGTAGAAAGCAGAGCGTATTCACACATTCTGCTTACTCCTAGATTCTTGACAAATAGGTGATACTATTAAAAATGCAACAGTTAGCTATCAATGGTAAAGGTAAAGCATATATATTTGAACACTGGACATGATCTGACTTCATTAGAAACACGATTTGTATGTTCAGGATATTTTGGCAGCATGGTATTAAGACAGTTGTTATCGATCTCTCTTTCCTGTCCTTATTCTAACAAAATTATTTACGAACCTGACAAAAATAAATCTAGAACTACATTTTTTTAGTTCTGCTTTCCTTTCAAGATGTAAAGCATGATGCCACAAAATGTAAAACATGACTAATACTCTTCCACATGTTAACTAGGGTGACAGTATGTAAAAGGCAACAGGCACAAGCTGAAACACAGGAGGCTCCCTCTGAGCATCAGGAAACTATTTTTTTGTTGTGAGCACTGGCAGGTTGTGGAATCTCCATCCCTGAAGGTACAGAGGGTACCTGGACATGGTCCTGGCTCTAGGTGGCCCTGCTTCAGCAGGGTGGTTGTACAAGACAGCCTCCTGATGCCCCTTCCAACCTCTAGCATTTTGTGATTCTGTGAAACAATAGAAAACCTGTGATTTGCTGACCAATAAAATATACATTAAAACACCATGGTAGTATACACTAAAATACCCCTGGGGTAGTTCACAGTAACAGCCCTGTCGAGCAACAGTAAGAGACTCGGGAATAGAAGTAGCTGCTGCACTTAACCCTCCATTGAACTTGACTGTGTCTCCCAGGTTCCTGATGGGTCAGGCAACCCGATGGACACTTGTCTGCAGTGCACCAGAGCTTCTTTGCAGGTGAGCATCTAAGCTGTCTCTTGATAGTCACAAAGAAGCAAGGAAATGGTGGGCATACACAGAATTAAAGTGTTTCTTGGGCGCACAATGGATCTGGATAGTGGGATGCGCCGTTGGAAGCATAATACTGATGTAGCTAATGATAATAAAAACTTGTCAAGGATCCCACATAAGTCTTTGTACATAAGAAGAAAACGAACCTATATCTCCAGTCTAGGATCAGTGCTTTATCTATTGGACTTCCCTTCTTTTTAGAATACATTCTTTCTAAATTTTAATATAATCTAAATTTTGTTCATTCATCTTTTACTCAGGAGATGTTTCAAAGTCTACCCACCTGAAGGCTGACTAAAACTTGTACCATAGGGGGACACTGTGGCTTAGTCTCTTCACATTGCTATATGTATATAAACTGCTTGGAGAATTGCTGCTATCTTTTAAACATTTGTGACTACTCCTCCTTTCAAAGTCATTGGAAATCATATAGGGCCATGCTCAATATGGTAGTGGGTGATGATATTTCAAGATAACTGACCCTGACCAATACATTAGAGCAAGGTAGTATTTGTCAAAATGTATTTGGAAAGGTAACCGCTACATTTTCAATGGTAAAAGCATTCTGACAAACTCCTGTTTCTGCTGAAATGCTGAAATAAAAATAAATAGTAGCATATTTCTCATTTAACTCAGCAAAACTATGTGGTTTTTGACACTAGGATAAGAAACCTTGCTTGTTGCAATGTTGTTTTCAGCAGCTCATTTGGTTTTCCATAAATTTGTCTCACAATAAAGAGACAAAAAGCTATGAAGCTTGTTGCACAGTTTCAAAAGAAGAAATTATGTTAACAGAGCTGTAAGGCCAGAAGCTCTTCCAGTCTTATCACACCATTCCACATCACAGGAAATGGAATCACCTTGCACCTTCTATTTTCAGCCCCTGTTTACTAAAAGTACTGTAGTGGTCCTTCAAAAATAAGGATTTAAAGAGGATGCTTAGTCCATGAAGATTCAAGAATTCATTCTTTACATTTTGCTTGAATTTGCTTAGTTTCAACTTCCAGCCACAGAATATAATTTTATCTATTTCTGCAAGCTTAAAGAAGTACCTGCTCTCAGAAATCTGTCCCCTAAAGTCTTCAGACTCCCATGAAGTGACTCTTAGCCTTTCCTTCATTACAGTTTGTAAATTGGAATTATTACTCTTCCCACTACAAGAGAGGCTTTGCAGAACTCCTACCATTCTTTCTGCACTTTTGTGAACTCCCACCCCTTCAAAATACTTTTTGAGGAACCCAAAAACATATACAGCGTTGAAGCTCCTTGATAAAGTGTACGGGAAGAATAAAATAATCTCATTTGAGATTACCTTGGATGTTCATGGAAAGTTCATACTAACTCTTTAACTTAAAAAGTCTCATTTTAAGTTCACGCACATCTGTGTTTCCTTCTATTATCATGGACTTGGGTAAAGACATAGCTAAATGGAATTGCAGGGGGGTATAAAAAAGCATATTTAAATTGAATGGTAAAAATGTTTGGTTTTTTTATAGCCTCACAGAATCTTCGTGTCCTGATTGTGCTGAAGAGGGATCTGCTGGTGTCTCCCACTTGACCAAAAGCCTAAGTATCCTCTCCATGTAGAAGGCGAGCATTAGTAAGAAATAGTGCACAACTGCGCCTCGTCCCTGTGAAGACTGGAAGCACCCACGAAGCATTCCCATATGCCAGAGCAGGAATTAACTGCTGGACTCAAACATTCAGGCACAGCTGAAGAGCTCTCTGTGTGCTGGGCATGGAGGAGTAATTCCTTCAGTAGAAATATTCTTAAAGAGCTGACATTATGTAATAATCATAATAAAAATATACATAAGGTATAAAGTTCACCCCTGTGCAAATGGACAGTACAAGGCTTGGGCATTCAAGAAATGCTAAAGATAAAAGTGAGCAAATTGCATTGAAATGCTAAAAGAAGACACAGTAATTCTATTTCCATTCAGCGTATCTACACCCAAGTCCACAGCTTTGATCTTAGCTAAGTATGCATGAGTGTTTTAAGACGTTTATTGTAGGCTCGACTTTATTTCTTTTTAACTATATTGATTTTTATATATAAGAAAGCTTTATTTATATAAGAAAAGGGAGCAAAATACACCTAACACCATACTTGATGGAAGAAAGACTATGCAACATACATCTCATAAAACACTAATTTAATATGGCTGCCATATTTAATTTGTCTGTCTATACGTAAAGGGAAGAGCCATACTGTTGAGGAGAGACTCATATGAGTGAGGTATTTCACAGTGGACTTTGGTGCAATGTTTATTGGTTTGAAGAAAACAGCTAGTGCTATAAAGTCACCTGTGGGAAACCAAATGTGGGTTTGTTTTGAATTACATGCTTGTATTTTTTTTTTCTGCTATTGATCTGCCTTCTGTATTGAAAGTTAACTTCGATATTAAGCAGGAATGCAAGAACTACATCTTACTTCCCCAAAATTATTTTAAGAGATCAAATATCGGTATTTCAAAATGCTTGCCTGACTTTAAATGTAGAGTCAAAGCTTACCCTAGGGATAGTTATGAAGTCCCCTGTCTAAAACCTACTCCATGTGCCTTTAGCTTTTTCCTATTAAACAATGGTTTTGCCTTCAGAAATTTTGCAAACGTGTAGATGCTTGAATGCATCTTACTTGAAAATTAAAGCCCACCTAAAACTCTGCCTTCAAAACAGTACCATTTTAACCTGAAACAACAAAAACTGGCCTATCTTTAATGCGACACTACCCAATACTGAATACACAGTAACAATGCTTAACTTCTCAGCTAGAGTTTTTTCCCTTCATTATTTTCATCTTTCACTGAATATTTCTTTGAAGTTACTGCACTTGGAATATAATAAAAGTTGAGATGAATTTTGTTCCCTTGAAAGTTAATGTAATAGGAACTATCATATCCTGAAAAAATTAAGCCATGCTTCAACTACTCATGCTTGGAAACTGACTCAAAGGTAGAAATAAAATGTATTATTAGTTCAGCAGTGAGAAACGGGCAATGAGAAAGACTAAGAGAATTTAGGCAGTCATCCACAACCTGAATGGGTTCTTCTGCCAAGCAAAACTATTCTCTAGTTACTGGAATGTAGCTGCCCCAAAAAGCACATCTCATGAAACATGCCACCTGAAACCTTCTTTGAAAACACCTTCTGAATGTTATGAGAACCAAATGAGATGAAAACACCTTTGCAGACTAGTGTGATGAAGCAGTAAGAACTTACATAAGGCAACAGAACATCTTTTTATGGCAACAATTAAAAGACACAGTATGGAGAAAAAAAAAAGGCAAACATATTAGAAAATGAAAGGAAATCTTCAGAACTCTGTAATGCACTAAACATCAGGCAGGCAAAGGAAACAAATCAAAGATTGGGGGCTGGTGGCTACTCTTAAACAGGTACCTCTGTTTATGAATCTTGCAATCTTGTAAAAGAATTTCTGTGCGTTTAGAAGTGATCAAGTAGTACTTGGTAACACACCTTTGATAATAACACTGCTAGATCCAGAAAAGCAAGATCTCTGCACAGATGCCAACTTATTCCCCACATTTTAAAGACTTAATGTTCATAGATGATGTGCTTTACTTGTATATGCCTGCATTTTACTATAGTTTTTTCCAGCAATTCAGCATTAACGTACTTTGACTAAGTAAGGCTGGTTTCAATTAGGCTAGGGTTTAAAAATTGGTTCTACAGTCCCACTGCCTTAGGATGCTTTGGTAAAAAAAAAAAAAAAGGTGACACTTGAACAGCAACATTTGAACAGCAACATTTCTCATGGCAATTTCTTTCTTGGGGTCATCTACAGCCTTCTGCACTTGGGGTGCTGGACCTTGGCATTCTCTGTTGTTCATTCAGCTGCCCCAGAGTTCCTGTAACCACCCAACAAGCTTGCCACAGTCAACTCTAACGAAAAAGTTATCCAAGTTTCCTTAAATCATTGCCTCAAGCACACTGGCTTTTGATATCTGTGTGAAGAAAACTCCCTTTCAAATTGTTCTCAAACACTGTGTTGAGAAAGGAGAGGATCAACTGCTAGAGAAAGAAGAAAATTCACCTCTTATTTCTTCCTGTCACAGACATTTTCACTTGGGGAAGGGGAAGTTGTTTTACTGTTGTTTTTTTTAATGCCAGTCTTGAAAGAAAAGATATTTGAGAAAGAAGTGTATTAATTCTGTCAGTATGTAATGAGCTACTGTCCATCAGCAAAAATCTGTTGGAGTACAGTTGCTGAATATTTCAAAGAAGAAGTGGAAAAACACAAAATGAAAGTTTTTGGTCACTTTCTCGTAACATATTGATGAAAACCTGAGGTGACATAAGCAACACAGAAAGACACCCACTGCATCTTCAATACTTTTTTGAATAGCAGACTACGCTCTAGGATTACCATGAGTATCTTCCCATGTTAAAAACTTACACAAAAAGAAGTAGTAGTTTTTTCCAGGCAAAGAGAACCAGGGTAAGGAAACTCAAGATTTTAAAATTAACCACACTTACCTGATTAGACTCCTATGTATCTTAAGATTCTCGTTTCACTTTACAAATCAAATGTCACCCAAAGAAAATTAATAACATTGTTCCATAAGCTCCCATTTCACAGAAACATGCCTTCTTCATCTAGAGAATCTTAAGTAGATGGTTTTTAAGACTGCTAGGTTTGAAAAATGTCTGTTTTCCCTCTGAGGCATTTCATCTGCTCTCTCTGTTCCCCACATTGCTTTTGCCCTGTAGGATAAAACTAAAGGTATAGTCAAGGGTAATGACACAATGACAAAGACCGGAGCATGAGAAACATAAGCTCAGACATTTGCAAAACCCTTCTTCTAATCTCAAGAAGATCCATTTCCATTCGGGCTGTATGTAGGATGAGAATGGCAACCACATATAGTAGGTCAAATAAGATTTCAGAAACAGAAGTCCTTTAGTCTCTTGGCCCCTTTGCAATCTTTTCACAAGGATTCAGCCGTTCATCTCCTCATATTGCTTGCCCTCATTACTTAAAATGATATAAGGAACTATGGAAGAAGTTCCACTAGGACTTCAAACAACCCCTGCAATTTAGTATTTGGAAACAGAATGAGAACATTTAATTCAGCACTAATCAGTTGTCTTAGCATAATGAACTGCCCCTCACCCATCAAGAAAGCATTGATTTTCCCAGGCAGCACACCGGACACACATCCAGTAAATATATCTCAAAATGCATCTCTAGCTCTTGGTTGCTGGAATCCTGCAAGGCAAATCCCTTGAAGCAAGCCAAAATGGATTCATCGCGGGAAGGACAGCAGAAAGCACTTTAGAACTACTTGCAGATAATGGAAAACGTTATGTTGCTTCTCAGAGATGTTCCTCTAATGGAAATGAAAATTATAAAAGCCTGCTTGTAAACTTTAGAGTGAGATCAAAAAGCACCTAAATTGCTGCAGCACTGTGGCACACCTGTTTCAATTAAAGCAATTATCCTAAACCATGGGACATTCCTGCCATCACTGTTATCAGCCAGCAGAGCGGCTGCACTTCTATTCTCAGATGCCTATTTAACTAGCACATAATAAGAATATTTTCATTGTTTACATACCATCTATCACTCATTGCTAAGCAGTGTGTGAAAACAAGTACTTGCTCTATATAAAATCAAGCCTCATGTCTTCATCATTCTTCTCACTAAGCTCAGTGAGGTCTGGAGTGGGCAAAATGAGGTTCTACAGAGAGGAAAAGGTTCCTACAAATGGGATGAGTTTAAGCTTTGTCTTGTGGGCTTTCTCTGTAAAGAAGTCTCATTGACCTTCCCTACAGTCACAATAGGAACACAGAGCCAGATAAGTTCCTGAGGTACCTTTCTACAGCATGGACCTGACACAGGTTGATTACAAAGATACCCAACCTGACAAAGCTACCATTAGGCCCATGTCCCGGTTTCAGCTGGGATAGAGTTAATTTTCTTCTTAGTAGTTAGTATGGTGCTGGGTTTTGGCTACGATGTGAGAACAATGTTGATAACGCACTGATTTTTTAGCTGTTGCTGGGTGATGTTTATACTAAATCAAGGACTTTTTAGTTTCTCAGGCCCTGCCAGCCAGAGGGCTGGGGGGCGGGGCACAG
Source organism: Falco cherrug (assembly GCF_023634085.1). Taxonomy (NCBI): domain Eukaryota; kingdom Metazoa; phylum Chordata; class Aves; order Falconiformes; family Falconidae; genus Falco; species Falco cherrug. The sequence goes on from NC_073697.1 coordinate 70,959,702, forward strand.
GAAATTGGGAGGGGACATGGCCAGGACAGATGACCCAAACTAACCAAAGAAATATTCCATGCCATATGACATCATGCTGAGTATATAAACTGGGGGAAGAAGGAGGAAGGTGGGGACAACTGGCATTATGGTGTTTGTCTTCCCAAGTAACCGTTAGGCATGATGGAGCCCTGCTGTCCTGGGGATGGCTGAACACCTGCCTGCCCATGGGGAGTGGGGGATGAATTCCTTGTTTTGCTTTGCTTGCGTGCACCGCTTTTGCTTGACCTATGAAATTGTTCTTATCTCAACCCTCAAGTTTTACATTCCTTTCTGATCCTCCTTCCCATCCCTTGGGGGGGGGGGGCGGGGGGGTGGGGTGGGAAGGAGTGAGGAAGTGTGTGCATGGTGCTTGGTTGCTGCCTGGGGTTAAACCATGACAGCCCAAAAAGCTGTTTCTCCTGAAGAGTGAAATGGCCTTATTCCCTGCTTTAGGCCTCTCTGTGAATACATACGCAAGTGTAATGATTATCACAGCATCTTCACCTGTGAACATCTTGTCATTCACAGCTGAATACCTACTGATTGACACGTGCTCTCATTTCTAAAGAACAAGACTAAACATAAACATGTGATACAGAGATCAGAACTCAGTTCTCTATTTCAAGGTATACCTCATCCTGTATCACCACCACAAGACAAAATTTTGGGTCACTATAGTCACTTCTTTGAGAGAAAAACCACACCTTTGGTAGATTTTAGCACAATATAATTGGATAATTCAGAAATGCTTTAGACACATACAAATCATGAAGAGAAAAATATACCATAATGACAGGATAAAGAGGAAGTATATACACTACTTTTTTTATGATTGCTGTGGAACAAGTCTTTTAGGTCACGTGAAAACCTGAACAAGCTGTATCAAGTTTGTATTAACTGATGCTATTGCTACTAAGAACAACCAATGCCCTTATACTATCACTGTAACTATAGATCTATAAACATGAAACCTTTTTAGAAGTTTCAATTTCAAAATTTCACTGTTAGGGTATACCAAAGTGACCTTACTTATTTTTTGGGTTTTTTTGCCAGTGTTTCTCTTCTCAGGCTCTCTCTAGATGCCTAACTTACTCCAGGGATTTTTGGATTTACGATTACATTTAAACTCTGCTCGTTTAAATTCAACTTCTTAGCTTTTTGTTCTGCTTTCTATTGTTTTTTTCTCTGCCACCTTTGATTCCATTGTTACTTCAGTTCCTCACAAATTCTTACCTCAAATTTCTTCAAAATAAGAAACAGAGGATGGAAAACATTTTCTGCAGATACTAACTATGCTAGAGGAAACAGTCTCATAAAATCCAGTACATTTACTTCTATCACAAGAGAACATACCTCAGAAAACAGTGCCTAAGTACCAAAACAGAAAGCGCTAATCTTGCAAGCAAAACAATTTGGGCATGTTGCTGTGGTTCCAACTGCTGTGATCTGGGGAGGACACACAGTAGCACTGCTGTATCAAACACAAAGAAGGTGTCTTACACATTAAGTAGTGTAATTTGTACACCAAGGACTGGGCAGACACTGATCATCAGACAATCACCATTATATGACAATGTTTTTCAATAAATATCACCACTTACTGCAATTTCTGCTGAGATATTTCTGCATTCCCTGAATTTGTAATGTGGTCAAATGCACTGAATTAACCATAGATGACATCTCAACAGTTGCCAAGTTAAGACTATCATTGACACAAGAAAACTGTCTGGTAGAACTCTCTTAAAGCAGTCACAGAATCACAGAACAGTCTGGGCTGGAAGGGACCTTCAAAGATCATCTAGTCCAACCTCCCTGCCATAGGCAGGGACACCTTCCACTACATCAGGCTGTCCAAAGCCCCCATCCAACCTAACTTGGAATACTTCCAATGATGGGGCATCTACAACTTCTCTGGGCAACTTGTTCCGGTGTCTCACCCATACTTCTTTAGGTTTCTGAAACTAGTTTTGTTTGCTGCATGTCAGCAGAGTATCCAGGAAGGGCTTCTGACACCCCATGAATCAAATAGATTGATCTTCTCCTCCTTTTGCAGACTGGTTTTAAATTCATTTGTTATGCATCTCATTTACTTGAGCGTTCACTCAGAAATTAAAGGAAGTGTGAGAAGCAGTTTCAATTTGATGTATAACATGTCTAAGCCATGAGGCTGTAGAAGTGTCCTCCCATTTCAGCTCATTTCTTCTGTCCCTTTCTGACAAATACGTGACAGTCACCAACACCCCTCCCCCCCAAACAATAGCCAAAAAACCCAAAACCAACAAGACAAATCTCTAATCAGCATTGGGCAAGCACTTTATATTTTTGTGTTGACCTTTTCAACAGCATTTATGGTAATGATTCACACAGAAGAAAGTAAATGAAGTATAAAACTATTACATAAATATGTGTGGCTTCATAAAATGAGCAATGACAGAGCCAACAGTGAGTTAGAAACCAAGCTAAATAAAAGATTCAGCAACAACCTCAATAGAAAGTTGACATCTCTATATTAAACCCATCTCAGCTTCCTCTTTACTGCCTTAAGACAAAGATCCTCGACACTAGCTATGTTACAAACTACTTTTATTTCTGCCTGTCAGACAGAAAGAAATCAAGTTAGTCACATGAGTGCAAGCCTACCTTCACACAATTCACCCACAGGATTACAAAATTAACCGTGATGCCCAAATACCATAAAGCTTACATGAGATTCAAAAAATGTCTTTCCAGCAAGCCTATCTCCTCAGTATAAGTTTAATACATACAATTTATGTCTCCTCCCTGCAAAATATAAATTCTCAAATTATTACCAGTCCAAAAATAGGACCAAACCAGAGAGTTACCTGAGCACCCATTTTGAGTCCTCCTCTAGCAGACAGCCCTCACAGAAAAGTTTAATGTAATTACTACTACCTTTGACCAAATGGGTTGCTTCCTGGAAATGAACCAATTGGAACTTCTGTATGTTCTGATTCTTGCAAACAGATTTACCACATCATATATACATACCTATTATACTTTACTGTCATTGCTGTATATTCTCACTGTTGGATAGAAACAGGAAAACCAAATCCTTCTTGAACCAGTTCTGCAACAAAACTAACCCTTACCTCATTACAGTCAGAGAACCTGTATAGTTCAAATTTACAGTAAAACTCAGAAGCTTGAGGGGCACAGAACAGGACCAAGGAATGATGAAACGTGCTGGTTTTTTACATGATCAAGCCCTTCACTGTTTGACCAAATCTAAATAACCAAATCTTTACTTCCCTCTTGAATATCCAAAAAAAGAAAAATCTTAAAAGAAAAAACAGGCTGAAGATAGCATAGGTTGTATCGGGTATGGCTGAGCTCCATAGCAGCCCTCATAGTGCTCTCTGCTTTGTATCAGTAGTTAGAAATGTGGTGATAACACATCAGAGTTTTGGCCACTGCTGAGCAGCGCTCACACAGCATCAAGGCTGGCTCTCCAACATCTCCCCTTGTCATCAGTAGGCTGGGGGTGGGCAGGATCTTGGAAGGGGACATAGCCAGGATGGCTGACCCAAACTGACCAACAGCATATTCCATACCCTATGACATCTGGTCAGATATAAAAGCTAAGAGAAAGGGGGTGGGGGGGTGGGGGAGTGGTGGTGTGTGTATGCATTTGTTATTTACAACATCTGTCTTTCACAGCAACTGCCACACGTACTGAAGCCCTGCTTCCTGGGAAGTGGCCAAACATCGCCTGCTGATGGGAAGTAGAGAATAACATCTTTTATGTATGTGGAAACAAAGGAAAACAACCTTTGCTACTGCTTTATTAAACTGCCTTTATCTTGACCCACAAGTTTTTTTCCATCTTATTTTCTCCATCTAGCCCTGTTCTGCTAAGGAGGGGAGTGACAGAGCACCTGTCATCTAGCCAAGGTCAACCCACCACATAGGTCTGTCACCGCCTTCTTTCCACATACACTTTATTACTGTCTAATCTAAGATTCCTCAAGATACAACAGTTTAACATGCTACTATATGCCACCTGCTCACCAGTAACTGCTTGCATGTTTGGTATAGATATGAAATAAAATGTGCAGTCTTACATTTCCTCCTCTGAAGGGCATACCTCCCATGCTCCATCTTACAGATTATTCTTAGTTATATAATTACTAGTTATAGTTTACTGCTAGAACTGCACAAACAAAACCACAAAAAAACCCTCACTGCTATCAGAAGAGGCAATCCTACACATTTCTAATATACAGTTGTTTATACCCATTCTGGCAACCTATTTTTTTATTCACCACTTTGATCAACTCTCCAGCCTGCTTTGCCTTGCAGTTGCCTAAGCACTTCAGTTGACAAAAGGGAAAATGAGGCATGGAATAAATACAAACCTCTGAAACTAATGAGAGAGGAAGATGGCCACTTGTAGCAACAACTATGGCTTAGTCAACATTAATATTCAGTTGAGATCATGCGTATACTTTTAAAACACATCATCTGAATGTTTTAAAACCAATCCACCATTGTTTTTATATCTCATAAAAAAATGAGAGTTTTAAACCTCACCAGGCTTTGCTTCACCTTACCAACTAGCCGTAAAGCACATAAACCGCATACCATTCAGACGAAAGTAAAGCCAAACAACGTGCTTTGGAATTGCACCTAATGTTCACCACCTTCTAATGCCACAGGGTGAGACTACAGCGAGTTCAAAATAAGCTCCCTCTAATGTATCCTGCATGTCTGAGGTCCTTAGCACCTACTGCTGGCATGTACAACTCCCCCTCTTTATGGAACACTATTTACCAGTGTGGAACTAGCCTTACAGCATCTGGGAAACTAAGACCTGAGAGTGCTCGCTGACTTGGCCACAGACACTCAGTGCTAAACTGCAGGTAATGTGAGCATGCATCAGAGCTCCCACTCACTCTTGCATGTTTGTGCCAAAGCAGGTTCCTCAAGTAACACGGCTACTTTCAATTCATAGCTTGTACAGACTGTAATGCTATATGATCCTGTAGTCCTTAATGCATTTATAGGTACCTGGATTGGCTAATTAGGACTATAACAAAATGAAACACTTGTTAAATGAAACGCTTATTAAGACATTAAAATTCAGTGAACAAGACTTTAACAATATAATAAGAATATAAATATCCACAAAGAAACCATATTTGAGTCATTTTCAAGACCTGACAGTTGCTTAAATATCTTATGACACTTTTCATCAACCTGATCTGCCAGCAAGAAACATAAAACGACTAAAAAAAAAAAAAAAGAAAACAGAAAAAAAGAGGAATTTATGTTTGGAAACACTCCTCTAAAGACTCCTACTGCTTTAATGAAGACTTAGATTCTTAACTATAATTTATTCAGTACTGGATTGTTTCAGGCAAGCTTTTTTGTTTGTTTTGGGATTTTTTTTGCTAGGTGAGTGTGAAAACTTTGCCCTTTTCAGTATACTGAGCAAAATACACTTTTGAGGAGAGTATATACATTTTGGCAATTTAAATTTTACAGTGCTCATCTGTGACATAAACGTGGCGATAGAAATAAAATAGTATAATTGACTTCTATGATAGTTTAAATTAATGTTCAACCCTTGATTTCTGATTAAAAGCACTAGCTTTTCACAAAAGTCTCCAAAACATTAAATCCAATGAATGACTTGTCACAGCTTCAAAGGATAGTTCTGCCTTTTTATGACGTTATTTAATACATGTTTTAAAGAAGGGGTTGTGTACAAGATTAATAATAATAATGATCATTATACATCTTCCACCATGAACAGCATGGACTTAACAGAATGTGGGAGTACAAAATTTCTGGTATACACTATCTGCTTGCAAGCTAAAGCACAAGAATATGGATTGCCATTTTAATGAATTCTATAAGCTTTGGTGTTGAAATACAGGCTGCAAGCTTGCCAATGAAACAGAACTGTTTTTAAACTCCCATAGAAAACCAACTGACAATAGCTTGGCAAGAGCACTACAAGAACATTAAAATGAAACTGTTCTGAATGTACCCTGTAAGCAGAAAATATTTCTGTTTCCAAACTGATAAATGTAGGATCTGCCTCAAACTTCCACAGAAAATATATTTTCTCCAGTTCAATCATTACAGACTCTTTCATGCATTAAAGGCCAAATTAGATTTGGCATCCTCTAAAATTGTCAATCTTGAACAGGGAACAGAATTTATAAGGGAAAGGAACAAATTTGGAAGTTTTGATGATAAGATTATAGCATTATAAAACCAGAATGCAAGTATGAAAACCTTAAAAAGTTTTGATTAAAAACTGGCAAAATTTCCCCCGACAGTGCACAGCAACTAAGCTTCATTGATTAAATAGAGTTATTCTGACATACTAGCCTGGGGAATCAGCTTAAGTGAAATGCTCTAGTAGCAGACATCGGGGGGGGGGAGGGAGGAAAAAAGATTTATTGAGTTCTCTGCATTTTTATTGGATTTTCTAGATGATATTGAACATTCATTCCAAGCAAGATGTTTTTAATTCTTTGATTCAACCTTTATCGAATTTTCAGGTAACGTATCCCTACCTTTTAAAAGTACTATTTAAAAGATTCAGAAAAAATTGACACGTAAATTATCTTTAGATATTAAAAGTAAAATTAAGCTGCTAGAAATTACTTTCTGGATATAACTAAAATCATTTAGACACTCATAAAGATGTTTGTGTGGTCTCTCTGGTTTACTTAAAGGCCTAATCGACTTGCTTTGAAATCAAAGTGAATGGAGACTCATAAATCACACCGATTGTTTACTTCAGTTTCCTGAACAAAAAAAAAGGCATTTGAAAATTAAGGATGATCAAATAGTTATTTTCCAGAGGGCTCTTTTTATATTTTTTTTTTAAGTTGGATCTAAAGTTGTAAACATCTTAGAACTGATTGAGCCACCTTCTCTTTTAATGCTCAGCTAAACTGAGCATATAATGCAAAGAACTTGTTCAAGGTAGATATAGTCCACTCATACACCATTAACCATATTGGCCACCTTCTAAAATTTTTTCATACATATGCTCAAGCACACACTCCTGGCTACCGATACATGATTATCGGTCATAATTAAATTCTGTGAATGCTACTGCAAACACTTCAAAAAAATCTCAGTAACAAAACCTTTGTGAAATCAGTGTGATGAAGGATTTTCATAGAATCACAGAACAGTATGGTTTGGGTGGGAAGGGACCTTAAAAATCATCGAGTTCCTATGATGACTCCATCGAGTGGAAGGCAGGGACGCCTTCCACTAAACCAGGTTGCTCAAAGAGCAAATTCATCCAGCCTGGCCTTGAACACTCCCGATGATGGGGCATCCAGAACTTCTCTCAGCAACCTGTTCCAGTGTCTCACCACCATCCCAGTGAAAAATTTCTTCCTAATATCTAATCTAAATCTACCCTCTTCCAGTAATAAGCCATTAACTTGTCCTGTCACTACAGGCCCTTGTAAAAACTCCCTCTCCAGCTTTCTTGTAAGCCCCCTTTACGTACTGGAAGGCTGCAGTAAGGTCTCCCTGGAGCCTTCTATTCTCCCCGCTGAACAACCCCAACTCTCTCAGTCTGTCTTCATAGAAGAAGTGCTCCAGCTCTCTCATCTCTATGGCTCTCTTCTGGACCCACTCCAGCAGCTTCCATGTCCTCCTTATGTTGGGAGCCCCAGAGCTGAAAGCAGTCTGCCAGGTGGGGTCTTGCGAGAGCAGAGCAGAGGGGGAGAACCGCCTCCCTTGACCTGCTGGCCACGCTGCGGGCGCACACTGCCGGGTCATGTTGAGCTTCTTGTTAACCACCACCCCCAAGTCTTTCTCTTCAGGGCTGCTCTCAATCCATTCTCCACCCAGCCTTTATTTGTGCTTGAGATTGCCCCCACCCATGTGCAGGACCATGCACTTGGCCTTGCCCAACTTCATGAGGTTTGCACGGGCCCACCTCTCAAGCTCTGAGGGGCACCTCCATACCCCTCTGAGTTACCTACTAATATCACCTGTCACCTTCTCTTAGTTGTGCTGATTGTTATAGGGGGAGCAGATCAGGCTGCCTTACTCAGCTCTAGTGTCTCTCCTGATGTGACGGGTCTTTCCTCTTCAGTCTGCAGAGCAGTGAAGTGGTTCTGCAAGGGCAACTCAGGCTTTGGGGAAAGTCTCTTCCTCCTAAGGGCTACTTGCTGTTGTAAGCTTCCATTCTTCTGCATATTGATTTTATACTGAATACTTAATATTCACCAAATTTCCCACCATTTCTTTTTAATTTTTTTTTTTTAAATCTTATTTTTAAAAAGGAAGCTAATCAAAGTCAGAAGATACCTGGTTTTTGCTGTTTGTATGGTTTTGTTAAAAAAAAAAAAGTGATTTCTGTCAGTCATGCATATTACAGTTTAAGAAAGAGCAAGTGCCCAAGTCTTTTCAATCACATAAATCTTAATAAATCAGAGGAACACCACACTTGTGGGCTTCTGCTATAAGTACTGCTTGTTTTCATTTAGTTCCCACTATCATATCAGCATTAAACTGCTTTGAAGTCTATACTGTATTTAGCCTTTCATTTTTACAGAAGACACTAGCATTACTTAAGATGGGGGCTTTTATTTTCAGTCCTCAAATAGCTCTAAATGGTCCTTGTTCAATTCAATCCAGGCATATTTTTTTCCTTTCAGCTATTTAAACTGTAAATGTTTAATGAATAAATGAAAATTATGAATAATAGAAGGGTGTACTATATGAATGTATATTTTAACATATATTATTCAATTTCCTAAAAGTTCAATTCATAAACGCTATACCATACATTTTTCTATTTTTAAAAAAGCTTTTATAATGTTTTGTATTTTCCATTAGAATATAAATAATGCTTACTATTTCAACCATACCTCTAATCTGCTATTTAAAAAAATAAACAAAACCCCACCACTTTTTGTTGAATACAGTCAAACTTGAATTATTTATTCTTCATGAGTTAGCATTCCCCTATGCCATTGAGAACAACTAAGAAATGTAGTATTCGGGGGGGGTTATTTGGAAGAAAGTATAATGATAAGTAGCGAGTGAAAAATATTACTTCATTACATTTTTACAGGAAAATAGCTTGCTTTGTTTGAGAGACAGAACACATGCACGTCCTCAACACTGAGAAACTTGGCGGGTAAAGTATTTTAAGGCATGAACTGAAATGTGTATTCACACAAGGACTTAAATAGATTAGAGAGCCCTTGACAGGATCTCAGTGAGGTCTGGAGGGACAATATTGCTTATCTTTTAGTCTATTTCTTGTAATAAGTGTTTTACCTGGTTAATATGGTATATATAGAGTAGGGAATCTTGGATCAGGTATTAGTTCCTAGATCCAGTTGCAGTATTCAGTTGCACCTTAACTTGGTGTCACAGCAAAACTCAGGCATCCATGAAAAACTTTCTTCCTTCTCACATCTGATGTTGGTTTCCATAGAAAGAAAACCCAAGAATGCAAGCTGGACAAAAGCTGTAGTACACTTCAGCAGGAAGACGAGGCACAGCTATTAAGTCACTTGAATGATGAGATAGGTGTTTTCCTTGTGGTTTTAAGAGGTTTTGCTAAATAGAGTAAGATGGAGAACCTTGTAAGAATGTACTCTCCTCATTCCTTCCAAATTCTTTACCCTAAAGTCATGTGCAAAATCAGGAAACTGCTAGAACATGTTTCACAAGGGTAAAGAGAAGAACAATAAATGCATACAGGACCTATGGACTTCAGAGCTACAAGAAAACTTTTCTTCCTCTAAAATAAAGGAATGAAGAAATAAAGACACCTACTAAAATATTCTATTGGAAAAGGGGGAAGATATTTGCAGTTCTTTTCTTCAGCTATGAAAACCCACAAGATTCAGCAACTCACTTGAAGTTTACCAGTACATACAGAGAGAAAAATACAAAACTTGAGAAAAGATATTGCATTTCAGCTTCACAGCCTTACATTAATTGTGTCTAGCTCTTAAACAGAAGCAACAGCAGTTATGAAAATCCCTATTCCCTTTTTCTAAAGAACATCCTTAGGCATATACAGACATAAGCACATCACATTTACCACACACAAATGAAAAATTTAAAATGCCAAGTCACCAATGAAGTTTTAACAATTTTTCACCCTTTTTTTATTTGCTTTTCTTTTTTGATTTCCTTATTTGAACAGTGTATTTAACAATAATAATAATGAAGTATTGCAGTATGAATCTGTACTTGATATAATCATAGAACTCAGAAATAAAACTATAAGGTAGTATACATCAAGACAGCTGGACATGCTACAGACAGCATTTCCAAGAGAAGCTCACTACTCTTAGTATCTGAGGAACCCACTACTGCACTGACCACTGGAAAGGTGGAACATACACTTGTAAAACCATCTCCTTTCATCTCAGCATCCTTTAAGAGCTTCTCTAGACAGGAAAGCTAAGCCCTGCACTGCACATTACAAACCACCACTATGTCCAAACTCTGCATAGATGCTCAAAGACTGCAAAGAGTTGAATAGGCTTTGAAAATAGGTTTGTTTTTTTCAGTTAAAAGCAAACATTACTATTACTACTATTTATATATTTATTTTTACTTAGTAATAAGGGTCCTGGGTTTGTAGCACTAAGACATTCCTACCTTGGGTAACATTCCTAGTTTTCTATGTCATTCCTAGACAAGCTGTTTAATTTAGGACGTATTATCTTTCTTCCTTTTTAAAAAATATTATCATAGTCTTAAAGAGAGTAATTCAGCACCAAGACAACAAGTTTCAATGGACCATCATAAATACCAAAAAGATCAAAATCTTTCTGTGCAGCATCCCACCCAAGGGAATTCCTATTGCTACAACTATCATATTCTTTATCTAGATTTAGTTTTGGGTCTATCTGCACAGCAAAGAACTGCTGTACAAAGACTCACCCTTTGGGTTTTTGCACACTATTACAGCACCCTGAACATTTGACTCTTTCTACCCTCACCAGAACTACGTTTTCTTTGCTTAAAATAGTATGGGACCTATAATTAAGTGTATTCACAACAATTCTTGCTCTGACCTGACAGAAGACACAAATGTATCTTCTACATGAGCCCCAACATTAACAATAGTTTTCCAGCACTCTACATACACATAAGAGAGCTACAACTCTACCAATCATGTTTAAGTCAGTTTTTATAAACAGACAGCAGAAGCAAGTAATAATAAATGAATAAATAAATCTATTTTTATCCTTTTCGTGTTTTGTTTCCCCACAGGTTGAAAGGTACTGCCCTGAAAGTTCTCATGCAGCTGATCAGTTAACATTTACTACAGACCTGCATATTTTCACTATCTGCATTACCTATCCAAGATTTTACTTTCAAAAGACTGAGTACTCACAAACACACCTGTGGTAAAATGCAACAGTAATTCCTAAGTATTTTGAAAAGAAATCCCAAGTATTTCAAAGAAGGTAAACAAACAGGCTTTTAAAAAACATGGACATTTAAGAAAATCTATTCATGGACTGTCTGTCCCACATTTTCAAAAAAGCTCGTCTCCTGAAAATAATGGGAACTACTTGGCACTACATGCTCTTAAAAAACCTTGGCATCTTTTCAATAACATCTGTCACTTATATTTTTGAACTACACTGATACTACCTTCATGATCAAAAAGGAAGAAGCTTTCCTTTCCTAATTGCAATATACATTACTGTGTACTTCAGGGTTAAAATACTCTGAATCAATGCTCAGATGGTATACTAGTAAAACATTGCTCTCTGATGAAAGTATCACTGAATGCAGATATTCCAAATTGTCTATACTCAGACAGTAACTGTATTTCCTATAGGTGTTTTGAGGTCTCATTCACCATAAAAGCAATTTCAAGATACTGCTAAAATGATTTATACTTACTGTTGTAAATTCGTTTTTAATAGCATGTAATATTTGGCAATAATGAAGCATCATTAGTTGGCAATTGGTCATATAATAAAAATGACTGCTCATCACCCCTAAGTTTACAAGGAGCAATGAAACATAGCCACAAACTGAAGCTATTTATAATCTCCTGTATAAAGTAGCAAGTTATTTACAGCTGTTAAGCATGTGATCTGAAAGCAAAACAGTGCTTTCCAGACTCAGCTATACCTCTGCTTGAACTATCTCAACATCAAAAATGTGTAAGCCTTAATTGTACACAAAGACTCACAAAAACATTGAAAAATAAAGTAATGATGGGGACTGCTTAAGACTAGTTTGCTTTAACTGGCAGGCCTGCAATTGCATCAAATTATACTCTGTGGCTTAGTACAACGACTCGCTTTCTTACTATGCAGGGAGCCAATAAACTCTAAATAATAATCAATATTATCACATGAAATAGGTCCTAGTTTAAAATTTAGATCCTGGTATTTGTGACTCTTATCATCTTCACAGTGGTTTCAAAATGCCTAGATATTTAAAATAACATTCTGAACTTACTACTTTTGTTTACATTTAATAAAACCTAGCTGTTTATCACAGATCACATTGTAATAGTCTGATTTTAATTTATACAAAAGGTTAAGTCAACTTTATTTTTTAATGATAGCCAGAAATGACTGGACCTTCCAGGAGGATATAATTATATCACAAGCTATTGCTGCTGTTTGCATTGTGGCACTTAAGCTTACTAGAGGAGTTAAAACATTCTTTATTACCTACAAGCAAGTATATAAGCTAACCTAATGCTCAAAGACCAGCTTCAAAAGATACACAGACAAGAAAATAGGGACACTTGGACACAAACATTCTTCTTTTCAGAAACTGAGATTACTGCTTTTCCACCATTACTGTGGCATCAGTGATAGAATTTTTCAAATGTGAGTGGTCAATTGCTTGCATGCAAACTTCAGTAATCACTGCTTGGAAGAGAAGGGAGACCAGAGAGGATTATCATTAGGAAAATGCCTTAGAATCAACTTTTGAACTTGAATCAGCAACCCAACACTTCTGAGGACAAATGGTAGCTTTGTATTAATCATAAGGTACTTGAGTTTCAAAGCTTAATGGATCCATTTTTCTTCTTCCTTACGCAATGTATTTTTAAAATATCAAAATCTAGTTTCTAGCCACCACTCGCCTGAAAATGGTGTGCCTGGAGTACACACCGGAATAATTTCTTTACCCACAGTGAAGATCTCTATTTATACATTCTAAGGAGACAGATTTCAGCTTTAAAATATCTGAATATTATATCTTTGTTTCTCACTGCAGAAATACCAAAATGTTTCATCAATAACAAAAAATAGGAACTTCCTTTCAGAATAATAAGACTGTAAACAGATGACAGTATCTTTTTGCAGTACGGGCTTCTTTGACACTCAAATTACTAATACATTATTGGTAGTAATATTAATTATTCATATTATGATGTTATTGCTGAATATGCTTCAAAGTTCCACCACTAGACCCCTTAGATTTTGAATCAAGTCATGGTCTGAGACCTATTTTGTCCCTGAAAGTGAAAGGGTTTAAAATTTTTTAAGGCTATTAAAAATTCAAGTGATCCCCAATTCTCAGGAAAAACAAAAGTCAAGTATTAGTTGTGTCTATTCACAGGCCAGATTCCCTCACAGAACATCTGTCATGTAAACACTGCCCCAAAAACAATTGGATGCACAGAAATGTACATCATGTAAATAAAAGAGTTCACAATGGAAGACCTCAGTGCTGGTATTTATGTTCATAAGTATGGAGAGGAGTGACAACTCAAACACAGCATAGCCATTTGCAAGTTATACTGCCACTACCTCCTACCTCAAGTGAAGACAGATGTCATCAAGGATCATGCATAATGGATATTTTATTTCTACTAGGTACAGCATGTTTAATGGAATTTGCATAAAGGAGTTTATCTAGGCTACAGTTTCCTACAAAGTACTGACAAATAACAAGTTTGTCCCTCACATCAAGTATCCCAAACAGGTTTCAGATTTGTGCTAGACAAATCCACCCAAATTTGGGCAACCCACCCAAAGCAACTTCAATACCTCACAGCTAGTGTTTCATCAGGAGAAAACAGACCTCTTCTCACTGTGGAAAGAAAGGTTTGGTGCCACAGTAAAACTGCAATAAAGGGGTCTATGCACTGAGGACCCAGGTGACTGAGGCTTGTGCAGAGCAATACATGAAAAAAAAATGACAGAGACAGATGACGACAGAGTAGAAGGCCAGCATATTCACTGCTGGATGAACCTACAGTTAGTTGTTTCCCTGCCAATGTGTGGAACTGGCTGCCAGCAGCTGGGAAACTAGACATCCCTCTTTGGTGCCCTTATGTATTTGCTCAGCAATTACTCCAACAATTTCACATGCATACTCTGAGCTTGACTGCCTTTATTCAACAAAAACCAGACTTTATAAACTGGATGTCCCCAGGCCATGCACAATTCTATACCATCATTTATACAAAATGATCACTAAGCAAACGTTTGATTATCAGAATACAACTGACCAGTCACATCTAGAAATATGTTTGCCTAATAACTGGGATAGTACATGCATATTTAGAAATGCTGTTAAACATGTGGTTTTGCTCATGCATACTACTTTTTTCTTTAAAGAACTGTGAAATACTGCGAGTCTAGATAGAAAATCCTACCTGTCAAAGGCTAGGTAGTAGTAAAACAACTACATCCATTTTACAACCAGCCTTGGGCAGAAATCAAAGCAGTCCTGAATTTTGGCATTTTATCTAAAGCGAATGTATTACGCAACAGTTGGGAAAATCACTTTGCCTTTCCTCTCTAGTGTTTTCATCTGTATAATGAGAGTAGTAGGTAAAGGTGGGTTGCAATGCTAACGTCATTAGAATGCTGCATTTGATAATTAATATATTATATGGTTACTTTGATGTTATAAAAGGATATAAAATATTAGTTACTCTGAAAAAACCTGCCTTGACATCTGAAGTAGTCATTTAAAATGGTGAACCAGAACAGTAAACCAATGCATTGAGTCACCTTTGCAGAGTCAAGCTTTCAGATCTCTCTTTCTTGATTCCTCATTCATAAAGAAAGGATAAAACATCGTCCCATCTAATGGAGGAGTCACAAAGGTAAAGCTGAGCTCCCTGTTGCAAGCATGTCAAACCTCTAGCATCTAGCTGCACATCTTTCATTTCCCCTTTAATAAGTGCCCAGCTTTGCTGTCACTGGTTTGATTTATGTGTTGCTGAGCCTTGCAAACGCACATGAAGAAAACAGGAGCAGTAAATACACAGTATTTCTGTGAATAAGGAAACATGACTGGGAAGAATGAACACAGGGACATGGAGTCAGGGCTTTCTGGTTCTGATTCAGGACTGCCTCTGTTTTACACATGACCTTCGTAAGTCATTTATCTTTTCATCAATTTTTTTTCACCAGTAAATGGGATGATAATACAGCCCAATACTACCAAGGGACTAATGGAAGGTACAGTAACAGTTTTGAGGAACACAAGATAACATGACAAACACCCATAAAAACATAAATAAGGAAATGAGTATTTTTGTACAATGTCTAGCAAGGTTTTACTGTATGGTATAAAATAAGGCTGGATCCTGAATGCTGAAAGACTGGAAAAGGATGATCAGTTTTTAATTAATACCATAGCATATGATTAGCCAGTTGAGACTATCCCAGAGTGAATATACAGGTAAGACAGAATTAACATTGCTCATACAACTTTTATTCTTTCATGTCCTAACTCTCCAGTGCCAGACTTCCTGCTCTTCAGAAAAGTTACGTTCTGTACTGCAAGACAGTAATAGGCGCATTGAATACTACTTGGAATTCAGGGTTATTTTCAAGGAAAAGTTATCTAAAACTGCCTTGAGGTACCAGGACCAGCTACCTCAATAAAAGCTCCGGCATAATTTGTCATGAAAACTGGTAACATAAGCTGAAATACCAAAAGGAAAAAAAAATTTTTTTTGGACCAGCCATGCTAACTGGGTATGCACCCAATAAGCACGCAGCCTTATCAAGAAAAAGCAGATAATACCTCAGGTAGGTTTCTCCACGCACCAACGTGACACTTGGACGACAACCTGAGGAAGCCAAGGCACTTCCCGGGGAGCAGCGCACCCCATTTCTCCACAGGAACCTCACTGCCACACCACCGCCACCGCCCCTCACCGACACCCCGCCAGCAGCCCCAGAGGAAACCACCGCACCTGCTCCCGCGGGCATGCCCTCCTGCTCGCCGACCCCTCACGAAATTACTCCTCACCCACGAGGCCTACCTGGGCACGGCTCTGGCCGGGCCGCAGCCCAGCCCAACCCGACCCGACCCACCTCCGCTCGCCCCCGTGCGGGCTGGTGGCTGTGGCGGGGCGGCCCCCGGGCCCTGCGCCAACGGCTGAGGCAGCGGGCGGGACGGGCGCGCGCCCACCCTCACACCCCCGCCCAGCCCCCCCGCCCCTCACCGACCTGCCGGCCGCATGGCGCCGCCGCCGCTCCTCGCTCGGCCCCGGGTCAGAGCGCGCTGTCCCGGCCGCTGAGGTTGCCGCCTCCGGGCCGGAAACGTGGGGCCGCCCCCGGCTCCTCCCGGCCATGGGGCTCCGCTGCCCGCGCCGCCCCCCCCATATTCCCGCCGGCGGGCAGCGCCTGCGCCCGGCTCTTGGTGGGAAGGGTGAGGGGACCCCGGCAGTACGCCCCCCGCCCCCGCCTCCCTCATTAGACGCCGGTCGAGAGCCCTCGGCCGTCGAAGTTGGTGGGATGCGGAGAGAAAATGAGAAGGCAGGTGAGCCTCTCTAGCTCCGCAGAGAGTTGGGTTTAGTGCGCTGCTGCAGCAGGGACCCCAGGTCACCCCAGGGACCCGCCGCCTTGCACAGAAAGCCCGAGGGCGGAGGGCACCTGGGCAATAGTCCCCAGAGATCTCTGTCGTAGTATGGCAGTCCCTGTGCCCTGCTGGCAAGGTGGCGTGATGCAGCGTTGACTTAGTATCTCTGTGATAACTGTGCCATATATTTATTTTTTAATGTGGCACAGAAGAGAACCAAAATGTAAAGAAGTAAGATGAAGTAGCCAATGAGAGAGACTGCAAGCACCAGCTCACTGCTGTGCTGTCTGCAAAATTTAGTCAGGAGCCATCGATCAAGGTAGCATCTTTCAAGTTCAAAATAAAGGTTTGACCTACCACGAGGAGCCGGAGTTGCCCTTTAAAATAGGACTGCAGGAAAACTGAAAGTACTTTCTGGAAGAAAGAAGTGTTGAGCTGGTGTCCAAAGGAAGCAAAGCTTAACCAACTGCACTTTATGCATGAGTATGTGCTTCTCGGCCATCTGAACATCCTGAAGTGTTCCCCTTCCCTACCAGAACTTTAATGCCTTGTGACTGATTTTGTTGAAATTTATCAAAGGTTTTAAGAGATCTCAAAGGTGAAGTGGCTAAGTATAAGTTTCAGGAAGATGGGTGTCCAAAATAGAGGAGACAAATGTGCAGCTCTGCCTGAAGGAAAGGCTGCAGGGTGAACTTCAAGCAGTATTAGAGAAAGGAAAATCCACATAGAGGCAGTCTTTAAACCTTCCGTTTGCTATCAGCCACAAACCACACAGCTGCAGGAAGCTGGACTTCAGTCAAAGAACTACTTCTGTAAAGCCCTTGCACGCTTCAGGGCCTGTGTCCAACTGAAATATGTAAAAAACTGAACCATCGTGAGCTGTTCCTGTTTCTCTTCTTGCACAGGTAGATGATACTTGGTTTTTTATTTGGTATGTGGGGTTTTTTTAGCGGGGTTGGGGTGGGTCAGTATGCTTTTGCTAATGAGTGGGTAGTTTTGGTGAATTTCTGGCCTGGCCTACCACACAGAGGAAACGAGAAAACCTCTAGCTACGTATATGCAGGTGTTGTGGTTTAACCCCGGCCAGCAACCAAGCACCACACAGTCACTCGCTCACTCCCCCCCTTACCCAGAGGGATGGGGATGAGAATCAGAAAGGAACGTAAAACTTGAGAGTTGAGATAAGGACAATTTAATAGGTAAAGCAAAAGCTACATGAGCAAGCAAAGCATCACAAGGAATTCATTCACCACTTGCCACGGGCAGGCAGGTGTTCAGTCATCCCCAGGGAAGCAGGGCTCCATCACACATAATGGTTACTTGGGAAGGCAAACACCATGATGCTGGATGTCCCCCCCTTCCTTCTTCTTCCCCCAGCTGATATACACAGCATGATGTTCTGTGGTGTGGAATATCCCTTTGGCTAGTTCAGGTCAGCTGTCCCAGCTGTGTCCCCGCCCAACTTCTTGTGTTCCTCCAGCCCTCTCCCTGGCAGAGGGACTTAGTATCAACATTACCAAGCAACAACTAAAAACATCAGTGTCCTATCAGCATTGTTCTTACACTAAATCAAAAACACACCACTGCACCAGCTAAGAAGAAAATTATCCCAGCTGAAACCAGGACGACAGGAAAAATCCAAACTAGAACCAATTGTGTCAATCTACAGATGCATCAGGAGGGGCCTGGAATACCTCCCATTGTTCCTTTCTGCTCATTTTTCCCTTCATGTTCCATTCATTGAAGTGACAAGTATCTCAACAATACTTCATTCCAGTACTGTATTTTTAGACACAAGGGATGCAGCACTAGAGCGTCAATAGTCTTGAGTCGTGAGCGGGATGAACAGGTATGAGATATAATTGAAGAACCAATATGTCAAAGTTAAACATTTGGAAATATTGTATCTGACTATTTTGCCAAGACAATAATGATTTCTGCTTCTTAAAAGACAGATTAGATAATGTGGTTGGAAGCAGTTGGGATGATTTAGCAGTCTGAAGATGGTCTTCACTGTAGGAATAAGAATTCAGAAAAATAGAAAAGATAATTAATATAAATGTATTTAAAAATAAAAATAACGAAAATGAAGCTTGGAACTCTGTTATTCTACTAAACCGAAGCAAAACTAGTTTTCACTGGGTGTTACGATGAGGGGCAAAATGGAATTGTGATAAGCCAGTTCTTTACATTTTGAGAAGAAATAAAAGTAATCCAGCACTGTGGAAATGAGTCCTAAAAGGAAGAATAAGGTTTGTCCTACTCATATTTTTAAACCAAGAACAGGCAGGCTTCTACTAGTCATAGAAAGATTAGCCATCGGCAGAGTCCAAAAGCAAGAAGCTCTGCTCCACATGGAGGCCTTGCTGGAACATTGGTCAATGCGTATGGCACACACGGAGGCTTGCAATGGTATGAGCAAAATGTTTGTTCTCATCTGGGGGGAAGAAGGAACTGTGGTGCTATGTGTAGGATGATCTGGATAAGGCTGGAAGGGGACCACCTAGGACAGGTTACTGAGAAGATGAAGACAGAGATGGAACATAATGTAGGAGCTGTGTTGTTAGATCACAGTTTAAAGGAGGATAAAACTTGGAGGGGATTGTAGCAGTTTTAAGGAGGACTGCTTGGTGTAGTGTAAATCATTTGTCATGGTACATGCACTTTAACCCCTATCTGATGATGATTAGGCTGGATGTGTTGGGTCTGTGCTTTTAGTTGAATCTGATTCAGCCTTTGCTACTGAGCTGAACTAGTGTTCACTTGAATATGGTTTTCCTGAGCTATGGTGCTGCCACCACAGCTTTTGAGACAGTGATACTGGCCTGTCTGGGACAACAATAAGAACAACAGAGGTAACAGTGAGTGTGGTGCTGGTCAGCTGGACCATTTGCAACTCAAGATAGTATTAGGCATAGGAAGGCCTACAACCAGCAGCCTTATTTTTAAGAACAAAGGAGGGTTATTGCCATCAGTTTATACTTCTTCCTATACCAGCCCAGTTATGAAGGTTTTCTCTGATGGGGTGTAATGTCTGCATGTGACTAGATATTACTGCCAATGCCATTTCCAGCAAATACTCCTGCTGACAAAATAACTTTACTGTGAAGTCTCTCATGTTGAGGTCTTCTCTACAAGCCCAGCAGAAGAATTAGGTTTCCCCAGTTCTTTAGCTTCCTAATCACTGCACTTTGTATGTGTCATAAATTCAAGGAATTTATAATTCACACTGGATGTGTAAGAACACTCACTGTTTCTAGGCAAGGACAAACTAGTTAAATTATTAAGCAACCTCAGTACTTGTCATGCAGCAGTGCTATATGAGAGGGAAAACAAACAGAAAACCCATGTTAAAACATGAAGAACATGTCTTGGGAATTACGTCAGTGTTGTGTCCAAGTTGTCTGGGTGTGCTTGATATGAATTTCAAGCTTCAATTTTAATAAATTTACTTCAAGTATAAGCTTACCTCCAAAGGTCCTAGATTCGTGGCACTAATTTGGGGATAATTATATACTTCTAGAATGCTTTTTAGCTTTGGTTTCTCACTGATATTCTCAGAACTGATTTCTTATTAATACTGGTTTTCTTTTTCCTTTAATGAATATACTGCTGTTATTGAAATAGTGGCTTCTGGACTGGATATAATTAATATTCAATACATTGCCAGTATAATTTCATGCATATATTACACATTTGTTTCCTACAGATCTGCTAAATTTGGAACAGCTTTTTGTCTATTGAAGAGGCTGAAGTAGTCTTGGAAGATTTATTCACAGTTCATTATAAACTCTTAATTTTATCTGCAGCTTTCATTGTAAAATTCACTGATAATATTTCTAGGTTATACAACAATGAAAATAATATATATATAATCACTAATACAAGCAGTTGGGACTATTGCATTTTGCAGGATACTATTTGGTTTTGTATTTTAACGGGGGTCTGCATATATGTGGGGTTTTTTAGATACATGCTGTCATCATGTTAGTTTATCTGCTTGTGCACACAGATACTTCATTTCAGACGTTACTATAGGAATTAACATGGAATTAGCTGAGTGTCCACTCTCGTTAAGTCTAATGGAAAAAAAGAAGAAACTAAGTATGTGATATATTTCTAAATATTGGTTAAATCTTATGAAGGGATATCAAAGCGTTAAGAATGTAACTCAGTTTGTATGATAGCTTTCAAGGAAGCAAGAAAATAGTGCTTGAGACCTTCGTTTTGTTACTTAAGTTAATGCCTGCTAAAATAATAATAAAGAAGATCTAGAAGGGAAGATGAATCCAAAAGAAAATGTTACTGTATACAGTAACACTATCAGTTAAGGAAAAAATGGGTCAAGTGAGACAAATTTAATAGCTTCTTTCTCTAGTACCATTATGATTAAATTGGCTAATGACACAGGTGAAATATAAGAGAATATAAAATAGGTGCCCTGGAACATAAAAGCACTGCCAGTATGTCATAAAAATTGTGTCATTCTTTAATTTCATTCTTAAATAAAAAAAAAAATCTATTGCCTTCCATAGGGTCCTTGGTGGTCACAACAGGGTTTTATGTAGTTTTGAAGAAATTCAGATACATTATACATCTGTGTGGATTTAAAGAAAAAAAGTCTCTTCACAGGTGTAACAGAGCAGAAATGAAATTCTTCCCCCCCCAGAATAGAATCCCATGTACCTGTTATTGTGATTTAATTTTTGCTATGCATGTACATGTCACATCAGTCCTCATAGATTAAGGATTACTTCAGTGGTAACAAACTGAATTAATGCATGTTGTGATTAGAAATCAGTTCAAATACTGGTTATAGCATAAGAAAGTCAATGCCACAATATAATGCTATATAGCAAACTGCTCTTACATACTTAGGAAGGTAATACCTGATGTGTCTTGTCTATGCCTTATGGTAATTGTTGGTAAAGATGAATTTTTAATGTCTGCCATCATGGTTGTTTTATACCTTTATTTGGAAATCTGTATTGAAGAACTACACTGCTAATAAATCACTTGATGCAGTGCCCCACAGGATGCTAGTAAAACTGAGATTGAATTGATTTGGACTCAAATCCTACTAGATAGACAACAGAGTGGCTTATG
This sequence comes from Falco cherrug, assembly GCF_023634085.1. Taxonomy (NCBI): domain Eukaryota; kingdom Metazoa; phylum Chordata; class Aves; order Falconiformes; family Falconidae; genus Falco; species Falco cherrug. Next base: position 70,981,614 of record NC_073697.1, read on the forward strand.
GATTATAAGTAAAGCTTGGTCATAAATGAACTGCTGGTTTGTCTTCCCATATGCAACCTCTAACAAAGGAATGACTGGAAAGACAATTAATAGTTGTTGAAGTCAGTTCAGATCCCCAGTAGCAGAATTCAGTGTTTCTTCGCTTCACTGAAAGTGTAACTGGATGCATACATACTGGATTTGTTAGACCTAGATTACTCACAGTCTTTGGCCTGTATTCTTGGCTGATGCAAGTCAGGTTTATTCCCTGTTCACTCTTCTCAAAGTCTATGGACATACCTTCCTATACATCACTCTTTCTTCCTTTCTATCATATTGTATGTTCTTTTCAAATTAGTAAAATATCTGCTAATATGTTTAGCGAAGTAGCGACTGCTTGAATGACAAAGGAGTGATGCTTGGCTCCTCTTTAAAAGCAATTGTTAAGAATGGTCTGGAAGATAAAGGAAGGGGACATTTGGATTGCATTCTTGAAAAATAGCTAATGTATGTGTTGTGAACAGGGAAGGACTAATTTAAAACAATTTAATAGGACTGTAGCAACATGTGGAGGTTTAAAACCAATGAGGCTATTGATTTCAATGTTTGGGATTGGAAAGAGAGCTATCCAAGAATGAAACCAGAGCAAAGGTGATGCATAGTTCCTGACCAATAGTCAGCACTTGCTTTTTATTGATTGCATGTGCCTTAGAGACTAAGGTAACATTATTTTCTTCTCAGTAGCCCATGTAACATTATGCAGTCCTGACAACTGATTCATTGAGGACTATTTGTAATTTTTAAGAAAACCATTATTGTACTGTAATGGTTTGTTAAAACAATAATGATTTACAGCCTCTTCCTGTTAATTTAATAATGTGCATACCTTTGACCGTGGACTACAGAATTAATGTAATCCAGATTATAGGCATTATTCTTCAAGTAAGAAATTCCTTTTCATATAAAACTGAAGTATTATGAAGAAACCAATAACATGTCTATTAAAGAATATTTTCTAATAGCATGAAGTTTAAGTACTTTGTGATAGTCTTCAAAGACACCTTGTCAGGTGGCAAATGAATTGTAAAGAACCTTTCACTGGAATGATCTTACTCACTTTTTAATTGGAATTACTCAAAATGAGGTTGTACAAAACACTTCCTTCAAAATGAACAGCTCAGTCCTGTCAGAATAGAAGAAATAGACCATGTGACTTAAGAGTTTTTTGCTGAAATTGTAGTCTAATTTGCCAATATTTTACTTTTTAACTAATGAGAAAAATCTAACAGTTCCTGTTGCAGAAGCAATTTCAGCATACATTACCTTGCCATTTGCCTGCAGTTAACTACTTGCAAAGATACAATTCTTTTTCATATTTGCCTCAGCTTGAGGTTTCACAGGGCTTTTTTAAAGCTTTTTTTAAAAAATAACTGATAAATGTAACATAGACATTTTTTTTCTCAGTGTCCTTTTTCCTCTTACTAATTTCATATCACAGAAATACAACTTTATAGCATAGACCACTGTGCAAAAACTGTCAGTAAGGTCCCATGAGAAAAAACATTATTTAAAATACATAGTGATGCAAGTTTACAGAATAGAAACAAAAGATTAGCAGCAGAGAATAAAAAAATAAATAGAAAAACTGTTCACCACCAGAGTGGACAGTTTACAAGATTAAGAAATAGTATTTCAAAACTCAAATAGAGGTGGATTTGGCCTGCTGTATTTCAGAGATCTGTGGTAACTACCTGCTAATTCATACTCTGTAATATTCTAAAATTTTATTATACTAAGAAGCAGATGATTATGAAGAGATTCATTGAAGTGTAATTACCATAATGTTCAAAATAACTGCCAAGAGCCAATTGATAATCCTAGTTATTGAGCCACAAATTGTGGGGGAAAAATATGCTGTGATTTTAGACTACCCAAATTAAATATTCTGTTTGATAACACCTCAGTCTACTAATAATCACGTCTCTCAGAAGCCCTTCCATCCCCAAATTTCAGTTCTGAGAGGTGATAATTTTAGTTGTACATACTGCACAAACTGGTTTTGTCTTGTGCTAGGTAGAGAGGGAGATGTAGGTTTAACCCAAAAATATCTATGACCAGTCTTTTCCCCCATGACATACCTGCAGGAGCAGCTTAATGCTTGGCTCTTCTCATAAAGGAAAGTATGTTAATCTCAAGGAATTATGTTTCTTTTCTAGATTGTTTGTTTGTAGGTCATGTTGAACTCTTTTGTTTTGTTTTCTCCAAAATATTATTGTACCGAGGAAATAAAATTCAGACAGCAACTTTAGATCCACATTTAAAAATATATAGTTTTTGTATCCTATGTGGGTTGTTACTCCTTTTCTCACTTTGTTGAAAGTTGTCTTTTGAATTCTGATCTCCTAGCTCACAGTCTCACTACATACAAATCATCATACTTCCAGATGCGTCACAAATATTGTTTAGTTTATCATCTCCTTGCCCATATGAGATTGGAAACTGTTTATCTCAGTTCTATTAAATCTGTTGAGGCTGGATTATTTCAGTACTTTAGGGAAAAAAAGTGAATAGGTTTTTAGGAGTGCAGAACGTGGAAGAGAGGGAGATCTGAAAGAAACACAACTCATACTTTGTTTGGTCCCACATCTGCTGTGGTGGAGATGCAGCAAAGCCAGTATGCATGTGACTCATTTGCCTCTGTCCTGGAGTGAAGGCGTTCAGACAGTCTGTCAGGTAACTGGGACTCCCAGCCACCCAGAAATGACTCCCCAGCGCCTGAGGCAGGAGGGAGGGCTTGTTTGATCCTGCTGGCATTGTTTTACACATAAAAGGGGCAGAACAAAGACTGAATTTTAAGAGAGGCTGACTGACTTTGCACCATGTAGCCTGGTATCGCTATTTTAGGCTTTGTAGCTTGATAGAGACAGGGAGAAAATATAGCATTGAAAGCAACTCTTAAGAGTTGCATGTTCGGCATACACTATGCATTTTTTTATTTTTACTTTTTAAAGTGCCCATAAGTAGGTGGGTGCTTGCAAAATGGGACAGCATGATGAGAACGACTGTTAATATCAAACATGCTTTATATGCAGTAGCTTTGCTAAAAGTTGTATTTCAAAAATGACTTTTTTCTTCCTCTGTTTTATAGGAGTTGTGATATATTACCATAATCAGTTTGGTAACTGTCCATAAGTCCAGTTTAGAAACCTCGTATTGGTAAATAATTTCCTTCCCTTTTTATAAACTTTTTTTTCCTGACATTATCTGTCCCTCTATGGGTAAATGAGCACATATCCAAGAGGTGGCCTGAACATTTTTAAAAGCCCATCAGAAGAGCAGGAGAGGTGCTCAGTCGGTAATGCTTTTGTACATTCAGCGTCTTGTAGCAAGCAGAACCCAACAGAACCTGGCATTTTTGGGAGCTGTGAAGCTCTGGGTAGCACTGATCCATTTTGGCGGGCACATAATAACATCTTAATATACTTTTTATTGGAAAATAAAAGCGAGATAATTTTCTGTCTGAATATATAATGTATGAATGACTGCTTTTGAGACACTGATACATAAATTATAGATAGCCTTTCAGATTCTGCACTATGTATTATTAATTAAAAACTAAAGATCTTCTACATCCAAGTTACACCCTGATATCTAGGCCACTGGAGAACACATTATAGCATTGGGTACTATATAACCCAGACAGAATGCAATAAAATGCTGCCTTTTTGTTGTTTATGGGTAGCATTTCAGTACATGAAATGCTCACGAACCTTCTATTACAGTGGACCACAAGATTTTTGCTTTATGAAGAGGAGGCGTGAACACGAATGAAGGTGATGCTGTATTTTCCTTCACACACAGACACAAACAAGAAATATTTGTATCATGCTTTGCCTGGATTATATAATTTCCCACATGGCACAGTGTGTTCTAGGAGATCTCTCTTTCTGTCCCTCACTCCCTCATACCATCCCATCTCTTTACAATAGATTTTAATGTTGTTTGATGGGTGCTGTAGTTGCCTGTTGGATTCTTTCTCAATTACAGGTTTAGAGAGCAAATGATGAAGACAACCAAAATTGCCTGATATTCTTAATAGCTGAGCTTCTGAAGTAAAATCAGAGAGATACATAACACAGCATGCCAGCAGCAATTCCTTTTATGTCAAAATGGGAACAGCCCATCATAGATGGCTGAGATGTTGGCTAGTGATTGTAGATTCATATTGAAGAATGTACTCGGGGAATGTCCATTGCTTGTTTCTCGTATTCTGAGGAGGATGTGCTATAATTGACAAACAGCCTTGGATTCATTCTGTAAGGCAAAGTAAATAAAAGTTAATATCCGACACATCTACAATCACAAAATGAACGGTCAACAGAATATGTCTGCCCAAATCTTCACCTAACTTTTTTTTTTGTACTAGTTTTACATGGAGACCTTCAGATGGTTGCATTTTTGTTTACATTCTATGAATCAGTTGTAGCTTTTACAGTAATACATGGGTTTGTAGTTTTTCATTTTTGCTGGCAGAATTGTTCATGCTGGGACTGTTACACAGAAGAGCTATGAATCTTACGCAAAAGGCAGACAATACAAATGAAGATAAATGCAAGCTACAAAAACTAGACTAGAATGAGAGCTTCACACATCCTATAGCTCCTGCACTGGAAACAGAGAAATCATTGTCTGTGGAAAGGACCTCCTTCAAAACCCATACAGTTTTGAGGTGTTGTCTCAAAAGCCAGATTTTGTCACAGCTTCCTTAAGCAAAGTTTCCAAAGACTCCAGGGGAATTATCACAGCAAGACTCAACTCTCCAATATGCATACATGATAAATTAAAACAAAATTTGATGACTTTAAGGATTTCACCCAGGGAAACTCGTCTCAGGCAGTGGGACTAACAACCATTTATTTTCTTTTAGTGATGTGAAGGTAAAATAGATGCCATCTGCTGATGATCCAAACAATTTTTCACCACCCTCTAGCACAGCACTCTTGTGCTTGGAAGTAGTTGCCTTACCGCACTCCTTTTTCTATGCAGGCATCTTGTGTATGAATTGGAGTCCAGCTATCAAACAGCCCTTGTGAATATTTGAATGAGTTATTTTCCGATGAATAACCTCCCTGCATTTCATTGCCAATTAAATGAAAAGGGAAGGAAGGGCTTGTGAGGGGGTAATTCTCTTGGACTGTAATGGGGTAGCTGCTGGGACTTACAGGTTGGTTGGCTTAATTTTCCTTAAAGAAGGAGCTGATTCAGCAGTTGCAGTTGTGGTTTGTGCTGATGGCGGCCTGCCCATGCAATCAGCATGGGCAAAGCAATGTAATCGCCCTGTAATGCTACTTCAATTGACTTAACTTTGGCCTGCAATGTACCCACATGATTGGCTGCTTTGCAGTGGTTGACAACAGGAGGGCTGTAACTAGGCAAAAAAACAGGATTTCCAAGGCCTCCACAGACCTTGTGCAATAGTTGTCTCTCTCCGTCACTCTTCTTACCTCTGTATTACCTTTAATGCTGCCTCCTTCCCATTTCTTTTAGGGGAACTGGTAGATCATGGCCTACCAGTGTTGATCTAACCTGAGTGTTGCCATGTCTTGCAGTGTGCAGAGTCACAGCATGTCCTGGTTTCAGCTGGGATAAGGTTAATTTTCTTGTTGGTAGCTAATAACTAGTGCGGTGCTATGTTTTGGCTTTGGTGTGAGAGCAATGTTGATAACACACTGATGTTTCTAGTTGTTGCTAGGCAATGTTTACAGTAAGTCACTGACTTTTTAGTTTATCAGGCCTTGCCAGCCAGAAGGCTGGAGGGGCACAAGAAATTGGGAGGGGACACAGCCAGGTCAGCTGACCTGAACTAGTCAAAGAGGTATCCCATACCTTGGGATGTCATTATGAGTATATAAACTGGGGAGGTTGGCCAGGACAAGCTGGTTGTTGCTTAGGGACTGGCTAGGCACCGGTCAGCAGGTGATGAGCAGTTTTATTGTGCATCACTTTTTTTCTTTCCTCCCTTCCCTTTGGATTTCATTCTTCTCCCCCTCTCCCTCCTTTTCGTTATAACTGTTATTGTTGTTATTATTATTATTGCTTTTTCATTTTTATTTTATTTCAATTATTAAATTGTTCTTATCTCAACCCTTGAGTTTTACATTCCGATTCTCCTCCCCATCCCTCCGGGTGAGTGAGTGGCTGTGTGGCACTTAATTACCAGACGGGGTTAAACCACAACACAGAGCAAGCTCTAATGGACCAGGGCATGAGTGTATTAATGGTTCAGGGAAAAAGAGCATGGTACGGGCTAAGCTGAAGTGAAAAAGGATGCGGTATTGTAAGGGAGGGGAAACCACTGACCTTTATCTATTTCCAGACTTTGGGAAGCCCACGTTGCCAGAAACTGTCCTCATCATACCCTGTGAGTAACCCTCAGGGGCACAGTGATTCAGAGCTACACCACTGAGTCATAGTTCACCAAAAGTGACTTTCATTAAATATTCTCATGCAACTTCTAGCTAAACAGAATGGTATCAAGGTCAAAAATTAGGCAGATCTGAAGACTGTTGGAAACACATCTCAAGTTACAGTACTTACAAATAAAAATTTTGGAAGTGAGATTGAATTTGGGGTACTGAGTTTAGGACAAGACCTTAGATATAGATGACGGAAGGTATCTGTCACCTTTATTTCAAAATCCTAATGCTAACTATGATCAGGGGCAATGTTCTGGACTGGATGCACAAAAAGTCAAATACAGAATTACAGTACAGTTCTTTTCTGCTTCTCTGTGCTCCAGCAGGGAACAGAAGTTAGATTTGCTTCCTTGTTAGTAATTCATCATACCTTTTTCCATCAGTTCATATATGCAGGAATACATACATATATTCTTGCAAGCAAGAGTCTTGTAAGGGTGATATTTCTCACCCACCTACTTTAGTATCCTATAAACAAACAGTTTATGCAATTTTCAGTCTTGTGCAGCTTTGTGGTGCATGTGCCAATACAAAGTCAAAGGATTCAGGCAATACTGACTTTCCTGTCATGTTCCATTGTTTCAGAATAAATGGTGCTGTGTTGTCTGTTAGTACAGTGCAGTTCTGTGGGGCTTGCCTTTTAAATACACTGTTTCAAAACAGGTTTTTGAAATAACTATTGTGGCAGCAGGATGCTGAGTGGTGAGTGGGCTGTGTGAAAGTGGCTCAGAGATGTGAAACTCCAGCATCATGGCTCATAGGGATTATTGGACACCAAGCAAGCAATGCAATAAATGCTACAAAGTGAAGGCAGTCAGTTGCTGACTTCTGTGGTGTAGAAAACAAACTATTGTTCCTCTGAGCCATTTAACCCATGATGTATGTGCAGAACAGGGAAGATGAGACAAGATGTGCAGCAACTGTATGCAATATTGTATATTGGAAATCCTCAAAGCTATAGCCATGGTTTTATCACCAAAATTAGAGTTATGGTGAACACTGAGGAGCCATTTAATCATATGGGTTTTGTCTCTGGTTGTAGCTAGTGTTGATTTAAGAGAAAGAATAAGAATTAATGTTGAGGCAGACAGCTTAAGTGGAAGCTATGGTGCAATGTCTGTTTCCTAGTGTTTGATTAAAGCAACTAGAAATGAAAGATATAGCTTAAAAAGCCAGGCAATAGTAAACCTAGAAACAATGGCATACTTGTGTTCCAGACAACTGTTCTTTCTGGAATTTTGGTGTGCTTTATTAATTATTCTTTTTCTCTCCTTTTGAAACCAATGTAGTTAATCAAGTCCACTGAAAATTGTGGAAAGATTCTTGTCAGCGTGGATATTGAATCAGTCCTTAAGACCTGGCTTTAGATACAGAGGGATGCAAAAATAAATGTCAAAATATAAAAATATATGTACATGTATGCATTAAAAATGCTTATACATACACACATATACACATATACATATACATAAACTTTCTTAAAACATTTCTGAAAAAATTGTGTAGAATAAATGGTGTTTGCAGAGTAATGGTTTTAGTCATTTGTTACACTTTAATCTCTATGCTGTTCATGAACAATTTTGTGCATTTTTTGCCAGCTAAATTCATGTCACACTACACAGCTATTTCATATTTGGGCCACACATGCTTGGACAATACCTTGAAAGTATTTTTAAGCCTTGTAATGGATGGTTTTCTTCCTACATCTTTGATTAAATAAAATCAGGGCAGTTCAGAATTGAAATACATTAGAGATGTTTGGGGTTTTTTTAATTGACTTCTTTAAGTAGTTTTACATATTTTTACAAGTTTTTTTCTTGTAAAATGTCAACAGCATATACATAGATTTATGTATATCTGTGGATACTGCATAGATGTGGTGTATATATTCACAGGATTTTTGGCTACACATACTGATTTTATGTCTCCTGTTTATTGTCTAAAAATTGAAGAGGAAAATAAGTTTGGGTTAAGTAGCTAGAATTATGTATATGGTAGACAATTATATTTGAGTAGAGATCTAAAAATGTGAATACATGAATGCTATAAATATTGCCCATGTTTTTAAATAAATAGACATAGCACTTCTTCCTACCTCCAAAGCTGCCAGTTTATATTTGGAAAGAAAAGTGATACCTTTATGAAGCACACACATACATCTCCTTTGCTGAGTTACCTCCTTATTCAGTGAAGGCCGTATTCTCTCAACTTTCCATTCCAATTAAACTGTAGGGAAAAACTCTTCTATTTTTTAAATACTTCAGGCATGTTCCCATTATTAGTATGCTGTAATGAAACCCAGCAGGTGTTCCTATCAACAAAACATTGCATCTCAGTTGGACATTCTTGTATAAATATGAAAAATATATGCAGATACAATTTGATATCAAAACATAGCAGCACATTCTAATACTTGTCACAAGTGGTGTGAAGAGTTTACACTTAAAGAGATGTATCTCTCTAACTTAAAGAGTTAGAAACTCCAACCTGAGTCCTGAGCTACCAGTACCATTTGTAATGTGAAACTGCGCCAGGCCTCAGGACATAATCCAATTATTCAAACATTGCAGGTAACAAGTTAATAATTCTTAAAATTAACTTCTTGCTGTTTTGTCCTATTTGAAGAATTCTGCTTTTTATTTAAGTGGGTTGCATAGCTGTAGCAAGGCAGGTGGGTACAGAACAACACTTACATTTATGTGGGGCACAGTGACAAACATTTCAGTGTCTTAGTGCAAGGGAGAGAACAAAAGGACCCTGCGATGCATACTAAATGTGCAAAGAAGCAGCTGGGTGAAGAGAGATGAATGCCTCACTGGAAGGTGGCCATGATGTCAGATCCTAATGTCTCCTGCGTTCTTTTATTACTTGGATTAGGAAAGTAGGAACTGAAGATACCACTGACTTCTCTGAGTCAAATCTTTTGTTTGATCTGAACAATGTAAAGTCTTCCGAAGCAACTAAAATGCTCAGTGCAAAGCCCATGCCTGCATTCTTTTGTTTTCCATAGAGTTGAGTGCTTTCCTTGCATTTGTAACTTGGCCACTTGAAATGTCCGTCAGAAAAGTCGAAGGAGAAAGCCTAAGAAATCCTGTGTGGTGTTTTGTCACCCCTCCGAGGCTCCGAACCCTGGGTTACTTTGGGTAAAACACGATCCATGTGGCTATCAGTGCTATGTCAGTCCTGCATCACCACATCCAACAATGAAAACTGAAAGTCATCAGAAAATCAAAAAGGCAAAGAGGAAACCCACAGCATATGTCTGCCCCAAAGAATCACACAAAACTTAAAATGTACAAGAGCTGTTTGATTCTAATTACTTTCTAATCCTGGATGCTCATAGAGGTAAGTCAGAACTGCACCATGCAGAAGCTACAGTTTCTTTAGAAGTGAAAACTGAGATTCTCATACATTCTACTGACTGCAGTACTTGACCCATAAGAAAAAATAAATAAATACTATGAGATTTTCCAGTAACACTGCAAATTGGCAAAGTTGCAGAAGCAATTAAACTGAGGCTGTTCTAGTCACTGCACAAGGGATGTTCTGTAGTTAGGATGAGGTAATATTGGAACTTTTTTTTTTTTTAATAGAAGCTTCTTAGCTATCTGTACTGCTCATTCTGCCAATCTATGCTGTAGTAGGTGGTGAGAAATGGAAGAAATATGCTTGAAATTATATTTTCCCAACAGATTTAAACTCATAAGTGGCAAACTGGCCCAATCATCATAGCTATTTCTTCAAAAGTGTAGAAATGAGAAACCAAACCTTTCAATTTTTTTTGCCTGTGACAATTTTTTCAATTACCTGAGACATTTGTAGTGTGGGATGACATTAGGAAAGATATATAAAACTTGAGGCGTTACAACAGTAGTGTAAGCAAGCACAATTTCATGGTAGCCTACCAGCAGCTGGAGTTGAAGGTGTGAGCAAAGATACTTGACTGTAGGATACCCCAATACTTTCGTTCCCACTAATTGTGAGCCTCAAGACATATATCTTCTGACGTCTGCCATACATCCAACAGTTACTGGATTGAACAGAAATCATAACCTGGATGTAGGCCTCTAAAGAGCTTAATTGCCCTCTGTGACGAGCAGGGAGGGAGTATGTGGCCATCTATTCATATTGCATCTGTTGCAGTCAGCAAGAATAGTCATGTTGGCACTAAGGCTGTAACTCACGACCGCAGCAGGCCTCTCTGGTGAGGTGTCAGGAGCCGCCAGTAGTTTCACTGGTGGGTGTTGTGTAATAGGTCGAATTCAACATGCAGACATCTCACATACACATTGTCCTTTTTGTTTCCTCTTTTACTCATTTTTTTTCCTCTTTTACATAGTTTCTGATCAGTTTGATTACCTGGAGCACCCCCCTGCCATTTGCCTTCATTTCCCTTCCATCCTTTGTCTCTTGCCCCCACTTTCCTTTTGATGCGTCTTCATTCCTGTGCACTGCAGGAAAATAAACAGTTACCATTGTAACAACATCAATATTATTAGAGAGATGTTTCTTTGATCTTTTTCCAATAAAGTCATCACAGGAAATTTCTAATTTGTTCTGAAAGAGTGTTCCATAAATCTTACTGCTTTCATAAATGTCAACTTGGCATTTCACAGGGTTGCTTGAGAAGAAATCACTGAATGCGTTTAGAATGCTACAGCTATAAATATAAGGTATCCAAAAGGACAGCGATCTTCTTCAGAGAAGCAAATCTGACCAGTGGATGGTGAAAACTGTGAATTTATTCTCAAGGCATGTTCAGTTTTCTTATTTTTATAATAATCAGAAGTATTTGTTTTTCATTCATAAAGACATTTGTTGAAGTAATATTAAATATTTAGAGCAGTACAAGTACAGAGAGTCCATTGCTTTGTTTCTTTTTCATGATACCCATATTGTCCATACTTGTGCCTATACAAAATGAGATTATTTCCTTTTCTGAAATGACTTCCACTGTAGGCAGATTAGCCCCACTCAGACAGAAACAGGAATATGATGGAATATATTCTAATATATCATAATAACGTTATAAATTATGATTTTCCTACGTTAGTCGTTTTATATGAAGCTGAACCTGTTAGCTCTTTATTGTCCCCTTTATTACATGATTACTGTAACTTTTTTCAGTGTCTTCATCCGCTTTGAGTAGCTTCCTATCTTTTCCAAGTGAAGCAGTAAAATAATGTCACTTGGAGCCTGGGTTCTATGTGAAACATTTCTGTGGATCCTGAGAAAGACTTCATTTGTCCTCTTTATTCTCTATACAAATAACTGCCAATTTTTCTTTTGTCAATCTTACGGTCTTTCTGGAATTCTTGAAGTTGTGCCGGCTCCCTCTGGTGGCTAACTACCACTGGCCAGCCTAGAAATATTTTTAGTAATAAGAAGGTAGAACATAGGAATTTGATAGAGAGGTTAGTTCTTATAGCTGGCTTCTTATTTATGTGGATTATCATTAACAATATAAATCTATATAAGCATGGAAATATAATAAAAATAAGTATTAAATATAAATATACATAAATATAAAATTAAATTTGTGGTATTGTAACAGTCTCTAAGTGAAGACTCCTGTTTTATTTGAAGATATTGTGGTACCTTAGTTGTTAACCTGCAAGCCAGGCATGGTTTCTTTCTATCTTAAGATTGCAAGACTGGGAAAGTTCATTTTAGCAGTCTTTATCACCAGGCACTGATAATCAGGCCTGAAAAGGAAACAACCATCTTGCCACTGTTTCACATTTCCACCTTTCCAGATGCTGTTTTCACTTCTTTTACATTTGCTAATACACCTCGCAGAGCTGGAGAGCTTAGTAAGTTTAGTCATTTAGACTTCACATCAGCAGATTTGAGATCTGTTCCTCTGCACGGCAGTTTAGGGTGGGATGTGAGCGGGAACCAGGATGACCTCTCACTTGTTCACAGTTTGCTGTACAGATAAGACGTGCTTTGTAAAGCAGAACATGGCAGTATTGACCATTTACCAGGGTAAAGATATCAGAACACCTTGAATGCTTTCATTTCTACAAGGCATTTGCTAGTTTTTTGTTATTTTTATCTTGTGTTATGTAGATCTTAACAGCAGAATTCAAAGACTGAATGTGAACTTGAGCTATGAACCAATTCCTTTGTTAACTTTTTAGGCTAATCCAGTGCCTACTAACATCAGTGGTAGCCATAGTCTTCATCAGAGGGAAATCATACTCTTAACTTATATTCAGATCAGAAAAGATAAAATATCACATCCCTTCATGTTTTTAGAATTACTAAATAGGTTATTTTTTCTTACCATAATTTCACTATTTGTATGTAGTAGCATAAAAGTCAACGTTTCAAACCCTCTACCATATTCAATTTTATCAACTGATACTTTCTTGTAATTATATATGCTGTTTTGGCAGTTGTAACAGAAAGGAAATCCAGTCTTAACAGCAAAAGTACATGTTACTTCGAAAAATTGCCAGGAGTCCAAGGTCCAAGAAAAGCAGTTTAACCTAGTGAAAGATATTTTGTAGTTGCTTTTTTTTCATTAATTTCTATAAAACTGATGATTTTACTCCAGTGTCCTACTAAGCACATACTTTTTTTGCTTTTGCTGCAACTGACACAGCCAGTGAAAGGAAGTCTGTAGTATTGCACTGCTGGGAAGGGGTGCACAGTCTGCCATGTGAGGGAGATGAGGGGAACAGACTCAAAGGTGTGACACACTGTTAGTGGACAACTGCACTCAGGCACTGCACTGGCTGCAGCTCTTTCAGAGCAGCACAAAATTTATGACTTTTGCCCATATTTGATGGAATTCACCCCAGTGATTACTGGCCACCCAGGATCAGGAGCCCTGAACCTACAAGTTGGCACTGCACTACATGGTGCATGCTTACAGTTTTGTGAGTGTGAGGACAACTCGGGTACTTTTGCCATTAAAACCATCTTTCTCTCTTCCCTTTGTCATCTAGAAAAGCAAAAGTAAAAAAAAAAAAAAGCGAAATGCCTCTTTTTGCAATTATCTAGTATAGCTCATGCATATAACTCAGTTTGTTACCGTGTATCATGAGTTACCTAAATCACATTTTGCATTGCTATACACTGATACAACTTCAGGGAGTTAATTGATGAAATTATGCCAAAATTCTGATTTGGGTTAATCAAATTGAGGTAAGAACCAACTATAAACCAGACTGAGCAATCCTGAGGTTTTATGAAACATTCTTGAAAAGAAATCCTAGGGAAAAAAACCTGACAGAGTATATATGACCTTTTCTTTGAGCCTGTAAATGCTGTATTGTTTCTGTAATGTGTCTAGGTTTGTTTTATGATAATGCTGCTTAGCTCCAAAACTATTTTGAATTGAACAGAGAGAATTAAACAAACAGGCATAGAACTATACTGTTTTTAAAACCCTTGATTCACATTTAAGCATGGGAAATAACTCTTTTGTGTACAAGGATGATATATGAACATTTTTAGAGTATGTTGGATGAAAAGTTTTTGTTTCCATGTTAAAAGGTCTCTGATTGGTTCCCTGACTGTTGTGAAAAAGATGACTCTATGAAGCCAGTAAGGCTCCAATGTGTCCAGCTGTGTCAAAAATAAAGGGAAAACTTTTTATCTCCTTCTTTCCTTAAAACAAAGGAGGCAACAACTCTGTGTGGCAAAGGATCATCTTCTGTGACATTCATCAACATGTTCCTATACCCGCATGAAGTCTGATCTCCATGTCAAAATCATTCAGGTGACTTCCACAAATTTCAGCAGCTTCTGGTTGGATCCCAAACTTCTCAGTGAGATTTAAATTGGCACAGTAACAGATCTCCTGGCATTTAAAAGTCTGTTGTGAAGAGTAAAATAGAATATATTTACTTCACTGTTCAAAAGGTTCAAAGAAACTAGCTGTGAACTCCAGAAAACTATTAAGCTAGGGGCCACCTGTAGTTCTGTTTGTGGTCCCTAAGTCCATAAAATCTCGTCTCCTAGAAAAATGAGCTGGTTTGCAACAGTCAAACTATAGGAACCTGAATATAGTCCACAGATCTTAATCAATTCAAAAGTGAACATTTCCAGTAAATTGTAAAGTTTCTTTCACAGCCTAGCAGAAGAAAGAGATCTCTGTGAAGGATTGTATTTAATTCATACAGTTTATGACAGTGAATGCAATCAGCTCCAGCTCAGCTAGGTGCAGTAACTTACTTTACTGCTCTTGCAACACAAATAAAATTCAAATCAGAGTCCAGGTAAAGTGGGCACATCTTCTTTGATAATCTAATATAAAAGTAATTCTTGGTGGGGATTAAAAAACCTGTGTACAATTCATACAGAAGGAAAACTCTCCTCTTACCTGTACTATGTGGAAACCTTTCTTAAGGAAACCCTGTGTGTGCCTATAGCTCTTCACTTTGTGAACAGAGATGTAGAAAGAAGAAAGCAAGGGAAGTCACATCAAAAACTTCAGGAACAGCAGGAAAACTGAGACAGTTTTGAAGCTAGTTTCATACACTCATTTCTTTTTTAATTGCTTTTATCATTTGAAAAGTCCATGTTATGCACTGAAAAGCTGGAAGACAGAGCACTTGCATTACTGCATGAATTTAGCAGCTGTACTGGAGCTAAAATAGATAAGCACATTTTTTGAGTGGTCTTTATTGACAGAAGAGCATGAAAAAGTGAAAGTTAATATATTTTTATTAGAACGTTAGATTTTGTGGTTTATGCTGCATTGTGAAAGGTTATTTTCCTGACTCTAATGTTCTGATAGGTTAGGAAAGTTGGCTATTTGGGGATATAAGACCACAGGTGAGAAAGAGATATAAATGTTCGGCTGTGCTGGTCCAATAGTATTTTCCCAGTAACGTAACAGCATCAGTTGGCCACTGTAACTGGCACAGGGAGAAGCATTCCTGGTTGCTGCACAGCCTCTGGAGTGGCATGGGAGAATGCTTGATTAAGCAAGCTGGTTGAGGGTGTTTCTGAGGGACTGAGCTGCTGTGTGGCAGCTCCAGACTTAGATGATTTACCAAAAATAATTGCTGTCAGAGTGTTTTACTGCTTCTTTGCTCTGCCCTCCACTATATCCAGGGCTTCATTCTTCCCTGAATTAACATTGTATGACAGGAAGAGGTGCTGCCTAGTAGGTAGAGCACTGTTTATTATAGGGTGAGGCAGACCTGGGCTCTAGCCCTTCTGCCCAGAATTCTGTATTATTTAATGAATGTTGAATAGAAAACTGCAGAATTGGACCTTTGAGCAGGAGCTGCACACGTAACTGCTGCAGGATTGTGTTTGTTCTGTGTTCTCTTTCTCTGTATTTTGAAGATGTGGTGCCGTGTAGAAAGCGCAAGTGCCAGGAGCTGGCAACAGCATGGTGGTCAGGGCACTCAGGACAGATGGGCATCTAATGAGCTTATCAGGCATGCTCAAGAATGTACCAAATTTCCAACAAACAGTGAGACAAAAGTGGGAGAGAAGGCTGACAGCACTGAAAGATCAAAAGCTCTGGAGTTTGTTGACAGCTAGGTTTCAGAACTGTGGTTTTGGCCACATCCCTCTAAATTCTGCTTATGCATCTTAGACAACTGTATCTCTTGTTTGGTATATAACTCTTTTTCTCATTTGTCTTTGTTGGGTGTCTACCCTCTCCTTCCATCCTGAAAGAGACATTGCATACTACCTGGAAAACACTTGGACATGGCAGCAGGGTTAGTAAGTATCCAGGTAGTTGTAAAGGAATGTAGCATAAAAGCTCTCTGATTATGACAGCTGTATGCCCACAGTAGGCAGCTTAATTTTATGAATTCTGTGCCCTAAGAGTGTATTGTTTTAAGCAATGAACTTGCAGTAATGCCAATAAAAGCCTAAAAAATGGAGAAGTATCAGGCAGACAATATTTTGTCAGGACTCATCATAATACCTTACAGTCCATGTCTTACAGAAAATAATAATAATTGAAAATCTTTTTCCCCACTGCACTGGTGTGAAGGCATTCTTGCATCACCTGAAAAAGTGCTGTTTTCCAGTGCTAAGGTCTGACTGAAAGAATATAACTGTTCAACATATTTTTAGGTCATTGTAGGAACCAATAAATCACAGCTGATAGGTTCAGGTAGATTTCTTACTAGAATCACAACCTTTTCACTTCATATAAATCCTCCAGTCACATGGTTCCTGGCCAAAGCCACAGAGAGCAATTGAGCCAAGCTTAACGAGCAAAAGTTATGAAGGCTCTTATTTCTTTCTTTAGGCCCAAGACATATATCTTCTGACTTCTGCCATACATCCAACAGTTACTGGATTGAACAGAAATCATAACCTGGATGTAGGCCTCTAAAGAGCTTAATTGCCCTCTGTGACGAGCAGGGAGGGAGTATGTGGCCATCTATTCATATTGCATCTGTTGCAGTCAGCAAGAATAGTCATGTTGGCACTAAGGCTGTAATTCACGACCGCAGCAGGCCTCTCTGGTGAGGTGTCAGGAGCCGCCAGTAGTTTCACTGGTGGGTGTTGTGTAATAGGTCGAATTCAACATGCAGACATCTCACATACACATTGTCCTTTTTGTTTCCACTTTTACTCGTTTTTTTTCCTCTTTTACATAGTTTCTGATCAGTTTGATTACCTGGAGCGCCCCCCCTGCCATTTGCCTTCATTTGCCTTCCACCCTCCCCTTGCTTCAGGGAGCCATGGAGAGGGAGCATGCACTCCTTATGGCTGGCATGAAGGTGTTCCTCCATTTCCCAAGCACTTACAGAAAGAACAGTCTCTGAGACAGGCAGAAACATTATGAAGGGTCCAGATTATAGCAGAATAATCACATTCATTGCAGTTCGGTCATTCGGGATTATTCTTTGGTCAGAATTAGTGGTTATAATTCCAGTTCTGTGAAAGTAATTAAAACTGCAGACTAGCTAGCCCTCGGTTCCCTTGCCTTCTTGCTGTGTTTGGTAAAATGAGATATGCAATATTAATTTGCTCCAAACATGCTAAATGTGCTTTGTTTTTTGCACAGCTGGGCAGTTCCTGAATGGTTGAAGGCACCGAGTCCTCACTGCAGTACACACAAAATGTAAAGAGACAGCTGTGTAACAGGCAGACCATTAGGTCTTGTTGCTCTGTTCTTTCCATGCACTGCAGTAATCCTACATACAAATTTGCATAATGTTGGAGAGACTAGTGTGCAATGCCCAATTTCGTTCTGGAAGGAACAGAAAGGAATAGTTCCTTGTATGTAACTTTAAATGTCTTGGTTAATGTTTCACAAAAATAGAGGAAAGAAATGAAGTTAGTAAGATGAAATTGAACCAGGAAGAACTTTTTCATGTTCTGTTATTAAAAGCGAAAAATTAAAAAAGTCTCCTTTCTGCAAACTGGTAAAATTATATGGTAATTTACTATTCATTATTAGGCTCAAACCAACTTGTCTTGTAATAAACTTCATAAAGTAGTCCTACTGGAATTCTGCCACTATTTTAATTAACAAACATCATACATTTTGGTCATTTATGTCTGTTTTATATATCAGGAAAAATGGGCTTCATCTCAAGTTGCATAACTGATGGTTATGATTTGTACTTAAAACAACTAGCAGGTAGATTCAGTCTGTTATTCCTGTAAATCAAATTATTTGAGCTTGCATTCCTCTTGTTCGTTATATCTGTATTTGGGGTGAGGTTTTGTTGTGCTTTTTTTTCCAAAATGATTTCCAAAAGGTATGTCTGGGGGAGGACATGAAATAATAACCCAACTGTTTACAATTACAGAGAAGTATTGGTGTTAAAAGTAACGCAGAGATTCACGTGCATTTAAGCTAAACTATAATTGCAGTTTGCAAAATCAAGATAAGAATTCTTAAGCATGCTTATAAAAGTATTCATTCACTATTATAAGTTTATAAATACATCCTACTCTGAGGTTGTGATGTTTGCTGATGGAGGTTACTCAAAATCTGCAATATTAGGAATTTTTTTTTATTGTTTTGTGGTTTTCAAGAACCCAGCCATTGTAAATAAACACAGTAGTGCTTATGCAGTTTTAAAGAGTAAGAATTTCAAATAAATACCCCCATTCTATTATAATATGAAAATAAAATTTAGCTTCATATGAAGATAACAGTTAAGCTCATGAAGTAAGGAGATGCAAAGCAGAGCCATGACCTTGCAGAGGATTCAAAGAGCCTTACAGACATACACAGAAAAATTTCACAGGTATGACAGTTTCTTGCAGGCTTGAGCCTGACCTGTTTCATTCACTGCATTTTAAAGCAATTGAGACTGGCTGAGGCTAGAGGAAAGGTTAGTGTTTCTTAAAAGGTAATATCTCCAGAGTCAGTGAGACTGACAGTAAAAACCAGATGCCTAAGACAGGGGTGATCAGACTTCTGGAGGTTTCCTAGGAAGGCCATTTCCATTTTCATCAGTCAAATTCCCTCTGCTGCTTCTACTTACTCACTTCACCAGCTCTTACAGGTACACAGGCTTTTCTGTTGTAATGGGTAAAACAAACTCCACAGCTTACCCTTTCTGAATCAAACTAGTATGAATGTGTGGACATGTGGCATGAGACTATATGTATTTGGTTTATGTCAGTGTTCAAAAACAAATGTAAGAATGCAATGACAGGTAGAAAATAGGCATATCAACCAGTACAACCTGTAAAGGAAAACCAGTTTCCTTGGAGGTACAAGACAAAAAAAAAAAAAAAAAAGCTATTCATGCTCCTAGGCAAATTGACTATGGTTGGTTTGTTTGTTTGTTTTATTGGAGCTAAAGGGTTATTGAAGTACTGAATACTGAGAGAAGATGGTTTCCCCAGCAACTGTGCCTCCAAAAAAAGGTTTTGGCTTGTTCTCTTGCTTGTGTGTTTTACGGCGTGTAACCAAATTATATCACTAGTAGGAAGCACATACCTAGACTAGTGGTCACTGCGGGTCCTGTTGGTGTTAGTAGCTGTGGGAGTTCAGGATGCAAAAGCAAAAGTCCTGCTGGAAGCAGGTGAGCTTAGTCAGCAAGATGACTGCCTGAGACAGAGTGTGATCTAAGAGGGTTGATTCTCCATTTCCTTTAAAGCTCACAGAACACAGACCTTCGTGCTCAAAAGGACCCGGTGTTGCCTACCAAGAACCATGGTCAGAGTTTAATGAGAAAGAAATACAAGCCTTAGGATGCCTTGTTTTAGCCATAGCCGTGTAAGTCAGCCTTAGTAGTTTGTTGTAATTAAGGAAAACTATCGTAGGGTAAGTGTGATACAATCTAGGACACAGAAATCCTAAAACATTTGCATTTTGAGTTAAGTATTTGGGGCACACATGATTGTACACTGAAATATTGAGTAACTATTCAGTCAAAGAGAGAGAGGACTTGGGATTATTTAAGTAAGGGGTGTATTGCCCACTTTTGGTTTTATTCATCTAGGCTACTAATATAATAGCCCAGGCAGGATTCTTTGAATGTAAAGATTTGGTGTATTTCTAGATTAGAATGTTAAACTAGAATGAAACAAACTACTGTTGTGGTTTAACCCTGGCCAGCAACCAAGTTTGCTCACTCCCCCCACAGTGGGATGAGGGAGAGGATCAGAAGAGGGTTAAGACAGTTTAGAAGGTAAAGCAAAAGCTGCGCACGCAAGCAAAGTAAGGAATTCATTCCCCACTCCCCACGGGCAGGCAGGTGTTCAGCCATCCCCAGGACAGCAGGGCTCCATCACACATAACAGTTACTTGGGAAGACATCCTAACTCCTGCTTCCTTCTTCCTCACCCTTATATACTCAGCATGATGTCATATGGTATGGAATATCCATTTGGCTGGTTTGGGTCAGCTGTCCTGGCTGTGTCCCCTCCCAATTTCTTGTGTCCCTCCAGCCCTCTGGCTAGCAGGGCCTGAAAAACTGAGAAGTCCTTGACTTAGTGTCAACATCACCCAGCAACCACTGAAAATATCAGTGTCCTATCAGCATTGTTCTCACACCAAATCCAAAACACAGCACGCACCAGCTACTAAGAAGAAAACTAACTCTATCCCAGCTGAAACCAGGACAATCTGTAATTGTAAATTGATGTAAGGCAGGCTATTGCAAACAGATTGGAGGTATGTTGTGCTGCTTGACTAGTCAGGTGAGGGGCTGTGTTTTCAAAGGTTGTGACTTTCAGATACAGAGTTGGTAGGGACCTATTAGTAACAGCAAATAAAAATATCTTCAATCTGTTAAGCTGGTTCTTTCAAACCCAGTTCTGATCAATGTGTTTTTTTAATTCCTAGACTGGGGCATTGATATATAGTTATATGAGCATACTATCACAGCAATTAAACTATGAAACCCCAGTAACTCATGCCGCCTCCAGAAGATGAATTATTTATCACTGAGCAGATTGCCTGACATGTTGATTTGGGGTTCTGGTTTCCAGTGTACCTGAAGACAGTGAAGTCTAAAATCTTACTATTGGTCTTTAAAAAAAAACCACTAATCCAAACAAAAACAAAACCTGACTTTGTGTCTCGGATGTTCCATGCTGTCTCTAGCCATGATATGAAGGAAAAAACTCACTGATGGAGTGAAGTGTGTGTGTGTTTATCAGGGTGTTTTCTGCAAAAGATATGACAGCCTTCTGTAATGCCTTCAGGACAAATGTTTGGCCTCTGTAACAACTTTCTTGTAATAATGAGCTGTAGTGAAGAGAGAGAAAAAAAGAATTCTTGGGGAATACATTCTAGTTCAGCCACCTATTCATCACTGAAAAACGGAAGAGTACCTGGGTGGTACACCTAATTTGATCTGAATTGTAACAAATCCAGCTTGCTACCACGGAAAACCACTTGAAATACCTCAGTGTCTGTGTAATTCATCTATGTGCAGATACTTAAACCAAAGCATCTAGTTCCATTTTATACATTTGGATAGATGATGCTTATGTCACAAACCCTGTGAGGTCTATACCCTTCTGAAATGACACCTAGAGGCTTGGGATGAATAGATACCCTAAAGCATCTAACATGGCAGAAAGTATCTTTATACTGATCCTCAAACCTCACTCTAGTGATTGGGAAACTTAACTAAATCAACTGAATAGATGAACGTAGAATTGTTTTTTGGATAATATCTTTTTCTGGTGCCCTCCCACTCCCAAACATTTTTTGGGATTGTCTGTTTCTTTGTTTTAGAGTTAGCAGCAACGACTTGCATTTGCAGCACTACCATGGAAAACTGGATGTTTGGAAATGCTGATGGCCTTTCCACTCCTTGACTTGTTGTTAGAATGAGAGGTGGTAAAGTCTTTCTTCTCAAAGATCGTTTATCAGTCTCTGCAGATGATAATTTCTGAACCTCTTCCCACCTAGTGCATGTAAACCAGAAGTACATGGGAAATACTCAACCTCTATGAGAAATACTCTCTGCTCTGCTTCCTTTGAAAAACATTTTCTGCCCTGCGTTATCAAGAAGACAGCAGGGCAGAAAGAAATGGTGGGAGAGAGTTCACTAATCCCCAGTGGTATCAACTGTATTCCATCAGACAGTGAAGTCAGTTGTCCTCTCAATCTTTAACACATCAGGGTACAGCTAACCCCTTCTCATAGTCTCCCTTGTGTCAAAGCAAATCAAAGGCTTTGGCAAGACAGAGGTCTAATTCTGAAGTGTAATTCTGTACCAAGGAATAAAATACCTGCTCATTTGTGGAATGCTCAGGGCTCTAATAATATAAAGTTCAGGTTGCTTAAATGCTACTTGATTTGCTTGGAATAGACAGCTCTGTCTCTGAAAACCTTTACAGTATATACTAATACATTCTTTTTTCCCCTTTCAATTAAGTACACATTAAACATGTCATCTTTTGCACCTTTTTTTTTTTGTTTGTTTGTTGTAGACATAACTTGATTATTGACATTTTAGGGCTCTAAATCTCAAAGTATGGCCTTTGTTAGTTGTGTAGTCCAGTCAAAATTTAGATGGTAGATTTTCTGTTCTGTTGTTGATGTTTTAATAGGGTTAGTCATGTATGCATGATGAATCCATCTCCTTTCAGGTTAAATGCAACTAATATCACATCAAGGAACTGATTAACATCCCTTGGGGGGGGGGGGGGGAAATGAGGAATTCAGCTCTTTAATAGAATTACTCTGCAATACACTGAAATTCAAGATAATCCCTTTCAATCAAATTGCATTTGAACAGATCTTTTTCTCCAAATCAGTAGGTGAGCTCTTTATAAAAGCTGCATATTTATTTGTCCCATTTAAAAGAAACTAATTTTAACAATGCGTGTATTTATGCTTCACTGGCCTACTAAGCATTATTATCTTGCAGTTCAGTGACTTTCAGATGTGTGTTACTCTAAGACATTTAGTGGTAGAGTTTTGTTGAGTGAACTGGCACAGTCCTTTATAAAACTTGCATACATGTCCTAATAACTGCCTTACATCACACATGTCAAGGAAACATGCAACACTGTTGCCTGGAATGTATATTATGTATAGCCATGGTGACCTGCAAGAACGGCCAAGGGAAATTAACATGTCTATAATTAGTAATTAGGTGTCTGTGGCCGAATATATGATGGAATGGCCATTTTATGTTTGTGGTGATACCCTCATCTTTTTCTATGCTTTGCTAGCTGCTTGTCCCTGTAGTCTGAAGAGAGCTGTAAGGTGCATACTGGTGTGTATGCTAGTGGAAGTGGCTTTGGGGCTGCATTAACACTGTAAACATCCCTGAAAATGGTTACAAGAGCACGAGTTGGTACAGGACAAACCTGTGCCAGGGACAGTTTTAGTAATTCAGCTGTAGAGATGAGAGAGTGCCAAGCCTGAAAACATACACCGGCACTGCTTCATTTGTTCGTATGGACCTAATTTTGTAACTCTCTGACAGGAAGATTATGGAATTGTTCTACCCCAAAAGAAATCCAGTCTTCTCCACCAGCTTAAGGGTAGGTTCAGAGAGTAGGGGGAAGTTGTATTTTTCTCATTCTTCTTTACCCTTTTTGATTACCTTGTTTGTCTTATTTAATGAACTACATTAGTGTGTGTAACATATGGAGTATAGTGGCTAGCTAATGTGAAAAGATAAGACTCAACTACAGTTACAAGAGCTAGAAATATCTCCTAGTATTCAAGACATAAAATAGGGTTTATTTTTTGTGGCTAGCCCAAGCCATGCTGATGATAGAACTCGGTGTATTTATGATTAAGTAGATCCTGGAAAGAAACAGAAGACTAAATACTTGAGGGTTTGAGTAGTCCCTTGGAAATTCTGTGAAGAGGGGAAGATTCCTTCTGCCCTGCAGAGTATTAACGTTTGAGCATAACCTGTTCTTCCTCTTAAATTTTCTAATGATATTGTGCAGAGCTGACATAACCAGGCCATAAAGTTTAGCCATGTTGTTCCAAATCTTTATCAACAACTCAGATATTTTTTATCGAGATAAGGTCATTTGTGTTATACTGTCTTTTCTATTTTCTTCCCCATCTTCCCATAAATCAGAAGATGAAGATGTTATAGTGGTGTTTTTCCTTTACATTATGAATTTATTTTTGCAATCGTCTTACAGGATAGACAATCTAATGGGGAAACAAACAAACAAAAGAAAAGGAAGTCAAAGCTTCTTTGAGCTATTTATAAAAGTTATTAGTCCATAGCTATAACAAAGTAAAGCAGGTGTTTAAACTTAGGTGAAACCTGTAAGTAAGTTTATAAAATTATGAATTCGTTAATACATTTAACCATCAAAACTTTAAGCAACAAGCACAACTACTTGTCTTCTATTTATTTGCAAAGTGCATACCAAATAACTTCCCCTACAATTTTAGAGGAAAAAAATAAATTAAAATGTTGTTATTCTTATTGAACAAATTTACACCTAGAGAAATGGCCTAGTAGTAATCATTTAGCTATTTGCCTACTGTGGATGTATTTTTAAAAAAACTGTTCAGTTTCTCCCCTGAAGGTAACATTAAAATTTTTTTCACCTGTTTTAGCTCCTTCATTATCTCTATTTGTACCATTCCCTAAACTATACCTTTTTTTTTTTTTTTTTTTTTTTTTTTAATTCGTGACA
Organism: Falco cherrug; assembly: GCF_023634085.1. Classification (NCBI taxonomy): domain Eukaryota; kingdom Metazoa; phylum Chordata; class Aves; order Falconiformes; family Falconidae; genus Falco; species Falco cherrug. The sequence continues at coordinate 71,006,105 of NC_073697.1, forward strand.
AGAGCCACACTTTTAGGGATATACTGACATATCGAAAACTTTCCCTGGGTATCAATCCTGGGTGCCATTTTTGATTGGTTTTGTTTGGCTCGTTTTTGTCTTTAATTGGGTACAGTATCTTCTATGCTTTTTTGATATAACAGGATGTTTGACTTCATCACCAGGAGCCTGGGAGTTCTCTCCCTTCTTGTTTTCCAGAGATTTAGAGGAAGAAGTAATGAAGCAAATCTAGGGTTTACAGCTCACATGGAAATCTAGGCAATAACAAGCTTGATTCCTTGTAAGAACTAGCAGGTCTGAAGAACTGGGGAGCATTCATCAGGTGCAGACATAGGGATAGTGCCGGGCTCTTTCCAGAGATACATGGCTTTGCAGAGTAGCAAATGAAGTCCTGTCTCTGCTCTGTTCCTTCTAGGGCAGTTACCTGCCCATTGCTCATAGATGTCATTGAAAGCTGAAGTACTGCAGTACCACCTTTGTTGTTGAGTTTTCACAAGGGTGTGAGAATTTGTACAGAGTTTTTTCCTGATTGTTGTTTTTTTTTCTTTGAAAATCAGTAGAGGTCTGAAGGAATGTATTGTTCAGTCTTGCATGAATTTTGTTGGGAAGTGAAATACAGTGGGAGGCCTTTGGTTGTGCTGCATGAAGCATATAAGTGACCCCCTGCAGGTTTCAGAACAATTGTTAAAAATACAAGCTGCACTATGCACATATGCCTCATCTATCACATGGTGTTTAAACACTAACTAAGGAGAAGTACATGAAAGTCCTTGAACAAATCCAGTCTCCTGTTTTTGCCAGTTCTGTTTTAGTCTTTCAGATAAGGTTAGGATAAGCATACATATAGTGGGGTCCTGTGACAGAGTGGGGAAAGAAAGGCATTTTGCAATGCCATTGATTGTTATTCTCCTGTAAATGTGAAATTATTAATCTTTCCAACATTTGGGGTTTCTGCGTTTTATGCCTGGAGGTGGGATTACTTTGTGCTTTATATATCAGGTTAATAAAGAAGGCTTTTCCTTCCAAACCTTAAAAAATGTATTTAAATCACAGGGGGTTTTTTGGTCTTTAAATGCTGCAAGAATCTGAGGATCTCAGAAATGCCAAGTCCCTGAAGGATTCCATTGTATCCTTTTAGGCAAGGGGTTCCCAAATACACTGACCATGATTGAAAATGGGTTCCCAAAGCAAAGGCTGAAATTCTGCCACCTTTATGTAGTTCCAGCCCAGTTGGGCATTTAATGCAAGGGTTCTCAGTTGAGGAAGGCTGACAAAATCTGGCCTGTGATGATTATGACCGAACATCACAACCAGCTCATCCAGGACAGATTGCATCCAGATCTCACAGTGATTCTCAAGAATGAGCTGAGCTCAAGAGCTGCATTCAGAGCTCAGAGAGCTGCATTCAGAGCTCAGAATTTGGCCCAGAGGAATTCTCAAACCATGTGACACAAGGAGAACAAAGTTTAAAAAAATTTGAGAAATCTACCATGTTGGGGAAGAAAAATTTTCATAAACTTTATTGATTTTTCTCTTCTCACTTAGGCTTTAACTGGACTTCAGCACTTGTTTAGTCAAATCATAGGATTTCATACAATCTTCAGGTTTTCTTATCCACAACCAGTTGAGAAAACAGTCCTCTTCAGAGAGCAACCCCTTGAACTGGTCTAGTCAAATCAAGAGAACACCTCTTGGGAATTTAAGCTAAGAGATTCTCTCTGTTCAGGTTCTTTGGCAACATTTGAACATATTGAAAAAACTGCTAAATATCCAAATTAAGAGTTATTGGAATAAATGGCTCATAGCTGAGGTAACTTATTTCTTAAGACCTTTAGATGGAAAAATAAAGCATAAATTAGTCATATTGCCAGTAAAGTTATTCCCTGTCACAACCTTTTAATTTCTCTTCTCCTCTAAACCACTAATGAGCACTCTAGCTGTAGAAGAAGCACAAACATTGTGCTACCTAGTTAGTACTTTTGGCAGTTCATAATACATCAGTGTCTGTGCTGTCAGATTCTGCTTCAGATCAGATGGCCACAGATCTGGCACTATGACAAATACTTTTAAATTTTGCATAGCCCAAAGAAGTGGGGAAGTTTCTGCAGGTTTAGGTATGAATGCAGCCCTTTCTTCAGCCAGGTGTTTTGGCTTTCACTAAATTTCACTAAAATCACTGGCATAATCCCTGCTGCAAATAGTCTGTTTCCTCTCTCTACGGTAAGGTACTACTCCCAGTGTGTAAACAAATGGTGATTCATTAGCACAATGACATAGAACAACAGATGACCTTGCATATGAATGGGTTATTCTTCTACTTCAGTTATGGTGATGAATCACTTCCCTCATATGCTCCTCCCTTCACTTCTACTTGAATAGATTTCTTAATATTCAGAATTCTCTTCTTGAAAGAACAGTTGTCCCTGGAGGTGGAGAGGGGAAGGATCTTTACTTGTACAAAGCACAGAGGAACACAACTTTGCTGAGTTATCAGGCAGCCTTCTTGTTATCAGTGCCTCTATTTACTGTTTTACATTGGACGGTACTTTCCTCTTAAAGTTTGTATCCTCCTGATATGAAGTATGTTTCATATGTGCAAGCATAAATCATACATGAAAATTCTTATTCCTTCTGTAGAGTTCTCATTGAAATTTGGAGACTGGGTAAATGTAAATTCTGGGTAAGAACATCAAGATTGTTCACTGGAAAATCCATTAGAATAGATCTCTTTTGTCAGTATTTAGAAAGCAGTTAGCATGTTTCAGTTTTCTTATCCTCCAGCCCACTTGAATACAGGGAAGCCTTGTTCTGAACTTGCTACCCCCACAAGCTCTTCTTAAAATACTTCAATATGCAGCTTTTCTGAAGGGCTTCCACAAACTGGTACTTAGGAATCTCTGGATGTTTCTTCTGGAACTTTGTTGCATAGGTAAATCTTAAAACCATAATCACACATTTAAATAGTCCTTTAGGCACTTGGCCATTTGTCCCTGTTACATATCAGTGGTAAACAGCTGAGTTGGCTGACTTTTAAATACAAAAACATTGTGTTCTAGCAGAAGCTGTTAATGAGAAGACTACTGAAAAGACTGTTGGTGGAAGTTGGCAATTCAAACAGTCCTGTTCCTAGAAGTTCAATGTCAGATATTAACAATGGCTTTGTAGGTAGGTCTGAACACTCCTTTTGGCAAAGGAATATGTGCAGCATGCCATCTAGCTAAGCAACTTCTGAAGCATGGGTTTACACAGCTAAACTGTTTACACATTGCTTAGACCTGAGGTGAAAAGAGTGGCGACTCACTGACATTCCTCAAATGGTTAATAACTTGAAGCAAAAGAAGGAAAATATTTCTGAGTCCATAGTGGATAAGGCAAAAGTAACAAGCTTAAACTGTAGTAAAGGAGGTTTAAGTTAGATATCAGGAGGAAAAAAAAATCTTCCTAAAGACAAGGATGAATTAATCACAGAAATAGACTGCCTAGAGGTTTTAGAGCCCCAGTCTCTGAATGTTTTTGTAAGAGTAGTTAGACAAACCTTGGCAGAGATGCAGCTGATCCTGCCTCAGGGCAGATAGATGGACTTAATAGCCTCATGAGCTCTTTCCTAGGCTAAATTCTTTAATTCCATCACTGCTCAAATCATACGAGAACTGTGTGGCAAAACAGGGAACCACACCTTCTGCACCAACTCCTGCTAGCATTACAGCTAAATCATGCTTTCTTTATTAGGGATGGCTTGAAAACCCTGAGTGTGCTTGCTTACTTTGATCAAGAGATTGTTGCTGCTTACTTTCCTTGTGCTTGCATTTCCCCTGGGCAGAAAGTGACTTAATCAAAAGGCCAGCATAATGTGTCCCTTATATCCTGCAAAGGGTCTGTGCAGTTGAAGTCAGGAATAGCACATCTGCACGGATAAAGGTAGACAAAGATCTTTCCTTACTGGTGCACCAGAATATACCAGTTATGAGTTGCAATAGCAATAGGCAAAGAGAAAGTTGCCATCTCTGCTTCTGCAGATACAGCAGCCCTAATATTTTGTACAAGTATGGATCATAGTCAGTTGTCCACATCAGGAATGAAATAACAGCCAAGAGGCTATGTAGGTCAGCACTATACTTCATGCTGGCAGTATGGATTTGGTCACTGTAACTTTTATACAGGTTTCCTAAACAATGAGGACATGCAAATTGTCATCAGGCTGACTTAAAAAATCTTTGGATTCTAAATAAAATGCTTACCTGACTTCCTTTTTCTAGCTGATGCTTCTCTGTATTCTCATGAGTAATTAAAAAAACCCAAACCCAAAATTTAACAGAAATAATAAAGTGAGTAATAACATGGCTACACAAAATGAGTTTTACAAGATTTGACAGTGCTGCAGCTACACTCAAACTTTCCTGATAGGAGCCAGCCAAGAGGCTTTTCCAAATTCTTCACTGATCCTCATTCATATTTTTGCATTTCTGTTTACTTCATACTGATTTTTATGATACTGCAACTACAAGTACATATATCCTGAGAAGAATGAAGTGCATCTGAAATACACTGCTGTTGTATTGTAATTGCTGGTAGTAGAAATTATAATGATTTGTTGTAACTGTGGGTGAGTAGCTGTCTGTAAATGATCATAATTGCCATCTATAATGCAAAAAATAGAAGGAAAAAAAATAGTTACTCTTTTCTAAATTTCATAAATCTGGGGTGAAGGTTGTGGATTTATCTTGTACACATTGAAAACTTTTTTCCAGAGTACCAACATATCATTCTAAGCAGTTTAAACATTTGGCTACATAAATCTGTTACATTCTTCTGAGAGAAGATTAGATGTAATGATTTTTTGCTTTTCAAATCTCACATGCAGCCTTTCTAAGCAAAAGAATATATTTGAAGCTATGGGACTTACTGCACTACAGAATTGCTCTGGAGAAAAGTACATGAAGAACCTGAGGAGAGCAGACTAAACAAATACTACTTCGATTGCCAGCACCAGGTTCAAATTCTCATTGCAATGGTTTTGTCATCATGTAAAGGTTTCTATGATCATATGGAGAGCCTCTAGGAAACTGCTGAACCTGGGATGTGTGACAGAGAGTCAGACCAGTGGGTGGACTCAGTCAGAAGAATCTTATTCTGGTGATATATATATTTTTTCTAAAATATCTGCATAACATCTCAGAGTCAACAAATGCTTAAGAGAAAAGTTCTAATTTGTTCAGGTAAACAGAAAAAAAAGCAGACTATCTGTCCTAATGATATCTCATATTGATCAATAAAATGCAGCCTTCAACCCTGCCATTCATTTGTCTCTTTTTCTCATGAAGAGGGATTGATGGAAGAAATTACAGACTGGACTGATAGTATTGACACCACTATGTTTTTTCTGCAAGGTCATATCCATAGGTATCTGAAGGAAGAAAAAAGTTAACTAAAAAAATGAGTACGAGAGAACCCCTGAAGATGAAGCAACTGAGGAATATAGTGTGAAATTACGAAGAGAACACAGAAATATCCCAGCTTCTGCTTTGACTTGCACCCCAGAAAAGCAAAATGATTTAGTGCAATGTCCCTATAAGTAAAATTTATTTCAGCTGAGAAAAACACATTTAAAATATTATGTAAGTGTTCAAGAAGGAATAGGAAGTTGTTTGGTTGTTTTTTTTTCCTTCTTCCTTAAGCTGCCATTTTGTGCTCTGTAGCAAAGGAGTACCTTAAAAGGAGAAACATGCTTTAACAAGCATGGAACCAACTTAAAAATGAACTTGAGTCATAGCTTCAGTTTTAATTGGGTCCTGATTTACAGTACTTTGACATTTGCTGTGTTTCCAGATCACATATAAAAATAAAACGTTACGAGATGCAAGAGAAGATTGACCATAGGTGTGTCAACCAGATCCGCTACATTTTGGAAGTTTCACAGCGCTCACTGAACTCCTGCTTACATCTAAGCAATGCTTACTGCATACATTCCTTAAAGTAACTTGTTCAATATTCAGACTCTCCCTTTGGTTTTCAAATGCTCTGTACCTCCTCCAACTTCCATGTCCCACTCCCTCAGTTACCAAAATGTTGTTTTCACCCTTTTGTACTTCCACTTTCATCACTCATTTTTGTGGATCAAATATTCACCAAGTCACCTGACTTGTCAGATAAGGAGTTTGTTACTTTTAGGATCAGTAGAGTCTGCAAACTCCAAATGCTGACGACGGTACAGGGAAGCTGGAAAACTTCATGAGATGTGCATGTGGGTAGATGACAATTGGAGAGGGTGCTAGGTTTGAAAAAGAGCATGGCAGAGCAATGGCCACTAGATCCATCCTCTTATCTTTCTCCTATGATGGAATGCAAGACACTACAGCTCAGAAGAGGTTCATGTAAAGTATTTGGTCATATAGAGTCTTTGGTCATATGGAGTATATGTGGCTTTACCAAGCCTCTAGGAAGATAATTCCTGATGGTTAAACCACTAATCTTCTGCAGACCAAGCATTAATGTAAAAACATGAGATGGGGGGGGGGGGGGGGGGGGGGGGGGGGGAAGCACATTATTGTGACAAAAGAATTGGAAAAAATCTGAAGTAGGTAAGTATAGAATCATTGCTGCAGCGGAATAATAGGTGTCATTCTAGGATGATGAACAGCTACTTGGGGTGTTGCTTAAGCTCAGAAAAATTAGAAGAAACTTGTGCTGTGTTTGTCATATCCAAGAGGAGATCAAAGTATATGCTTGGATGTAATCCAATCAGCAATAAAACCATTACAGTTCTTTTTCTAGCAAATCCAGTCAATATGTCGATCATACAGATTAACACTCCTACGATAGCAGATGACAAAGATGCAGTTGATGAGTTCTACCAACAGCTTGAAGAGACATTCAATAAAAACGAAGCAAAGCTATCACCCTTGCAACTGGGGACCTAACTGTGCAAATCTGGCTGTCGGATGCAAAAGCTTTCCAAAGAAGTAATGGGAAATGACTACTCATTTTGGTTTACTGAATGAAAGAGGCATCTGGCTGAACTTTGTTGCTTTCATGTTCATTCATTCTTCATTTGACACAAATTGAATATCCAGGATATTTGTGTAGATGGGTATGGCATCGTGACTAAGAGCCAAGTGATGCTGAAGGCTGAACTTGTAGCAGGCAAAGACCATCCCGAGTCAGAAGATCAATTGCTGGTTTTTAGAATGTCAAAAGACAGATATTCAGCAGCCCATTGCTTCTTGTCCGGAGTAAGAAAAATCCGTGTGGTATCTGTCTAGAAGAGGTTGGTGGTATTGGCATGGAGCAGTAGTTAGTTAATCCAAATGGGCTATGGAATAAAACTGCCAAGTGCAAGCTACCAATGAACTCATCCTGGTAAGTCAGTAGTGTGCTCCGAACATCTGTGAACAGCAGCAAGCAACCATTTCATTAGACAGCATGTGAAACAGTAACGTGCTGCCCAGAATTTTTCAACATGTGCAGAGTATTTGCTTTGAGAGAAGCTCTGAAAGGATTTGCAAACTAAAAAGGAATGGCATATCCGCACACACATACACACACACTCCACCTCACCCCACCTCAGATGGGTGATAACAAGGCAAGCTGCAGTCCTGGATAATAGGCAGCAAATGCTGGAGTTAGTGAAAACCATGAGTGAAAACTGCATCAAGGACCTTAATGTGAGAGGGAATGAAATGCCTGTATACTGACTCAGTTACCACAGGTAGGATGCAAGCAAACTTTACCTAGTGATCAATTGCAGAAACAATAGATAAGTTTAGTTATCTGGAAACTTTTATATCCAACCACAAAGACATTCAAAGGGAAGTGGAGGCAGAATTCCAATTCAGCTGTATCTTCTCACAGAAAAAAGAATAAGAAACCCTAGAAACATTTAGAAAAGTGCAAAGGTTCAACAGGTGAAAAGCTTAATTTTTCCCAATACTGGCTTAGAGAAGCAAACTGTAGGAAACTAAGCCTGATCACAGAAAGAGAGCCAAGATGTGCAGGCTTTATGCATATTGTAGATAGAAAAGAATAAAAATGCTTGTTAGAAATATTGAAAGATCAAGATGGTCTCCTGTAAGAAATCAGCATGAGCAACTTCGGTATCTTGGTGCTTAAGACATAAAGAGAGAAGGAGAGATTTACAAAGGAGAGAATGACTGTGCTTTGTACTAGATGGGAACAACTAGAATGAGCTGGAAAGGTGGGGGGTATTGTACCGTACTTTGCATCTCAACAATGCATTCTCTCAAGAAGACTCCGAAGGATTCTGTCAGAAACGTTCCCAGACAAATGCTTTGCTTTTTCTTTTACTGTTCAATCAGTTGGCCAGTCCTGAATTCTCTTGCATTTCTTGTGAGCCCCTCAGTGGCTTACTTTAAATGCCACCTTCAAAACTGCCTCCGATTAGCCTTTTTTGAGCAAGACACAGTGAACTAGATGACATAGTGGTCTGTAAGCAGATGAACGTAAGAAAAGCAACTTAATGCAGCTTTGGTAATTTGGAGCAATAAAAGATTAGTGACTTCTATATAAGACTTTTTTCAACATATTTTAAGTCCAAGGTAATGAAGAAAAGAAAAACAGATAAAAGCTTATTCTTCACCTGATTTTCTTCCCATAGTGCATGGATCAATACTTGGTTAGCTTAGCCTGTGTTCCAGGCCTATCTTCTAAGACATCAGCAGAAGCACCGCCTCCAGCAGTACCTGCACACAGTTTATATAGATCTCATTCCAAATTACTTAGGCTGGTACTAGAAGGAAGTATTAATGTCATCAGTGTGCAGTACCACCTTTTGGCAACTGTCCTCCCTAAGAAGATCGGTTAGTTATACGCTATGTGTCTCTAATGAAGTAGTACTGAGAGACAAACAGTAGTTAAACTTAATATGGATAAACCTGTAATTTTAGATCTTTGAAATGCAGTTATTCTGTACTTTTTACCTCACTGCTTTCACAGCCCCTCTGTATTGCCCACTTGTATTTTTCTGACTCATGCCTACAGTAATTGAAAACTAGTTTTGCTTATTTGATGGAAAATCTAGACAGATTGAAATGCAGCACATAGTGTCTCTGCTCTCTGCTGCTTTTATGTACAAACTTTGAACAAGAGCCACACAGTTTAACATGCTCATTACATTTTATTGTGTCTACTGCCATGCAGTTAGTTTCAAGACTTATTACTTTAGGAGAAAATGTAGGTTATCTAACAGTTTCCTGGACCATTTGCAAATACTAGGTTGCAAAATACTATACCTAAGTGCAAGAAACCACAAAGATATCTGCCCTCAGAACAACAGATTCAATTACAGAACTGAACTTTTTAGTACTTTTTTCCCTTTCTCCCCCTCTCCCTGAAAATAAAACCCCCAAACTGCCTGTTCTACTTCTGACTCCTGCAGTATCTCCATCCACCCTTTCTCTTATGTGTTTAATTGTACTGTTTCCCTCCTTTTGATGCACAGATAGATCAAATTAAACTGGTCAGTACATAACCAAGATAATGTTGGACTTTGCTCTATGTTTTTCAGTTAAAGCTAACTCCATATTTATCACTTATGGTCTGATTAAGATAATTACTTTTATTTTTTTTAAGATCAAACTTTCCATGCTGCGAAGAAGAAATTTGGAGATTGACATTCTCCCTTTCAATCCTTGTTTTCTGCATCCTAAATTGCAGGTTTCATGCTGATATTACAGAAGTAGTTAGAGAAGGCTTCAATGGTCTCCAGAGCCTACTGCAGTAGATTAATTCTTTGCCCCTTCCTCTCCCATTTACAATTTTTGCAGTCTGTGAAATACAATGCAGCTTTGCAGTCATGCTGATGCTCTTCAGCCTCCCCTCTTGTTTATTTTATAGGAAAAAAAACAAACCGCTTTTTCTGGATTTATTCTTAAACAATTAGGAACAGCATAAGACCAGAAAAGGGAAAAAAAGGTGATGTTTGATGAGCAGATCAAGTGCACAAAATGATAACTTGGGGTTTATCCAAAGGACATTTTATTTTACCCAGACATGCTTTTTCTCCTTGTTGCTGTCATGATTGATTAGTGAAGCACCAAACAATCCATGTAATTATTCACCAACTGCAGACCATCTGGAGTTAGGAATTTGCAGTCTTTCTAGAAATGTATCTGCACTGGGTTTGCTGCATGCTTTTGAGCCTAGTACTTAATCACCACATGTGGGAGGTGTTAACTAGGGAATTGCCTTTCCAATCTAACTACATTATCATTTATATTGTGCTGTAAATGTCTATAACATTTAAGATGCTTTACAAAGGGTTAGAAGTGCAAACACACAACAGCTCATACCCCAAAGAGCACAGAGTTGAAGTGCACAAATGGGTACCATAAAATAAAAGGCAAATGATGAGGGGAGAGTGGCTGCTAGAGAGGTAAAGGAACAGATGTCAGAAATTTTTCGGAGGAGGAGGTGAGTGAGGAGGAGGGAAGCTGTTCCCATGTGAAAGATGATCTAAAATGAGGAGTGGGCGAAGGAAACAATTTGGAGTTTCTTACAAGTATGTCTGCTGTCCTATCAAGAAGTGTTTGCGCTTTTGAAAGCATAGCTAAATTTAACAAGAAAAATAAACCTTTTAAACATACTAGCGTAAAAAGAAATGGAAAAACCCTACCCATTGCATGTTCTAAACATACTGTACATTACAACAGTAACTGTCACCAGAATAATGCACACCTTACAACCAGAATCTCTCCAAAAAGTCATAAGCTGATCATAAATTGTATCTCTCCTCCTTTGGAGACCAGGCAAAACAACTGAGCCTGAAGAAAGACCTGAAGGTCAGCAACTTGGACAGGAAAATCAATAGTTTGGCTCTGTGGATATGAGGCAGGAAGGCAGGAGGCTTGTCCCTCAGCTGGGTTAATGCAATGGATGCCAGACTGGCCACCTTATACTTAACCAGACATTGCCCACATTTTTCACTGTGGTGCTTCACACATGCCCAGTGATAACTGGGAATGACATACCTTAGCAACATGGTCTTTTTGGCTGAGACTTCAGAAATTTACTGTTTCAAGATCCAGCAGAGACAGCTCTGTCATTGTTGAAGCTACAAATATGTGTTCATAAGGAATCATTAAATATGAGAAGACATCTATGTTTGGGATAATGTCTCCTGGCTGGGGGAACATCCATGCTGCTTCATGCACTAGTTTCTGCAGAACTAGTTTCTACAACTCTTTGACACATATAGTGAGGCTATGATCTGTATAGTCTGAAGTAACAAAAGCCATCTTGTTTATCAGTATTTGTGTACAATATCTGGCCCTACTTCCAGGATACAACAACAGGTTTCTTTTGAAAGGAGGAGAAATGGATAGATTTGTTGCATATGCAGTTTTCCTCCGAAGGCATGCCACAATGCAAACACATGGGTGGCATCTCTTTATGCTAATAAACATTATAATGCCATGACCTGCTCTCTGGCAGAGACATGTCAGAGCTTATAACTATGTGATTAAGGTCTTCTGCTGGTATAATCTGTTCTCGCTGCTTACAGAAAATTGACCTTGTCCTACTGCTGAGCCATGCTGTAGCATTGTCTGGAGGAGCACTAATTGTTATGGACCAAATTCATGGTTGGCAGCATGCTAACAATTAGACAATATGAATGGTCATGATCTAGTGCTGAAATTCATGCCCTGTTTAGATACATGTTTAGGTACACTTGTAAACACATAACAACTGCATGTAGCTAGTTCAGAACCATTTTTAGACAGCAGATAATGACCAGGAAGCCTCCCTAACACACCTGACTCTCTGCTTTCTCATAAAATGTACCTGAGGAACAGGAGCCAGCGAGCAGGCTGGAATAGTCCATCTCCTATTGGGCTGTAAGCTACCATCCATATTTTGCCCCACTGATTGTGTTTGGTTCTCTCATTCATTCATTGTGATGCAGTTTAGTCTTATCCTTACATAATTTGTCATCCCTTCCCAGCTTATAGCATCTTGAGTTTGATCTTAACGATCTCCGTCCTATACCAAATTGATTAAAACCAGTCATTAATATTAATCTTAGATCCCTGTAGAATCAGCCTTGATGCTGGGCAATGGATAGTTACTTAACAAGCTGATTTTTGTAGCCAGCTGCATACAGCAAATGAAGGGACAGGAAAATTAGGTGAGGAATGTTCCTCTCTACTGATCTGGTAATTAAGAAAAGGTGAGAAGCAGTAAATATCACCAAAGTTGTCATATAGACTTAGCAATGTTTTACATTCTATCACACTTATTCCCATTCTGTCTCTCTGAGCAGGCAGCTGCTAGACTTAACTACAGTAAGATAATGTCAGAAAACAGAAGCAAAATATTTTGATCTGGGGACTGCAGAGCTGTGGGTGGTGTAAACTGTGGCCTCCTTGTAGATCAGAGACGAACCAGGAAGAACTTTTAGAAGAGTGAGAAGCTAAACTATGCTGTTACCAAATTAATGTGTTATCCTTGCTTAAGTCAATGGGAGGCTCATCATAGTCTCCAGTAAAGTCAGAATTTCATTCTCAGTACTTAAAACTCTACCAGGTTAATGGAAAAAGACTTAAAAAAATCACTTGCTGTACATTTTTGGAGATTAGATATATATAGTTGGTGTATCCCACTTAGCCACGTCCCAGTTGCATATTGGACAAGACTCAAACATTCATTAGGTTCGCCACTCCTTGGTGCCTTGATTTCTACTAAATGGGAATCTTGGCATATGGAATGGATAGAAATCCTGGTCTGCTCTGTTCTTGTCTCAAATCTCGATGATCACAGGATACCTGAGAACATCATGGCACGTATCCACACATCAGTCAGGCTGAGAAAATCTCTGTCTTCAGAATGAAAGAGGTAGATACCAATACATGGAGAAGCCCATGTACTTCCAGTAACAATTCAGTCTTTCTACCTGAAGATACCACTGTTTCATAAATGGTCTAATAATGCTCATTGTCTTGGATGTCACAGAAAGGTATCCATTCAACACATTAGAAAAGTGCTTTAACCAGGCTAAAGAGCAAATAGTAGAATGATGTGCAGTAGAAAGATTGTTGGAACCATCTGGTGATACCTTGTCTGATTCAGGCCATTCTTCCTTTGTAATTCATACTATTTTTCATTACATTAACAGGTCCAGCACAAAAAGGAAAGAGGGAAAAGAGAAGGGGAAGCAGGAAGGGAGGAGAGTCTTTGCCTTGGTCTGCCAGGTAAGAGTCCCACCTCTGTTACTTACCCCTGCAGAATATTTCTTCCATAAAGCATTTAAAAGTCCCATATGCCAGGGAAACAGGCCACTGTTGGAGCCCTATCTGAGTTGTGCATCTGCCAAGTTTAAGAAAAGGTATTTTATAATGAGCTTTACCAAAAACATGTTTTAGAGGAAACTTTCATTACAAGCAAATGAGTTAATGAGGGGGAAATACCCTCATGTTTTCCAGAAGCACCCAGTACAGTGCTTCTGTAAAAAAAAACACAAACAAATCCCAAAACTTGATCTTACTTATTTATAAAGGAGAATTTTTCTTCTCAGCACACAGCAGTATCCTTGGGAAGAAAGAAGAGTTTGTAATTTGACCTGGAGTCAGGAGGTCTATACTGCATCTTTTGTGTACCCAGTGAGCTATACAGTTACCTTGGCAAGCCGTGGTGAAGCTGTATGATCACTGACATTTTGTTTGCCCAGTGACTTTTAGAAGACTGTAGTTTTCTATGCCATGCTGATCCAGGCAGATCAGATATGATTTCATGAATAAGGGGGCAAGGAAGGTAAGGAAAGCTTTTTAAATTGGGACATTTTCCTGATACAGTCTAAACCAAGAGTAGTTATCAAATTAATTCATAAACACCAGCAGCCACTGACAGTTTTTTGCTGCTTCCAGATTAAACAGAATTCAGACCAGTGATCAAGAGGAAAAGGGTCTCTCACTCATTAACAACCCTGTGAACTATCAGTTTCCCAAGAGCACTAGGTTTTATAGGAATGTCAGGAAATATGCAGTAGTCATGGTGTAGTGTATGCTTAAAATGTTAATGACCTTTCTAGCTTAAATGTCTTGTGAGTTACTGTAATTAGACAGCAGAAGACTTTTTAAAGATGCGTTCCTGGAGCAAGTTAAGCACTGTTTCTGTTACATGTCATTCTTCAAAGACAGCGTCTGAACATTGTTTAGTTTACCTCAGACTTCACTGTAGCAGCCTTCTCTGAATTTAATAAGGCTGCATTAGAATAAGCAGTGCCCAGGGTAACCTGAGTCAATGAAAAGCAATTTAATTTAGTATATGGAAGAGGCACATTGTATCCCTCCCCACCCCCCAAAGCAGATTAAATGAAAATCTTTCTTATGTATTGAATGAATGCTTTCAGTATTGTGTATCATACTGCGATGTCTATCACATCTTGTGTAAATTTTTATATTTTGGTCACTGTGTATTTTGTCTAAGATGCAAAGATGAGCTGAGCATAAATGAATACACTCCTCTAAACATATATAAAGACAGCTATTTAATTCACTGAAATATAAAATAAAATAGAAGAGCTGAAGCACAACTGGTATAAACAGGATGGCTATGATGGTCTACGTGTATATGCTTTTATTCTTTGCAGTTCTGTAACATCTTCAATGCCATATATACAGGGCACACACTAGGAAATCTTGTCACCGCTGCAAGGAGCTTGGCTCTTTAGTGACACAGCACGGTGAAATATCCAGAGCTAGTGCCCAAAAATACAAAAGGGTTATGTCCTGTGCTATGTGCTGATTTGAATTTCACACTGATGCCAAGGGCCAGTATATGTGATACATTATACATTGGTAATGTGGAAAGTGACGACATCCCAGAGATACCCTAACCTCTCAAGTCAAAGAGTGACCTCATTAGGCCACAGAGGAAAACTCTGAAAAGACTTCTGCATCCAGGATCCAAGTCAAGATACATATGAGACATGTTATGTTATTTAGCATAACAATAAACACTGTCTTTGAATACCTTGCATTAATCAAGACAACAAAGGGTGGAGCTGTACTTCACCATACAGGCATATGGCACAGCACAAATCGGTGTTCGCAGCAGAGGTCACTAACAGAAACCATCCTTTACCACAGGTACAGAAGCTGTGTGTTTTAGTTTCCTTTGAACTATAAATACTCAGAAATTGCACCAGAATGCATGTTGCACTTCTATTTCATGCTTAGTTTTGATCCCATCTTTCATGTCTCTTTCATATATTCTGTTTTTCATGTTGAGGCTCCTGCTAGCAGTTTGAATCTTCTTGAGGTGTAGGTGTCAAAATTAAATGCCTGAGTGCAGAGGTCAGCATTTGTTATTCTCTGCTTTGGACTGTATGTGTTAACATTTAACAGCAAAACTTAAGCGTACAGGATGCAGCACTTCGAAGAGTTTTAGTTCTTCTGACCTAGAGAGCATCTGTACTTAATTTTTTGCTACCCAGGCAACAGTTTAGCTTCAGGCAGCAACTCATAAAGTAACTGTATAAGCTAATAAGAGATCAAACTTCTTCAGAAAATAAACTATGTCACCCTGTGATTAGTTGTAAGAATGAATTAATACCAGAATTACAAAGCTAAACATTATCTCTGTAACACCAAATTTACTTCTGTCTCTAATAAACTGAGTTCATGTTTGAGAGATAAATTAAAAACTAACAAGCTTAAGTTCTCTACCAGTTGAAAAAAGGTCAGGAGGAAAGTAAGATTTATTCAAACACATGTCCATACTTTTCTTATAAGTAAGCTTAGAGGGGCAATATATCACAACTGTATTCAATGTTTGTTCATCAGAAATTATCTCACAATTCACAGTACATAATTCCAGGTGTTGCTAACATCTGTACATACTATAAAAACCTCATATATAGTTTAATGATACCTTCTGCTGTTTGTAATTGTTATGGATTAAGTTTGATCAGCCATTTTTGGAAGACAGACAAGTTTCATGCATTAGATATGTTTGGCTGATTCTCCATTCTGCTGTGAAATTCATGGGTAGAAAAATGACCAAAAAAAAAAAGTACAATGTGCTGGGAAAAGGTAAATGAGTTAAATTAGAAATAAAGGGCTGGAATACTGCGCCGTGTATGTGCATGAAAAAGATAGCAGTACTTATCTTTGGGAAACAAATCCCAGCAGGTGTTTGCTGATGAAATTGGTTTGTGAGTCAGTCATAGCTTTTATTGCTAGCATGCCATATAGCCACACTGATCATGAGTCTCTAATATTTTTTTTCCCATTTTATTTGTCAAGGTGACCTTCCAGACCAGTCCTGTGTGTCCTGTACAGGACTTGAGCAATGTTTGAGAGATGCTGCAGGCAGCCCTTAGGGAAGCCTGAGTACTGGGGGAATGCAAAGCACTGCGGCGACTCTGAACTCGTGCTGTGCACTGGCTGGGTTCTGGGGACCGGAGGCTGGAAGGCCAGGGCACAGCAGGGCTGTGGGCCATGCAAGGTCACTGTGGAGATCTGCAGGGCATGGGGAACTAAGACCGAGATGTAGCCTTATGGTCGGTCTGCAGAAAGGTACTTGAAATTCCTGTTTGGTTTCCATTAAGGAAAATATTTCCCAACCCTACTTTAAAAAGTGTATTTCCATGGCTAGACAGCAGCATTAATGAAGAGCTTTCAAATTCTGGAAGCCTAGTTATATCGTTCTAATGGCCATCAAGGGTTATATTAGCAGCTGTTCTATGTGAAGAAGCAACTCTCAGTAGAAGAAAGCTACAGTCAAACATCCACCACAAATTACACTTGAGCAGAGCAGTGATATCCTCTTAGCATTAGCAAGTACCTCAGAGTTGGAAGGCTTCTTGTCAGTGCGTATTTGGTATAGCTTCCCATGAAAAAGGCCTTTAAGCCATCACACCAGGTTTGATGGTACAGTCATTTCCGAAGTCAATGACTTGCGGCCTCTTACACAATAATTGCAGTACCGCTGCCTTCTCCTTTTTTACCCAGCTGCCGCTTCCTTTGGCATACTTCTGCCTGCATGTTCCATGGGAGAAGATCTTCGCAACTTGTGTTCTTCATGTTATTTTAGGTAGAACTAAGGCAAAGAAAATCATAAACTGAAGGAACATTGTTGTATACATATATATACATATCTAATGTTTTCTTTTTAGACACTCTGTATTGAGCTACTGTTGTCTAGAACTAGTATTCAGCTTAATGGCACCCATCCTCTCTTACTTCGCCCCATGTCTTTTGTGATGAAAGAGTAGATTCTTCCAGAGACAAGCAATATTCCCAACAATAGAACAACTGGGACAAGTCTTCAGTATGCCCAATTTTCACCCCTGTTTATTGGCCACTAGAAAAAAAACCCATGAAGACAACCTGGGGTCATCCCCTTGGAGCTCTTTTCCCATCCTGTTTTATCTAAGAAACCTGAGCAGAATTTTGTAGGAGTAGGTAGACAAATACAATAAAACTTAATAGCACAGATACAACAGAGACAGATGATGTGAGTGTGAGCTGAACGTTCATGCTCACTTTCTTCTCTGTGGGAAAATCTTTACAGTTACCAAATAGCAGAAAAATACTAAGAAAGATCAACAGCAATCAAGAAGCAGCCAACTCTTGAAAATGTATTTGAAATTTTTAATTATGTTCAAATGGCATCTCAGTATACATACTCATCCTGGGAGCCCTAACATATTACTTTCTCAATAATCATCCATCTCAGCCTGGGCTGCAGAGAAGGATCCAAAACTGACTTTCCTCCACATTAGAGTCTGGGCTAATGTTTTCATCATGATGTTTATATGAGAACATCGGTATAGAAGATCCATTGCTCTCCTCACCTGAGCTTTCCTATGCAAAGGCTTCTTTAGTGAATTCAGCTTACAAACATATTTTCCAACTCAGTATCAGAAGCCTATTCTAATTTGATTTGTGTTTCCTTCTGGTCGAAGAACAGTTCTAGGAAAGATATTCATTACTCTATGCACCAAATACTTTCTCCATTCCATCAGACACTCTGTAGACCATACTATGCAACAATTTTTTTCAGATTCCTTCTGCTGTCCTACCAACCTTTCCTTCTTTTTGGAGTGGAATTTAAGCAGCAGCTTGTGTAACTACTCCATGGAGTCCCAGACACTCTCAGTGTACTGTGGTAAACAGAAAGTATCCCACTTTCCCTGAAATGAGTTCAGGATTCTTCGGTCTGCTTCTTCTAAAAATTCTCATAGTCACTGAGCCCTACATAGAATTTTAATGGGAAGCATGTGACTAGTATAATTCACAATGCTGTTTGGTCTTTGACAAAATGTGACTACAGTAGAGAGATCATCAAAACATTTGCCTGTGTCTTTTCTTTTACCCCACAGTAACTAGATTAGAGGAATCTTTCTTTTAGATCCTTCTCTGTAGCCAAATCAACTGTTCCAGACCAACCACTCTAAGGATCACAAGCAGTGATTCAGTTAACCTTCCTTTGAAAAGTTTGTTGGTAGCATTTGGAATTAACCTATAACAGTTAAATTAGTATTTCTCTCCATCCTGTTCTAGTTTTGCCTTCTAATGAGTCAGAGGTGGCTCTCCTAAAATAAATCTATGGGTTCTGGATGAAGAAAATACTAAATTACCTATTTTTCCTCTTTATGGAAAACATAGTTCACCTACCTCTTATCACAAACCCTTTGTTAAAGAAAATAATGCTTTCATTTCAGTAGGAAAAAGATGTTTTCAAAGACGGGACATGAAGTTGAATACCAGAAGAAAACTAATTGCTGAAATAACCAAAAAAGGTCCTCATTCAAAAGCCAAAGATTTTTATAGTATGTTCTCTTGAGTAGGCTTGGCTTGAGGATTTTGGGTTGTTTGTCTTGATTTCAAGATTCTGGACAATATGTGTATGTTATATGTCATGTATTTATCCCTCATTTTTTTACTGAAAGAGAATGATCTTCCTTATTTAATTGTTTATGTACATATTCCCCTTAATATATGATAATGTATCTATTGGGTTTGGGGTTTTTTTTCCCAGAATTTAAATTTCCTGTGACGTTAAGCAAGCATCTTGCTTTTTGCATCATTGCCAGGTTCAGAATTGGACAAGCACTGAGAAGTCCTGTTTAGAGATGAGAAGAGTGTTGAATTTTGGACATGAAAGTTTTAGTAATTTCGATTGCTACTGATTTGCATGCAGAGACAATATGACTAGAGAAATGAAAATTTGACATTCATCTCCTCATATAATCAGAATGACTTATTCTTTAAATCAAACTAACCTACTTTGGTTACTTTTAATGTGTTTTCTGTTTTTTTTCAGCATCTGATTGAGGTGGGGTTTTTCTTTAGCAGAGGGATTTTGCATTCAGTGAGTTCAAATTTACTCACTCCTGACCTTAGAAACTGCAATTTCTGCCTAGAAAGTTATATTTCTGAAAATAAAGGTTAACTGCCAGTAGAAACCATGGGTAAATCTTAACAGATTGCAGTAAATGCTTCAATTTTATGAAATTCCTGCCCATGAGTGTTCTTGTTCTGCATGGTTGTTGGGATATGTGCAATTTGGTATGAATATATATTATGTGGGATTAGTTCTGCCAAAAAATAAGAGCTTGTGTAGACTGACATGGTGACACAAATGCAGGTTTTCCTACATGTGCCTGAACCTTGGACAAAATTCCATTAACCCTGATACTCAATACAAGTAGTGTAAGTGTGCAATGCTTCCTGACATGGCCCTGGTGATAGGGACTGACATGTCTCTGAGATGATCCATGTACACACATGAGCTGAGCCTGTTGCAAAGGTCATTTATACTGAGATATACATACAGATGGACAGAAGCATCTGTGGAAAATTTGGACAACAAGAGAGCAAGTAAAGACCAAGGGATAATTTGGTACTGAGTTATATGCCCTTTTTAAGGAATGTGACTTGTTCTGTGCCGCTATGATTTTGTTATGTTCTGTGTCCCAGACGAAAGGTTGGGGTAGAATAAAATTACCTTCTGTGGCCTCTGAAAAGATTCTTTTGCAGCAACTTTGCTAACTGGTTTCTTGGCAAGATCCTACCCTACCAGGTACTGTGGCAGCTGGACTAGAATGACCACGTTTCACTCGCTTTTGTTTGTTGGGAATGATTTCTGGCTGGCCATGGAAAGGGTTGGATCTGACTTGCTGAGCTAAAATATAATCAGTCTTGGACTCCAGAGGAAGCTTGGGTGGATTTTCAGAGTATTCTCAATTCAGCAGAGCCAAGTGTGTTGAATTTTTTTCTTTTGTGAAATATGAGGGAACACTGAATACAGAAACCCAGATATTAGTTGAAAATAGCATGGAAGTTCTAAAGTGTATGGAGAAGAAAAGGTTTAAAGTGTAAATAACCCCTCTGCAAACCAAATAGTTGCTGACTAGCATAAAAGAGTTAATTACAGCTTGCTTTGCAGTAAGACCTTTTTAATACCTGCAGGTGTCCAGTATATTCTTTTGTATCAGCTAGCCATAAGGGGTTACATGATCCTCCACCATTTCCTTTTGAGTGGAAGTAGACACTGTTTGTAAGGTAATAAAAAAGATTAATAGTATGATTTTTATTGAAAAGAAAATGAACACCACACTGAAATGCGTTTCAACTTTTTGGAAGTTCAGACTGGGCTCCAGCAGGGCTCTAATCTGCCTTTGAACTTAAACTGAAACACTCAAATCAGAGCCACTTTGTATGTTTGGATCATTGCTTTACAGCTGAGTTTCAGCCCCATCCTATTGGGAATCCCCATGCCCTGTTGCTGTCTGCCTGGCGAGGTCAGGCATGGGATCCTCACTGCCAGAGAGAGCAATCAACCTTTTCTTGGCAGCTCTCGGAAAAAATCAGCTACCAACTGTTTCCCGTGACTGAATGAAGCCAGCGCTTGCTGCTGCTGCTTTCTTTTGGGCTTTAATGCCTTTTATCAAGAGTTTTCCCTTTATTAAAAAGACTACTGTGGCAGTGCACATAAAAAATTCAAAAAGCTTCGAGTAAGGAAGAGACTTCAAATGTTTGGTGTCTTAGTGTCAAAATGAGGAAAACAATGGCCCATACATTCAGAGGTTACTCTGAGGTAATGCTTTTGCTGTTCTACTTGTAGGCCCGTTAAATCACTTACAGGGGACTGCATTACCTTTGCTGTAATGTAATGTAATGTAATGGAGAAAGAAGGGGTTGGGTGAAAGAGGTCCTCCTGCCTCCCAGTTACACTTTTATGCTAATATCTCTGAACGACCTTTCTCTTGTAGAC
Organism: Falco cherrug; assembly: GCF_023634085.1. Taxonomy (NCBI): domain Eukaryota; kingdom Metazoa; phylum Chordata; class Aves; order Falconiformes; family Falconidae; genus Falco; species Falco cherrug. Next base: position 71,027,339 of record NC_073697.1, read on the forward strand.
TTTTCTGACCACACGAAACTCTTCTTGAATCTGTGGATGTCCAATGTTCTTAGAAAATGGGTTAATAGCACTAACTAAAATGCTGCTGGTACACTTTGATTCAACTATATATTCAGATATAGCTTTGCTTAACTGGGCTGAGACTCAGTTTGAGAATCTTCTATCAGGAAATAGCTTGATGTAAAAATCATGGACTTAAAAGCTACAAAACATAATTTTATCAATCATTAAGCAATTCTAGGAAGTGATCACATAATAAAAACCTTTAGCAATGCTAGGATAGCCATCCTACATAACAGTGTGCAAATTATTAAGTTTCTTCCTTATGAAAGGGCAAACTGAAAGCCTCTTTTACTTTGGGGGTCTGCTATCCTTCTGCATTGATCTTTTGGCCTTTGTTCAGACAAGATACTGTTAATTAGCTTGTCTTCTCTGTATATACTGAAATACAGATGTTTGCAGAAGCACTTCTTAATACAATCTATTTAATTAATAAGCTGGATGTACATATACTAATGCTGTCTGTATACATATAGCCATTGTGAAATACTTCAATAAAAATGGGACCTACGATCAATATCCCAGGTATGTTCTCTTTATTGACCTAAATAGCTACCATGAAAAATCTCCAGACAAGTCTACAGCAATGCTACCCGTTTTGAATGTCGTGGTACCATCTAAAGACAGGAAACCTATCAGTAACCAGGACCTGACCCACAGAAGGCATCTAAAAAGAGTCATAGGTCTAGTTAATTCTTTAAAGTAAATAAAATCTGTAGATTACAACATCAGAAGCAGTCACAAAGTCTTCCCTCCATAACACTGGTCTTAAAATTTCCCCAAAATAATTACTGTTAGAACCAAAGCATAATTTTAATAAAAAACTCATCTCCTTTTTCAAAAACTACCAGCCATGGAGAATTCACCGCAGCCTTTGACAAGTTGTTCCAGTGCTTAACTATCATCACTTACAGAAAAAGCACTTTATTGTCCGTCTAAAACAGCCTTTCTGCACCTTTTTGCCAGTTATGCTCATGTCTGCTAATCCAAACAGCCTTTTACTCCTCATGTTATTACTCACAGAGAGGGGTTAAATTGCTTCTTAACCTTTTCCGTTGTAAGCTAAATAGACTAAGCTTTTAGTTTTTCACTGGTGCAGGACAGTGTAATCCTTTAAGCATTCATGGCTCTTCTCTACATTTTTGCATCATTTTCATTCTCTTCTTGAACTGTCAATACCAGAATTGGAGAGAATCAGCCCGTAACTGCAGTAAGGAATGCCAAATGAAGGGGTTATGCAAGCTTTCTGCTCCTACTGGGTTCTCCTTGTTATGTGTCTTCTATTTTGCACCTGGTGATGCTTTTTGACAAAGAGAAGTTAGAAATATGAAGCTTTGTGTTTCTGTCTGGAAGATGTCCCTCTTCCATATGTATTTAAAGCCCTTGATGTGCCTGAACCACTGCTACTTAGTGCTGTATGCTTTGCTCATAAAATGAAGCAGGGAGTCACAGGCTTTTGCAAATGGAAGCCACCAATGCAGAAGGACCCAGTTCTGGCATGTTTTAAAGAAACAGTTGTTTAAGAGACTGACAAGTCATCTTTCTCTTTTGCTTAAAAAAACCTGATGACAAGTATGTATTGGGCACCCAAGGATCTGATGGAGTTTGATACAGTCTCACACCAAGCAACGAATTGCAATAATGTGAAAGGTCAAGCTTGAAAGCTCATGAGAGCCTTCACTTGAAAGACAGTGAGGAACAAATGCTGGAGCCATCCTCAGTTCACCCCACTGGGTGCAGCGGGCCAGGTGTGCAAGACACAAACAGCCAGAGTGCCTGCCGTGTAGGGATCTTGCCGCTAGATGCATCATGGGGTTGGCTGGGGCTGCCTTTCAGCCCTAACTGGGTGTATGTCTGTCAAGGTTATAAGTCAAACATAGATCCTAAACATGCATCTCATATGCACAGGCTTGCAGGCCAGTAACGCTAACAAAAAGTCGATAGCTGTTAACAGATAAACCTCACACACTTAGAAACAAGGATAACAAACCCCTGCTGTGCACTTCTATCTTCTGGTAGTTAGCCTTGTAGGTGGGCCGTACTGTTATCCTGGAGCAGCCTATGTACCAGTCCATTTCAAATTGCACTGATGCTTTGCAAATTCAGAGTTTTTGGAAACATTGTTGGAGTAGAGCCTGGGGTTTGAAAGGGGGCAGTAGGAAACTAAACAAAAGATGCGATAAAGTAGATTTCTCGTTCAGTTGGTTGATTTGGGGTTTTTTTGTTGGTTCATTCACCCTTATTTTGGAGCGTGTTTGCCTTAGTTATGTTTTCATACCTCCTACAATGTGGCATCTTCACAAACACAAGAGAAATTATGAAGGATTAAACAGCCAAATTATGTGGCAGTTTTGACATCAGACAAGGCATAGAAATTAAAAACACTGAAATTACTCATTTTGTAGCATATCTACTCATATGTCAACAAGGGGTATGTTGTGTGTTTGTGGTTTTAAACAAGTTCCAGAATCTTAACTTTCCTCCTATTGTTTTCTGTAGAAGCATGATTGTTTCAGCAATGTTTGGGAAATGTTAACTTGTGTTAATCCGGAAGAAGCCACAAAAATAATCCGAGGCATCTAGGACGCAAATTGGAAGTCCAGTACTCCTCTGCAGTTAAACTGGGCTGAGGTGATGGTCTAAGAAAAAGATTTTTAAAGCCCTATGGAGATATCACAGGACATCTAATCCCTGCAGTAAAAGTGACAAACACTAATTTTGGGGAATGAGGCTGAAATAAAAATCAAGAGGATAAGTTCAGTCTCCTAAGAGGATAGTACTTGGGAGTTGAAATCAATTAAAATAAATGGATAGGTGGGAATTGATGAAAAAGAGAAAGAGATATAATTATGAAGGGTTATGTCTGTATAAGCACTTTAGAAGTTTCTGTTTCTAATAGGGAGGGAATGAGTCAACCTGACAAGAGAATTGCTAGAATGAAGGCATTTGAAGAGAGATATAAAAATCATTCTTCAGCCTTTATCACAGAAATTGTCAAAAAGTCTGGGAAAGTATCATAGTTAATAACCTGAAAGCTCCAGAGTAAATTGTTTTTCTCATGGGCGTAAAGATTTTAGAATTTTCTTTCCTTCTTTCAGTTCTTGGTCATCCCATAAGCATTTTGGTTCCTGATTTTCCTATGATCACATTCTTATCATGTCCAAGAAGCAGATTTTAATAATGACTTTTCTCTTGCATTTTGAAGGAATATTGAAAAAAATCTCAGTGTAGGTGCCTGACAGCAGCAAATTAAAGACTTTGTGATACAAGAGAGGCACATGCAGACAGAGGAAGCTTGTGGAGCAACTGCCCTCCTTCTGTATGTCCGATCTGTCATTCTGATGCCTTTTAAGAGAGATGTTCATTAAGAATAAATCGTTCTGCCTTTTGACATCCACAGCAAAAACAATGTGTTTACATTCTTTTGCTTGCATATGTGTGCTGAATTTGCCTGAAGGAACATTACTGAACTAGTGCATAACCTTTGGGAGCTCTTACTGTAAAGAAAGATAGGCCTTTCACTTTTTCCTTGCAAAGACAGTCCGAGTGTGAGTTTAGGAGGAGTTTCATGAGGTGAATTCTGCCTGCACAGAGCAGAAGCAGGCTGTATAAACCTAAGTGTGGGGAAAAGCCAAAGTAGCTGCTGCTGCTGCTGCTGCTGCAGAAATCTTGAGGTGATCCCTGTGCATTGGATTCAGTCCATCATGGAAGGGCCCCCAGTTTAGCCCATTCTTTGCCTGTGGAGGAGGGCTCCTTTGACTCTTGCCATGTGGAAATTTTACTGAACTTACCATTGAGGACTCTGCACTCAACTTTTAAAAGAAGTCCTGTATAACAAAAATGAAGACAGTGGGAGTAAGGATGAGGAGACTGGGCACAAAAGTTCTGAAATACCTTCACCATGTTAATTTTGTAATTGTTCCATCTCAAATCACAGAGAAGCTGTTGTATTTTTAGAATTGGGTTTTGGCTATTAAAAAATGAGTGAACTGCAGAAAACTACCTGCATGTATACAACCCATTAGCACTGCTAATGTAGATGCCCTATTGGCAGCCTCAGTGAGAGGGTCTAATGGCAAAGCTGCAGTCCTAGGCTGACCATGGTTCCTCCACAGGTGTTGTTTGTGCAGTTTGTGTTGTACTCAACTGATGAATGGCATTCTCCAATACTTTCAAACCAACCTCTGTGAAAAGCACTATGTTTAAGGTCTAAAAATTACATGAATTAAATACAACCAAATTCTAGCACTGTACAAAATATATGCTTTCACAGTTATAACCCAAACCATTCCAGATGTATGTAAAGTTTGATTTTAATTGGCTGTAAATTCAAGAAAGGTGATACGTTTGAAAGGTCTGATTTGTTATGTTATTTTAGAAAACAAATGCAAAATGTTTATTTAACTTTAAGCAGCTCTGAAACTTGCCTACTGTAACTCATAATCCCCTGATATTTTTGGATAAATGCTTTTAGACCAGAAACCATGAATGCAACAGACTCTATGTAGCCTTCTGTGGTTTCTTAGCATAAAAATAGTCTAGGACGAAACAAACAGTAAAAAAACCCAACCAAAAACCAAACAAAAACCAAAAAAAATCCCAGAACAAAGCCATAGAACAGAACTATCGACGACTTGAAGAATTGTGTCATGTTGTTAAAAAAGTTCGTGTTTCATTTTTGTCATATGGAACTTTTCTTAGCAAGGATCATCTAACACTACTAGAACTAATGTGTCATTTTGCCTGAATGATATTAAAATATCCTTGAGTAGCTAAGTATAGCTGCTCCTCACAGAGATTCACAGAAAAACCCAAGTGGATCCTTTATCCAGCTTACATTTTAAAAAAGGCTGGACTTGCTCCCTTGAATAACAAGAGGACTACCTAGCAAAATAGGTTAAAAAATTGTGAAAACACTGTCATTGCCTATAATGCCAAGAACCTGGAGATACCATCAATTGCTCTGTCATCACTGACACAAATCAACAATTAAGAATATTTAAAGATACATTCTATACATTTTTTATCATCAGTCTTCAATGCCCTATTATGTATTTTTCCTTTCTTGAAGTTTTTTTTTGTTCTTTCCCCCTCTGCTTCACAGCTCTCAGAAATGATCCAGTCATCACAACATGCACCTTTTTTTTAAATTATTTTTTCTTTTCCCAAAACCTGCATTTCTACGACAAGTTTCCTGGATCCATGTATCCATGTAATTAGCTGGAAGTCTCATTTTTCATTTACGAAAACAAAATAATGTTTCTGCTCATTATGGTTGCCAAAGACATCTTAAGAATATAAACCCCAAAGACTTTGGGTCAAAAAGAACATTAAAAAAAAAAATCCAAAGTTCAAGCATTCTCATGCTCTTAAGCCAACCTTTGTAAGTTAGTCACCTTTTACTCATGTTTTGAACGTTCACGTTTAGTGGTACTGCATTCAGAAAAATTAAAGGTTATCAGAAGAGCAGCTCTATGAGTAAATGTTAAAAAAATTGAATGCAGCAACATATAGCTAGGATTATATCAATGGTGGGACCTGGAAAGGGGTTTCTTTTTCCCTCCACAGATTTCTGTTTGGGAACCTTCACCCTCCAGAAAGTAGAAACAGAAGGCACACTATGCAGAAAAAAATTGCTTTCTAATACAGCTATTTATCTTTGGTGAATTTAAAAGCTACCAAAGATGAGGATCAGTACATACTAATACAAAAGAAAATCTGGTAAATATATGCTCCAAAAAGGGAGCAGAAAATTTTCCTTTGAAAATATAAAGTATGGACAGCTTTATCAAATATGCAGAACTGAGAAATTGTTTTACTACTGCCTCATCAGAGCCTATCTGCATGGCATAATATGCATTGATAAATAACCTCACTTGTACTGCTATTGTATATTGCATTTTTATGTTGAAAACTCCCTAGAAGAGCCACACAGTTTTTCTGCTTCACTGTCCAAACCACACATGATTTCATCTTTCAGTAACATTCACAGGAAACACACGTATTCAGTATAAAATGGGCCTGATGTACCTCTTCCATGCATGAAAGAAAAATCTAATTACAGACTTCAGGTCTATCATATGAAACACAGTGATACACTTTTATTTCAATTAAAATATATAGGAATGCAATGGTAGACCAAGTATAAATGCAAATCAAAGGTATATAAGAAATCATAGGTAGGATGATCCAATTTTTACATGGGCACAACATGTTCACGGTATGATTAGCAGAGGCCTGTACCATGGTAGCTGATTAAGCTGCCAGTACTTCGGTACAGAGTCACACATCCCAAAGAACTGTAAGGTACTTCACAAGATACTACGATTCAGAAACTTAATGAAATACACTTGCCCCTGGCAAAACAGAAGGCAATGAATGGCCATGCAGCACAGGCACAACACTTCCTATTCCAGTGCTTATAATGTTGTGCACAATGTCAAAAGGCTTTAATTTTGATTTCCCTGGCACAATTATTTTTCCTCATAATTAACTCCACTGGCTATTTAAAAGTTTAGCTTGATTTACTCTGGCACAGAACCAGATTCAACACAGATTTACTGAACAATTACTCCCTTAGTTACCCATCTGGATTACAACAGTGTAAAACACCAGCAGAACATGGATTAATACTATATTCAAGACCATTCTGATGCCCAGCCTGATGCCAAAATGTATTGATTGAGCAGAAAACATTGACAAAATGAAGTAATTCATTATTTTAAATCTTGAAATAAAAATTCCAGTGTCTTCTCACTCGTCACTCTCAAACAACTCACTTGTGTGTCTTTTCTGTGGAATAAACTCAGATTCTCCAAAGTGTTTAGGTGCTAAAGTCAGTGTGAAAAAATACAGTGAGGCTGGTCTCCAGAGCTCTTTCCTAAGCTCTTCCTGAGCTCTTTCTATCCATACCCAAGCATCTACACATAAAATACTAGAAATCCAAATAAAACACTTCCAGCAGTCGTATTTTGATTATGCCTAGCTGAAAATGTACCACTGTAAATTTGATCTGCGGAACTAAAGTTCAGCTTTTGTCAGATCAATGTTTGGTTTATTATTTTTTCAACAAAATATTCATGTCAAGTTCTTAGAATGATTTTAGGCAAGTGAACAGGAATTCCAGTGTACTCTGGAATACTGGTGAGGCACGTAAATGCTGTTAGTAATGCTCTTATGCTTTTGCAATATATTAAACTTAAATTCCAAAAATTATACAAATGAATCATAAGTTTGTTTATTATGAAATTAATTGTTGACAAAGCACCAAATCATGTCATGTTCTACCTTTTTTTTTTTTCTCAGCTGATCGTGGCATGCACATCCTTTGAATTTGAAGTAGCACACAAAATTGTCCCAAAGCATTTATCACTGTTTATAAGACCAGGAAAAAGAAAAAACCCAAGATGCTTAATGACACTGTTATTCTGTGCTTTTTTTTTTAATACTTGTGCATCTTCCAAGAAACAAGGGAAACAATTATTAAAAATTTGGAGAGGGTGATGGCAAAATCCACCCTCAGTGTCTCTTAATATTTGACCACATACTTTCATTTCCACTAGTGTTACCTGTCTGTGGCTGTGTTGTGGCAAGCTAGCTCCCTGACATATCCCACGTGCTGCCCCTGTCACCATGCTCCTTGTTGTTACTGCCTGCTGCTTGCACCCAGGTTTCCTCCACAGGTAGTCAGGGTGTGAATGGCTGGGAAGAGAGTGTTGAGTCTGAACATCATATTGGATCAGCAAACTGTTTGCCCTTGCAGACCTGGTGGCTGAGGAATACCCTGGTTCAAATAAGACAGAGGGTGATTTTAGTCCATTTATACAAAGGCTGACATTTTTAGGACAAAGTTGCATCAAATTAGGAAGGAGAGGGATGCAGAGATACTAAGAGTCAAGGACTGAATGAATTACCAAAAAGCAATTAATAAAGGATGACAATTATTATCTCCCATTACTAAGAAATTATAATGGCCTAAAGACAAAGATTTTAAAAAAAAACCTGTGCAGACATCTTCCCTTGGTGTGATGGTGGTTCTGCTGCCTAGGTCTTACTGACTCTAGTAGGAGTTAGGCAACTCTGCCGTGTGGAGCTCTTTGAAGCAGTATTTTACAGT